>NC_051154.1:219660705-219713205 GCF_013339745.2 Dermacentor silvarum
TTGTTACAAATCGATATAAGTATTTGTTAAGTGGCCAGTTTGAAATAAAAAAAATAATTCACCTGTGAAATATTTAGGTCTTATGCTGTCAGAGGATGGCTCTTGGTCAGAACATCTCAATACCGTAGTTAGAAATGCCCGGCATGCCCTTCACTTGCAACAAAGTTTAAAACACATAAGTATTAACGTAAAAGAGCAGCGTAAAAAAACAAATTTTACCAATGTTGGTGTAGGCATGCCCTGTGTTGAATGCGGTTTCTGATGTCGATATCAATGCAGCCTTGGTGTGAACGTTAAAGAACCCCAGGTGGACTAAAGTAATCCGGAGTCCCCCACCACGGCGTGCCTCATAATCAGATTGTGGTTTTGGCACGTAAAGCCCAACAATAAATTTTTTGCATATTAATGCTCTAGAAAAAGACTAATTCGTCGCGACACTGTTCGACCTGGGGATATACAACCACTTTCTAAGTGTAAGAGGAAAAAATAACTTGAATGGATCCTTTTGCTTGAACAGGGAAGCAGGTTACGTCTTAAATTGTTTTACTCAATCTTTCATAATCATATTGACACGTATACATGTTTATCTTTCACCGGTGACCGCTTTTCACCGGCTAAAAATGTTAAACGTTATCGCTAGGCACAGGACGCGCCTGCACGTATCGGAAGTTTCTGGAACGTTATCGATGCTTCTATCCGTTGTCTCTTGTCACCGACGCTCATGTCATCTGATTGTATGAGCAACGCGAATTATCCAGAACTTTCTGGAAGACACGCGGGTACCACGGATTATTCTGGGGCCTTCGATGACTCATGTATAAAAGCCGACGCGTTTCGCCGCTGATCAGATTTCGACGATCGCCGACTGTGTTCACCGCTTTCGTTGTGCTTTGAGTGTAGCTTGCTTTTGTGGGCACATGTTCGCCCAATAAAGAATCAGTTTCGTCATACACAGTTTTACGACTGTTTACTTCAGCGTCACTACTACATGACAGTATGGGAATCTGCTGATCAGACTATCTGAAGTAGAGCACTGCACGGGCCAGTTTTTCAGGTCCGGGCCTGGCCCGAGCCCGAAAGTACCATTCTTTGGCCGGCTCGGTTCTGTTCCACCCATTAGCCCTTTTGCCTTTACGAAGCTAGCTCGCGTTCTTGATTATTGTGAAGATACTGTCATGTGATCAACGGCCGCCGGGCGGTCTTCAAGCTGCATCATAGCAAGTTTTTGCCCTCCATCCCTTCTTTATGGTTACTTGATAATTTAACTGTGAGAGAAATAAACATTTCATTACTAGCCGAACACCCACAGATTATTATGTGAATATTTGGTATGAAAACAAACCATGCAATGGACAGTTAGGAAAATAGGGAGGGATCAGGCTGGCAACAACCACCGGGAGTGGGAGAACCCGGCTTACATTTAGGGATGAAGTTGTAGAAAAGCACATCGGTTGATCACCATGCTCGTGCTTTAAAGTGTGCGGCAACATACTATAGCGAAGGCATAGGTGAACACTACCATACACGCCACCGCCCGCTATTTAATCTCACTTTTTAATCTCATATAGTCATTCGGATGTACCTACAGTGATAGAACTCGAGCCACTAATTTTGGCACGAATGTAAATTTAGATACGCTGGTTACTGGTTTTCAGAAATACGATAATACACGGCCACTAGAAGCTTTTTTTTTCATTAAACAGAAATTGTTGACCCACAAGGCTAACGCTCATCATAATTTCACGCGGAGCATGCCATCTTTATTGCTTTATTCGGCTTCATTATAATGATGTCAATTTTTCAATCGACAATTTAGGCACACTTGTTTACAAATATATGCAAATTTAGACTCTGTTTAATTGTGTTTCAGTACAGTGCATCTACAACGTAGGCTTTCCTTGTTTTTTTTCTCCGCCAGATTAAAGTATGGTCTGCTTGCTTATTCACGTAAATTCGCAGACAACGCACCTAGTGCTACAAGAACATATACAAGGCTTCGAACACGAGGGTCGCGCCACTTAACGAGTGGAAATAGCATTCAAAATAAAAATTTACGAGGCAATAAAGTGCTTTGCATTTCTATTTTGTTTTTTTACTCATTCCTTCTGGGCATGTCCGACACACCAATCTGTGACTCGTGCAACTGTGAGGAGACGGTGGAACACGTGTTGTGTTTTTGTCATCTTTATGAGACCGAACGTGACCTTCTCCGGAGTGTGTTAGACCGATTAGACAGCAGACCTTTTTCAGAGACAAAGATTCTTGGACCGTGGCCCCACGCGTCGCAGGCTTACAAAGCGACGCGGGCACTGTTACAGTTCATGAAGTCGACTGGCCTCAGTGACCGATTGTGAAGTGTTGGACAACCGCACGTGTTTATACTGCGAGTGCTTTCTTCCCTCTCTCTCCTTTCTTTTCATCCCTTTAAACCCCTTCCCCCGTGTAGGGTAGCAAACCGGACGTGCTTCTGGTTAACCTCCCTGCCTTTCCTTCTTTTTTCCTCCTCCTCCTCCTCCTATATTGTTTTTCATGTTCCCCTCCCCAATGTTGAGAAATTTTGCAGCATCCGCGTAGTCTTAAAGCATTTGTCCAAGAACAATATACACTTGAAAGTCTCAGTTTAATTAGTTGGGCTAATTGTGATATAACCTACGGCAGAATATCCAACTCGCTTGAAAATATAACGAAGAAAATTAATGGAAACCAGTAGTAAGTTGCCCTGTGCCTTACGACACAAAAAAGTTGCAAATTAACTTTTCAGAATTTGTTTGCTACAATTTTATCAATGTACTCTAAGTACTTCTTGAAAACTTATTGAATTTTTGTTTTTCCGCTAAAATGATCATGCCGAAAATCTAGATAATTTTGTGCAGCAACAAAATACTGCCGTCGACTCTGCCTCTAGGCACGTCTTCCGCTCTTGAAAAAAAAATCACAGCATATCCACGGGGTGAATGATGATGAGTGGGCGAAGCTCCGGAGGGAATCATCGGATCTCCCGCTTAAGGGGACGCTAGCACAAACGCGTTAGAAACGTGCAGTACTCTCTAGTAAGGGGGAGCGGCCACAGCGTCTTACGCAGCCATTTACACATGCCGGAACGCGCACCGCGTTGCCGACGCCATCACATGACTGCTGAGAGAGTATACCCCCTGTATTCATAAACGCTCCTCGACTTGAACTTGACTTGCCACCGCTTTGGGCAGCGCGTTCGAAACGCGTTGAAGGTAAGGTGGAGAGGCCACAGCGTCTTACACCAGCTTCTTACACGGGCCGTAACGCGCTAGCACAAACGCGTTAGAAACGCGCTAGAAACGCGGCCTTTCGTTAATGTTGGGTATTTATAGCCATCGTGGTGCGTTTGTCCCTGTGCGCTTCGTGGCGTAGTGGGCTAACGCCGCGCGCTCGGAAGCGAGGGGTCCCTGGTTCGATTCCGCGCTACGGACACAACTTCGGAATTTTTTTCTCATTTTTCTCAGACTGGTTACACACTACTACTACTACTACGACGGGGACGGAACGGGTGCCGCTATAAGGAGCTTCGCCCCTAAAATGTAACGAGCTCTATCGAAACTCATCTCATTGATTCCCGTTAAGGATAGGTCGGATACCTGAGACAGTCTAATGAATGTTTTTGCAGCGAGTCTCGCACCAATCCAATAGTTTTCAATTTCTTTAGCGCGACTGCAATGCATATATATTTCTAACTCTTTGTCAGGTTGATTCAAATCTGTGATGTCTAGCAACTCATGAAGTGTGCCTTTCACCGCTATTCCCACCCACCCAAATGTGTTTCTCCTGGTCGATAGGCGGCGCCGCTGTCGAAATCATACCGCTACCTCCATCAAACTTCGGGTCGTCCGTCACATGCCTGAGCATGATCACCTCTAGGAATTCGAGGTGTTAATAGGCTGGGAACAATGTGGACAAGAGTTCATTAGTGTCGCGAAGACGAAAGAATTCCTGCAGAACCCATGTTAAGACGATTATCGAACTTAATGCGATTAGCATTTACACAATCCAGCGAACAAGAAGCGACACACCGTGTTAGCTAAGACATCTTTGTTTAGAATCCATAGTGTTTCTCCTCATTTTCAAGTGATTCGGCTATATGCGGCCATACACTGTCTCGCTGATTGACCCGATTTGTTATGACCATCGCTCGCCAATGTTACCTCACGATGGTAGAACAAGGACCGCAGGCCGACAGCGCATTCAGTGACGACGATGGAATTACGAGGTAGGAATGATGTCGATAGAACGACGAAGGCATATAAGGACGACGGCATGACGACGATGAGAGGATTCTGAAGTGACGGCGATAAAGAATTGCGATGGAATACAATGCCATGACACCGGTGTTCTAATCTCGATTGATTGACAATAATAGCACAATACTAGCGGAATGAAATAGAAATTATGCTGATGGAACGGAAGGTGGTATGACGACCAACGCATTTAGCAATTTTTAGCCAACCAGACAGGCTTCTGAATAACATACCAGCCTGCTCCCTTTCTTTTCTCCTATTCCTTCCCAAGACGCTTTGCAAACATATCCTCTGCCGTTGAGCTCAGTACGCCAGTGCTCTAGCTCATTAGGCCACGATCACACGTTTACAAACGTATCTTGCCAACAAGTATATTATTCAAGCTCGAACTTAGGGGGAACATTGAGCTTGGGGGCTCCTATCGAAATACATGGGAAATCGGAAATAGTTTCTCAGAGCAACCAATGCACCAAATTTGATGAGTTATGTTGAATTTAGAAAAAAAAAAGTTGAAGTGTAGTGATTGCCGAAAGGGATATTTTATTATAGGCGGGTCTACCTTTCTTACGTCAAATTTTAAAGAATTGCTAAATTTCTAAAAAGAAAACTTGGCGTATAGAGCTATGTAGCTCAGCAGCTAAAAATGATATCGGAATTCTGTAAACTGCGCCTAATAATACATCGAAAGCGGATAGCAATCATATATCAGACACCATCCTGAAATATACCACTATGTTGTGAATGTTGCATTTGCAAAACCCTTCCAAACATTATAACAAATTCACGTAAGTTTTAAGTTAAAGCAAAAAAATTGTTCGCTTTTGATGCTCCAACGGGTGCAGTTTATAGAAATGCCATGTTTGTTTTTAATGGCTGAGTTTCGGATTTGTAAACTTAATGCTTCTATTTTTTTTGAAATTTACGAACATACTGCAATTCTTTGAAAACATTACACTATTTAAACGAAAATTCTATTTGCTGCAGTCTCTGCAATTTAACTTTCCCTCTTAAATGCAACACATTTCATTCAAATCGGTTCAGCGGTTTTCTCATGAAAGCATTCCTGCATTTTACATGTATTTGATAATCCGGCATCGAAGATAGGCCCGAGCTAAAGCTTCCTCTTAAACAATGGATCACGCCAGTTTTATAGGAAACCCATGAAACAGAACCCTGACGTATACGCAAGACCGTGGCCACAGTGGTGTACAAATAAAAAGTCTGCTCAAGGAAAAATATATATATTCATCGGAAGCTTCGCGGGAGCCGTTATCTCGATCAGACATCTCTCCAGAATGCGGACGAGCTTTCTGGCGAAGTGTCTAGCAAAACCGTCGATTCATTGTCAGTAGAGCAAGTAGCTGGCCGTCTTCGAGATAACGCTGATACACAAGCGCGCTCGTTTCCAAGCACCGAGGTGAAGCCACAGCTTCAGGGTGTGTTTCTTTTTATTGCGCTTTCTTTAGTTGTGCGTCATAGCATACGTCATAGCGGGAATTTCGAATTCTTTAAGGTCGATACGCCACGTGGTGGCGAAAAAAGGAAACTGTACGAAATGTCCCTAATTCCTGGTATTGTATATCAAAACATAAAGTCAGTACCACTATATGCGTCGTGCGGTGGCTCACCATAAGCTGCTTTTGCTGGAAAGTCTTGCTTTGTTGTCAGTGTGATAAGCTATTCGTGCAAAACGCGTTTTCCAGTATAGAAACAGCGCGCGTTTGCTGATCGAGAGCTCTACAGATGCGTTGCTTGTTGACGTCCCGTGTTCTTGGAAATGTGAACAGGCCCTGAAAGTCAGCTCGTCTAACCGTTTTGTCGGTGTCTTTGCATTGGAAATATTGCCAACCTTCTTCCAGAATGTTTTGCAAAGATAAATTGTTAACCGGCTGAACAGCATCAATATAATGATATGAGTGCACAAAATAAAAGAAACAAAAAGAGAAGCAGAAAATTGACAGCCACTTTAGCATACGCCAAAGAGGGTGAAAGCCTGCGCTCTCAAGAGACATTCATGAAATTACATTATCATTCGAATGTGTCGTTACTTCTTATTACTTGTTTTCTCCCACCAAAGGTCATGTGTTCGAGTGCCTTAATTGAAGCTACCTTAATTAACTGTCCCTTAACTAACTTTGCCCTAATTAACACCAAAGGTCGAAGGTGCCACTCCCACCAAAGGTGGGTTCGAGTGCCTAAGTTAACTCTAGTTTATGAACTCTACTTTAATAAACTTCACCTGAACACCAAACGTTGTGGGTTCGAGTGTCTAAATTAACTCTATCTTAATTAACTCTGCCTTTTTTGGCATGATTAGAGGCATCGGAGCCAGCTGTGGAAGAAGATGACGATGAACGCGAGAGTGACCGGAAGGTGAACGTTCGAGCGTAAGAATTAACTACGCAACCACATAATAAACACAATCAGCGTGGTTCAGATAGCATAAAATAACAGAAAAGGCTGAGGCGTTCACCGCACGGCTACTTCGTATCAGTGTGAAGGATCCCAATGAAGCGCTAGACCGCTTTTTCGAGCGTGGGCGTCGGCGTAACGGAGCGAACGAGCACAGCGAAGGACAAAAGAGCAAACGCGAAGCGCAGCGGGGTATGAAAGACGCGAGAACAAAAGCGGAGAGGAGGAGGGTATGGCGAAAACGTGAGAAGAAAAGCATAGTGCGGCGACGATGGCTACGAGATGGCGCCAGAGTAGCGTGCGTCGTCTGGGAGGCCCGTCTGCGGCGGCTGCTGTGAATCGTGCCCACGCGACACCAAACGCGCTGCCTCTCGCGATCTCCAGATTAGCGAGGCACTCGCGCCACACTTCGCTCTGTTTTCAACGTGCCGTGCGAGACAGATTATCCGCGCCAGCCAACGTACCACGAAATTAAAACGCATATAGCGCTCAAATTTTGCATTAGGGAGCATCGTAATCGCCGGTGATTTTTTAGAAATGAAATTTATCGCACATAATTAGTTGTTGTCTGGCAGAGACACCTAGAATGCCTTTTCGGACCCTGCACAAATGTGCAGATTAACAAATGTATGCGTCCAGTGCGCTGCCTAAGCAAGTGAAGCCGTTTCTGTTGCACCATTAGGACGGGAGAAACAGCGCTAGGACGGGACGAAGTGAGTACGACAGACAAGGCGCTGAATTAACAACCACTAGTTTATTGCTGTTCATTTCCGTCCTAATGATGTACCAACCAGCCCAGACCAGCACGCTCCTACTGCATTAACGCTGTTTATGAGATCTTGGGTTGAAAGTTGCATGACCAGTTGAACTATAGCAATATACCAGAAAGCCAAAGATGGAATTTATGGAAAGCTGCGCTGACCTCATCTCAACGTATTAAAATTAATTATTTACTTAATTATTTGACCAATGAATTTATTGATTAATTAATTTATTTATTATGCAGCTATTGATGTATATGCTTCAGAAATGCATCTTAAGCTTTGAAACATCAGTAGAATCCTCAGTTGTGGAAAAAGGAAACCCATACGTGCATGCGCTCCGGCCTTTCCGATGATGTTTCCACAATGATCGCATGAGAAAATGTTAGCAGATTCCTTTTCTCATTCATGTCAGTTTTCACGTGCAAAAACCCAAAGCAAGAAATCCTAGAATTTTTTTTTTTTACTTCGAGCACGTTAGTGGCATGCACTCGCATGCAGTCCGGATGCACATCATAGCATTGACCTGCTGAAGAACTGCAAAACGGCTATTAAGAGAAGGAAATTGGCATTCAAAGTATGAGCGCACGTGTTTGACCTTTTGTTTATTTTTTATTTTTCAATTCCCCTATTAGGCACTAAAATGCCCCTGGGCGTCAAGAGAGTGAGGATTCGTTTTGACATTGGGACAAAAACGATAACTCGGAAACAGTAGGAGCGCACATGCGTTGACAATGCAACGAACTTCACCCGTTAAATTCTGAAGGTTTTCTTTGAAGCAGAATGAGACTACATTATGTTGTCTAGGCATTATCGCTGCCGTGCATGGGATCTACCACTCCATAGAGAACTTCCTCCCGTAATTTGCACAAGCCGAGAGCGGCTGTCTTTAATGTAAGTTGGAGTGGTTATTGCCTGAAGGCTGAGTTTGCGTGAGTTCATTTCCCACAACACGTACTATCGCGCTCAGTATGAGCTACACCGCGGGAGCGCGTGACCAAGCGCAGTGTAAGGTTGTACAGTGGCTCCGAGCGGAACATGTTTTCGAGTTATCAGGGGAGGGTTTGGCTGTTCCTGCGAGTGCGCATCGCCTCTACTTCCTTGCTTTCACCCTCGCCTTCCTTTATTTGGAGAGCCAGGCTAGATATCACCTGTCTTGTGAAGCTCGACTTGTCGAGCACGAAGTTTGGGCGTCAAGCCACGGCGGCAGTTATCATTTTCGAAGCTGGTGTCACCACAGGGCGAAGTGAAGCGAGGTGAAAGCAAGCAAGTGAAGGCTATGTGCAATCGCAGGAACATCCAAAACTTCCCCTGATAACTCGGAAACATGTCCTGACTGGCGCCATTGTAGAACCTTACAGTGCGCTTGGCCACGTGCTCCCGCGGTGTAGCTCATACTGAGCGTGATAGTACATATATGCACAGTGTGTGGGGTGGAAAGAAGGGGTAAGAACTGCTTGACCAGCTTTATTTCCCACGTTTGCGGCAGCGTGCGGACAGCACATATAAGAAAGATAAATAATCTGGGACACGTACCACGCAAAAAACGTTCATTGTTTTTATTGTTAGTACTATTTCCCCAGACTAAGGGATAGTTTTATTTATATATTTATTTATTTATTTGGTTACTATCAGGGCCGCTGAGGCGTTACAGGTAGGAGTCGTAAATATTTACACGAATCAAAAATAAAGAGGAGGAGGAGGAAAAAATAAAAAAAAAACGACAGGCAGGTAGGTCAACCAGACGCACGTCCAGTTTGCTACCCTACACAGGGGAAAGGGTTTAAAGGGATGAAAAGAAGGAAAGGAGAGAGAGGGAAGAAAGTACTCTCAGTATGAACACGTGCGGTTTGCCAACACTTCACAATTGGTCACTGAGGCCAGTCGACTTCATCAACTGTAGCAATGCCCACGTCGCTTTGTAAGCCTGCGACGCGTGGGGCCATGGTCCAAGAATTTTTGTCTCTGAAAACGGTCTGCTGTCTAAACGGTTTAACACATTCCGAAGAACGTCGCGTTCGATGTCATAAACATTACAAAAACACAACACGTCCTCGATCATCTCATCACAGTTACACGAGTCACAGATTGGTGTGTCGGACACGTCCATAAGGAATGAGTAGGCGTTCGTAAAAGCCACTTCTAACCAGAGCCGGCAAAGTAAAGCTGCATCACGGCGGGGGAAGTTTGATGGAATCTGCAGCTTCAGCGTAGGATCCAGACGGCGGTGACAACAGTTGGAGAAACTCGCGGTGTTCCATAAAGTTTTAGTCTTGGTTGGGAGCGAGTAAACGAAGACCCCTCGCAGCGTCTGTCCTTGATAAGGGTATAGGAACTGTCAGAGTTTTTAACATAGGTGATGAGGAAGCGCAGATTTGAAAGCTTCAGGTTCAGGAATGGAGACTATGCAGGCGGGCAGGTGGTTCCAGTCTGAGCTGATCTTGGGGAGGAAAGTATAAAAATACTGGTTAGTTCTGCAAGTTGGAATGCTTACTTTTAATCGATGATCAATGCGGGATGATACGTAATTTGGAGCAGTGAAGAGACTTTGTTTCAGTGATTTTTTTTGCGTAATCTATTTTGTGAAATGTGGAAAGCCTAGAAAGATGACACCGCATGGAAAGATCTGGAAAGTCTAGTGCTCTTTTCATAAGTGTGACACTAGATGTACGAGGGTAATCAGTCAAAATAAAACGAGCTGACCGATTCTGAAGAGATTCTTAAGTATTAATCAATGACCTTGTGCTAGGGTACCATACGGAAGAGGCATATTCCATCTTAGTTCCAACGACCGATACAGTAGTAGTTTTAAAGCAACCGTAGCAAGTGAAAAATTGCGGCGAAAGAAACCAAGCATGCGATCAGCATTGTTAGATACGTGTTCGATATGCGTTTTCCATGAAAGGTCACTGCTGATGTGCACGTCAAGGTACTTATATATAGAGACAAATCATAAGGGAGAGCCATTAAGAACATATGGATGTGGGTTAGCTTTGGAAGGAACTCGCTTTACTTTCATTGCTTTGCATTTGGATGTATTAAGTTTCATGAGCCAAGTATCGGACCACGCAGAAATGAGATTAATGTCATTCTGAAGAACATTAGTATCAGACGGGTTAGAAATTTCTCGGTATATAACACAGTCGTCAGTGAATAGTCTGATCGATGATGTTACGAGATCAGGGAGATGATTAATATAGATTAGGAAGGGGAGAGGTCCTAATACAGATCTTTGAGGAACGCCCGATGTTACTGATCAAAGATTAGACTTATAGTCATTAGCTGTCACGTACTGAGTGCGATCACGCAAGAAACATTCAATCCATTTAATTTCAGCGTCATTGATGTTTAGTTTACGAAGTTTAAAAAGCAGAAGAGGATGAGACATGATATAAAATGCTTTAGCGAAATCAATGAATATACAATCAACGACTGAGGAACGATCGAACGCTGCGAAATGTCATTAGTAAAAGCGATTAACTGTGTTTCAGAAGAATGATTTCTTCGAAAAACATGCTCATTGTCTGTAAAAAAGGAATTGGATTCAAGTTTACTGACGAGGGCAGAATAGATAGTATGTTCAACTAATTTGCATGCAATAGATGTTAATGACATCGGCCTGTAATTTAAAGCACGATGAACATCACCAGACTTGTGTACTGGAACGACCTTGCCCACCTTCCCGTCATCGGGGAGCGTGCCAGTCTGCGAAGATTGCGTAAAAATCTCGGGTAGCATAAGAGAAGAATAAGTATTGGTGCTTTTAAACAACTTGTTGTTAATACCGTCAACACCTGCGGAAGATTACATTTTAGCGCTATCGATGAGTTTGGAAATGCCCTCCCAATCAATGATGATATCATCCATCAATGGGAAGTCTAGGGATGGTACGTCGGTAAGGGTAACTGCAGTAATTGTGAAACATAAAGAAAATGTGTTATTCAATAATGTGCAAGATTGGTTAGGTGGAACCAGAGCACCGCTGTTACATTTAAGTATGATGCCTTGTTTTGGGTTGACATTAAGGATGGCCCAGTACTTGCGTGGGTTACTAATCAGCAATCGAGGCAAGGTGTCCTGAAAAAAAAAAGTTACGTTTCGCGCTGAAACGAGCATTTCTGTATTCCGATGCCACAGCATGATAGGCAATCCAACTGTCGGTAGCGTTTGTTAACCTGCAGCGAATAAATATGCGCTCTTTCTTGTTTAGCAAGTGCTTCAGTGAAATATTGAACCATGGTGAACGTTTAGTACAGGTTATTCGACGAAGTGGGATGTACTAGCTTTTCAGTAAGGGCTTTTAATTTGTCTTGAAAAAGAGACCAGTTATCCTGTAGCAAGCGTTCCCAAAATCTGGGAAAGAATAAATCAGCGAATGCTTCTATTTCAGTGTTAATTAATAGCATAATAATTTCCGTTTTTGTAATCCCGAATTGTGTTATGATGTTTCACTGGACGAGGTGAACGTGACAACATAGTGAAGTTGATGACTGAATGGTTGCTTAGTCCAGGTAGAAGTGTGAGAGATGAAACGGAATCAGGGTAGGTTGTTAGCACAAGGTCCACTAATTTGGCAGTGGATGCTATAACGTGAGTTGGTGCTTTCACAAGTTGACAAAGGAAATTGAGTTTGGGAACTTGAGAACAATTTTGTTAAGACAGTCATGAAGGTCATCACAAAAACTGCTTGCTGATAGGGGCGATGAAACATAAGTTATCCGCAACAGTGATCAAAATCCCGCCACCCGAGCGCCCGAAGCGATCTTGCCCATACACATTGTAAGGCCGTTGACAATCAAACAGTTCAGAATTATCAATTCTGCCTGACAACCAAGTTTCAGTAATGATGATCACATCGGCACCACACGTGTCCTTCCGAGAAGACGGGGCGTCGCGTTGGTTCAAGAGGCTTCTAATGTTCGTGAACAGGAAACTAGGGTCACGTGTACGTTCTGCGTGAACGGCTGCTGATCACTAAGAACCAGTAACAGACGAGTTTTAACAGCCTGCTGCGTCATTGACACTTGTCAGGGTTGTCAAGGCGGGCTCAGTTTTGCACACACAATCAGTTTGTAAACAATAAACATAGAATTTTTTTGTTGACGTATAGTTTGCTATAGCGCAAGCTATAAAACGATCCGGTGCCTTTCCTGAATTCTGAAAGCTTGTTCCGAGATAGTTGGGTCGCCTTACAAAAATTTTCGTGCACATGAACGCGGGTCTATTACAGCGAAGCTGTTTAGGGCTCAGTCTCCAATGGTCGTGTCCGCGTACAGAAAAAGAACTCTCATTGGCCGTATGCTGTATGTGCGAGTGAAAGCGCGCGAGGAACGCGCGCTTTCAAGGGGAGCGAACGCACGGCTTAGAGCAAACGTGACTTCTTCAGTCGCACGAAAGGCCGTGGGGGGACGGAAGGGAGGGAGGGGAGGCGACGTTTAGCTGCGGCATGAAATGCGTATCTTGCGAACGGGCGTTTTTTTTTTTTTTTTGCACCTTTAATATTGCAGTCTGAGAAGATGTAACATAAAAATGCATGCGCTACCGGTGTTTTGTTTCATGACATTTGTTTATGGGCTGTCATTCTCAAAATTCTGAGGAGCTGTATAAACTTGGGCATGTAGCAGCACCAGCAACGCGCATAACTGTTGCCAATGGTGGCGTCGTTTTGCCCGCATTCGCACCGAACGCGCGCGGCGTTCGTGACATGTTTATGAAGAACGTGCCAACCTTTGCCGTGCACCCTATGGCGGTGTACCGTAGCGACCATAAGGCCATGGTCCCTGTGGTCACTAAATAAATGAAAACCACCGGATCATATACATTTCTCATTCTTTAATAATTAAAATATTTAATTACATCACCACATCTTAAATACATAATTCCCACTATAGTACAGCCTCGCTGGTCTTTCATCTCCACCCCAGTAGAAGGGCTGACAGATTTTTTTTTAGCTTTGACTTTTGCCATAAGATGTTGTCGTTTGTCTTGGCTGAAAGAAATTTGACAATTATTGGTTGGCATTTACTTGTGACGAAAGGTCCCAATCTATGTGCTCGAGAGATGGCCTCCTCATTTAGGTGCAAGGACAGGGAATCTGCTAAAAGTGATCGCACTTTTGCTCGGATTGGGTCCAAGTCTTGGTTGATTCGTCTTCAAGTCCATAAAAAATTTAATTGTCTCGGCGTGACCTGTCTTCACACTCATCGAGACGAGACTAGACCGTGGCAGTCTGGCCTTGAACAGCTTCCGTAATTACGCGGCTGAATTCAGCAGAATCATGAAGCCCTTCCATCGGGTCCACCCGATTCTCAACTGCTGCTAACCTCTTCGTAATATTGGAAACACGTTCCTCAAGGACCTTTTGGCTAGCTTTCACTTCGTTAAGGGTCGACATTACTCCTACGTGACGTGATTTCATTGTACTTGCGAGCGTTTTAATTGCCGCTAATATTTCGCTGTTAGCGTTGTCCGCATTTTTCTGAGGGCATGGGTTGATTTCAACGTCCCCTGAATGAACAGCAACAACATTCATCATTCATCATCATCATCATCAGCATCCGCCTATATTTTATGTCCACTGCAGGACGAAGGCTTCTTCTCCCTGCGATCTCCAATTAACCCTGTCTTGCGCTAGCGTATTCCAACTTGCGCCTGCAAATTTCCAAACTTAATCATCCCATCTGGTTTTCTGCCGACCTCGACTGCGTTTCCCTTCTCTTGGTATCAATTCTGTAACCCTAATGGTCCACCGGTTATCCATCCTACGCATTACATGGCCTGCCCAGCTCCATTTCTTCCCCTTAATGTCAACTAGAATATCGGCTATCCCCATTTGTTAGATCATTACATTCACGCAATCAACAGCTAGTACTGATAGAACGTGTGGGCATGGATGACCAGCAGGCACTGGTTATTTGTACGTTTAGACAATAGGGAATAAGGTTGACCAGCAACTGGGTAGCGAGAAGGAACGGTTTTAGAAGCGTCTGCATCCTTGCTGCTCTCCCACCCCCACTCTAAGGGACAGTAATGCAAACTAAAGGAGTAAAACGTGTGGTACAGTCATAATTTCTGAGGGACACGTAAAAATCGCTGAACTGTTCTCATCACGCTAAGGACTGCATGATTTATTCCGTATATAAGCTATCGGCATGAGAATCACATATCGCATGTTTTCCTAAAAAAAAAAATTGCGTAGCTTGCACTGGTGGCACAAGGCTAAAGAAACAGCGGAGCCGATCGGCAACTAGCTGGTGCTGACCTCACGGGTTATGCTTTTCGAGAATTTATTGATTATTGATCGATTATTGAATACATATTGATTGACTATCGATTGGCTATCACAAGGTATTGGCCACGTATTTGGGTTAGGCTAAGCACTACGAAGTCATCACCAGAATTTTCAGGAATGTATTCATTATAGATCGATTATAGATTAGCTATTAATTAGCTATCGATTGGCTATTCATGACTGACTAAGCTTAAGTGGTCCCAACCATGCTTAACTAGACTTAGCCAGGCTCAGCTTCGCTAGTTCACATGGGTATGCGCCATTGCGCTTGGACCCTTTCTGCCCTACCGCCAGGATCGGCCCACATTTTCTGTTCGCGGTAGACACATCACGCCTGACTTAAACAGCTCCGCTGTTAGAACAAAATTACTCCGTAGTCATTTAGCTGTCGGAAAATGATGTATTTGAGCACTGTAATGATTTGCAATGCACATATTGCATTTCCCAGCGCAGGTTAGCCAACCGGAGAATTCCTCTAGTTGACTTCCATGTTTTTTTCTTTACTTTGGTATCTCTCTCTTTAACTCACTGTTCCCTCGGGCTTTGCTCTCATCTACGCAGGTGACCAAGATGATACTGGTGGTCGTGGCCATTTTCGCCATCTGCTGGCTGCCTTACCAGACGTACAACATTCTCCAGGAGCTCTATCCCGTCATCAACCAGTGAGCGGGATTATCTCGGCGCGCATCTATGTCGCGCGTGGCGTGGCCTCTCGTGGTCGCGTATAAACAGCCCACAAATCGCGGTCGGCGAGGCTCGGGTGGCTTATCAGCCTGGCTTCCGGGCTCCACTAATGTGTGTATATATAAACTTACGCCAGCAAGTTGCGAAGAGCGACAGAAGAGAAGCATTTGCAGCGAAGGCTGTATGACAAAAGAAAAAAAAAAAACAATAAAAGAAAACAAAGACGCGGAAGGAAAGGCGCACGTCAACGTGCGGCCTTGATTGTATACTATCTCGAGCTTTAATCCTCCCATTCCGCCATAGTGGGTCTGTGAGGTGAAGAGCAAAAACAGCCAATGGTTTACGAACATACAACAGTGCACAAACCACAACGGGGACCAAAGAAAGACGGCACAACAGCCCTGTGGCACCGTCTTTCTTTATTCCCCGTTGTTGCTTGGGCGCTGTTTTATTTTTGCAATGTTGCGGCAAGAAGTCCAGGTCTCCAGTATTCGGAAGTTCAGGCCTCCAGCGATGGTTTGCTTCTCTGTGGCGTTTGCAGCACGCGCCTGAGATATGCTTCAAGAGAGGGATTCCTCAGGGGGCGGTAAGCAGAAACTGAACCATCAAAATGCTAGTCCGGCGCACAGTGCGGCCGACACGACGAAGATGGCAGATGTTCGGTTATGTAAGGTTTTATGACGCAAAAGCCACTAAGGCTATGATGCGCTACGGAACCCGGCTACGTTTTTGTGCTGGGGACTTTAAACAGACGGCTCGAGGTCGAAGAAAACATCCGCGAACAGGTCTGTTCAACTTTGCCGCTAGTTCTTTTGTTTGATTGGATCTGTTAACGCAAGTAAGGGTAGTACGACCATGACATTGATTTAGTCTTAATACGATTCTTGCGTTTAGCACCAAAGAACATGCAGGGTGCCTGGAGCATTACGATTAGAAAGCGCTTCGAACATCAAGTCCGGCTGACTAAATTATTTGAATTTAGTTGGTTATGCACAAACCTCATGATATATATATATATATATATATATATATATATATATCATGAGGTTTGTCCAACTAAATTTACATAATTTAGTCAGCCGGACTTGATATTCGAAGCGCTATATATATATATATATATATATATATATATATATATATATATATATATATATATATATATATATGTTTATTTCTATATATATATATATATATATATATGTGTGTGTGTGTGTGTGTGTGTGTGTGTGTGTGTGTGTGTGGCGACATTTCGGAGTCTGTTTTTATATAATTTTCCACAGCTTAAAAAAATATAAAAAATAAGAAAGTGCTTGTGACGAAGAGAGCAAATACTAGGATTTATGTCAATAGCCATTGCAGAGTTTCTGTAGGAAGGCCTTACTTTACCGAGTGCGTGATTTACGAGAGCCACCAGTTCGGCCAAGCGAGCGGACGCAGCAGAATAAGCTGTTTCAGGTAAAAACGTGAACAGGGTCAGTGCACGCGGTGCCGTTTGTTGTCTGCTGAGGTGGACACCATCTCGCCGCGGCGTCTCTGAGAACGCGAACTTGAACCTTATTTCACCTACAAATTTGACACAATAAAAAATTGAATTAATGAACACCCCGGTATCCCCTCAGGATTAAAATCCTTAGAAGGCGAATGCACCTCTATGTAAATATTTCCCCCGACCCCATGCTTCCCTTTTCGATCAAATCCTTGTTCCACTGAAACGTTTTTCTTATTCTTTTCTTATTCTTTTTTTGCTACGACCATTCAACTACTCTACCTTCCAACTGTTGCATCTATAATTGGTTTATGCATACACGTCACACTCAGGCGCTCCGCCTGTAATCCGCACTCTGCACAGCGTGTCTGGCCAGCATGCACAGACATGCATCCATGGGGATCGTATCATATGGGTGCTTAACTGCTTATCTAGTTCAGAAATGGTCTTAATGATTTTATTTCGCGCACCTGCTTACTCTACAACCTCATTTTTTCGTGTCTCTTTCTTTTTTTTTCTCTCTCTCTGTTCTTGTTCTTTTTTTAAGTACAGGTACACTGTAGCAGCCAGTTCTTGCAGTCTGCTCGAGCGGGTGCATTGAAAAAAGATTTCACATATGTCGGCGCGTCACCTCCTTCCTCCCCGATCCTTCCCAACCCTTTCTCCTGGCTGCGGGAGCGAAGCCGATTAGGGTGTAAACGAACCAACTATGTATTCGCGCACTGCCGCATCGACAGTGGAGCCGGCTTACGGTCATCACACCTCCCTAACGGGCGCCGCGGCGGGATGCTGCCCACCCCAGCTGACAAAAAACGGCACTGCGTGCACTGACCCTGTTCACGTTTTTACCTGAAAGCGCTTCTCGTGCTGCGTCCGCTCGCTTAGCCGAACTGGTGGCCCGCGTAAATCACGCACTCGTTAAACTAAGGCCTTCCTACAGAAACTCTTTAATGGCTATTTGCATAAATATTTGTATTTACTCTCTCTTTCTCACACACACACACTTCTTTCTTGCTTTTTTGTTTTTTTTGTTTTTTTAAGCTGCAGAAAAAGGTAAAATACATGTTGCACATTTTGTTTTCAGTCTTGAGAAACGTCGGTCTCCGGCCGAAACGTCGATAATAAGCAGTGCATCAACTTTGCAATTATAACCTCGCGGAAACCATACTTCCCTCTACTTTGTAGTCATATATATATATATATATAGTCACGTTGTAGTGACGGTGAAGTACACTGTAACAAAAATGTGAATCACGAAACTAACGTTTTATTTGGCGAACCTGTGCCCGCATCGCGTCGTGCATGCAGGGTACACAAGGCTCGGTGACAACAGACAACGGATAGAACCATCGATAACATTCGAGAAACTTGCGATACATGCAAGCGCGTCCTGCTTCGAGCGATAACGTTTAACATTTGTTATCAGGTGAAAAGTGGTCACCTGAGAAAGATAAATAAGTACGCGGGTCAATATATATGTATATATACAGGCGGGGTGGTTCTGTTCGGTTATCACGACTGAGATGAATATTCATCTTAACGCCAGATAACTCGATCAGCCTCAGCCTAATTACTTACCGCCCCTCGAACCCACATTATATACATTTTGCAAACTCCTTTCTATGGGAAAGGTAAAATACATGGTGTCCAGTGGTGACATGGAACAAGACGCTGTGGCTAATATAAATCACCACCAACTAAGCCATATCGTTACTCTGCAGAATAAATTATTTCTCCTTTCATTCACTCATGCTCCACCGCCTGCGTTATTGTATTAGAGACGCTTGATCTTTCATTACTGATGTAATATAAAAGGCACGATATTCTCTTTCATCTTTCTGAACGATATTTGTCATTAGGGATTTAGCGATTGCTGCTACGATTCTGACGCTAGAGGAATAACTTATTAACGCGAAGGAAAGGGACGAAAAAGAGTGATGACAGATGCTGAAGTCACGCAGGCAAGAAGTGACTCAAAGCACTCAAGCAGATGTTTTCTCCAAACCTATAGTCCACGTCAACGCTGTGCATGGGCTATTCGTAGAAATTATTGACTGCTGTGTGATCATCCCTTGAACCCAAAATACCACCTTATAATAGCGATGTGTTGAGCTCAGCGTCTGCCGCTCTCGCGCGTAGCTGCAGGGTAGCGGTGGAACACTTGTTGCAGTGTTTCTGACATGCCAACATTCCCAGTGCTTATTGTCCACACAACCAATGAGATTACCATAGCGCCTGTTGAAGGCGACAACAATACGATTTCGTTATAGGACGCTCGCTCTGGATGGGGACGAAAACACTTGTCGTAGTAAATTTCTCGCAACCGCCTGCGGCGGCGATTTGATCGAGCCCCGTGATCGGCAGCATATTGTTGTGGGAACGAAGGAAACAATGAGTTGGTACCCATTCACGAAAGCGCCTAAAAAGCACTTCTTGCCTCGACATGGGAGAGTTTCTCGCTCTCAAAACTATGTTTGCAGAGCGCTGTTTGAGTCCATATGATATGTGGCCTGCGGCGTTTGCCCGTAATAAGTCTAAATGTTCTCCGTAGTAGTAGTGTAAACATCATTGAAGTAGACATAGAATGAAACAGTATTCACGTGTGGCACCATTTTTCTGCATCAAAGCCATGCACCGTTTATGTTGTGCTGAAAAACTGTCAAGATGTAGCACTGTATTTCTTGACAGCCTTCATTTTACGCCCTTTTCTGCTCATCATTTTCTGCTTCCAGGTATCGCTACATCAACGTCATTTGGTTCTGCTCCCACTGGCTTGCCATGAGCAATTCCTGCTACAACCCTTTCATTTACGCCATTTATAGCGTAAGTGTCTGTCAATATCTATCTGCAATCATGAGCTTTCGCTAGGGAAAGCTTACTTAAGATCTCTTATTTTGCTGGCATAACATTCTAGATTTAGGCTTCTTTTGTGATGCCAGATGCTACAATACTCCGTAAGTGTTGTAGCATCTGGCATTTGGTGGATGTCTCATTTTCCCTTTAACACTCTGTAAGTGTTACAAGAGAATAAAATACAGTATATGACCCTGTATTTAACAACTGCTGAGGCCGTGTAATTTGTAAAAGGTAGATAAATGTGGTGTGAAAGCGCCAATGCTGCAAGACGCCTGCAAGTTGACTCTGGTCGCATTCAGGTTGTAAGGACAAATTCGCCTGCCAGCACTGCAGGTGCACGACGGCCAAGATGAGCATCTGTTTAGCATTGATACTCAAAAAATTCCACTTTTTAAATTATATACAGCAGCATATTACAACATGAAGGCGAAGCGAACATAATTATCGCTCTGTGCCAAACAAAATGCTGACGAGTTGACTTGTAGGAATGAGAATGCAGAACCATGTTAGTTACCATGTGATTAGCATGCTAACTAACATGGTTCTAACATGTTAGCATGGTAATTAACATGTTACCATGCTTATAATGGGTATTTCCTAACCTCACATTTGTCGTTTGAGTGACTTCGGCAATGTTAATAGTCCACGTATATTACTGTATCCGCTACAAATGTGAAGTACCTTCTGATGAGCTCACCCATATTCAGCGAAATGGGCCGAATTAGCTTTCAATCCATGCCACACAACTCGCCAGTATAAGGCTGCAAGCGGAGATTTCTAAAGGCTGAAAATCGTAAACACCAGCCTCCCATGCTGCGCGTTATTAGCAATACTAAGTTTGCATAGATGAGATTCACTGGGGCCTCGCCCTACTCTTAATGCGGTCTCGGCGGGCCGCGTTGACTGTGCTCGAAATATGGATTCGTGAAAAGCGAGCCTTCTAACTTAAATTCTGGAGTTTTACGTGGCCAAACCACAATATGATCACGAGGCACGCCGTAGTGGGGGACTCCGGATCAATTTAGACCACCTGAGTCTCTTTAACGTGCACGCAGTGCACGGTACACGGCAGTTTGTGCATTTTGCCCCCATCGAAATGAGGCCGCCGTGGCAGAGATTTGATCCCACGCCCTCGGGCTTAGCAGCGCAGCGCCATGTATGCCACTACGGCGGGTGAAGCCAGCGTTCTAAATGCCTGACATCACACAGAATTACTTGATCTCCATTTTTGGCTCGGGTATGACTATACTTGATGTCATCAGCTCACGCAGTGATATTTTCTGTCGTTTTAGTGCCTATGACTGCTTTGCTTCAGGATCTTCGGATTTAATTTTTTTTTTTTTTTTGCTACAGGAAGCGGTTGGTTTAGCGCATGTCCAGCCAGCAGTGTTTTTCTCGTTTGTTATTTTTCTTGCCCTTTTCTTAGTTCGGTGTCACACAGTTTTTACAACTGTCAAAGTACCGATATAAGACACTGCTTAGTTATAGTATATATACACATCATCATTCCAACCGCTTAGCAGATGAAACGTCGCCAACATGTCGGCGACCAAGACACGTGGACGTGTGCGCGTGCTGATTGCTCCCGCTGTCTTTCCTCTTTTTTTTTTTTTTTTGCCTCGTCACGCAGGAGAAGTTCAGCGCCGAGTTTCGGGCACGGATGCGCTGCTGCTCGTCGAAGAGCAAGCAGGAGGAGGCCCGCTGCTACCGGCAGACGCCCACCTCCGTGTCGACGCGCTACTCGATGCGATCCTACTCCTGAGCAGAGGCCCCGCACCGCGACGAGACGCTACGCCCGGTGCAGGCCGCAGAAAACAGCGTGTAGTGTCGCCGAAGATGACTCGTTGGCCGCGGTTGACTTCGCCAAGGCCCGACCTGAAAGACCAAGCTCTCGATGTGCCGGGTGGTGAATTTGTGTGTTTGAGCACCGCGCTGCCTGCGGTGCCCCTATAAGCTTGTGATCAGAGGTCGTATTGTTACGGGCTGTGTTTACGAACGTAGATATGACGCTTGGTTGAAGGTGTTCTGGCTAAACCGACCACACCATCGAAGCGCAGCGATTTTGTCAGTACGGTCGTGTGAGAGAACACATGCTGCGGCTGGTCTAGGGCCTGCCGGTTTTAATACGTATACGCTGTGAGCGAGTCTCGACCGCAGCGTGTGTAGTCCCAAAGAGTGGTTGTATTGAACAAGTCGTTCGGCGGATTGTGGGACGGTGGCCCGAGAATGAGAAAAAAAAAAAAAAGAGTGAAGCCCAAATGATAGCAGAGCACGCCCTATACGCATCGAGCAGTATATATATTGTGATGCGATTCTTTTAGATGTATACAAGATAAAGTCTAGGACACTGCTGCTGTATATACTGATGTTACCATGTGTCTACATGTCGACATAGCGGTCGCTACACCATGTTAAAAGGAGACAGAAGCACTCGCAGCTTTCCTTCGTGTTCATAATTCCAGGAAAGCCGACTTCAGCAGTACTTGTGAATACTGCGGAGCGTTTCGAATCTGCCTTTAGCTAAACTATTCCGAAAGTGCGGAGGCGGTGCCGTCTCTTCCTTTGTGTAATATAAATGAAGGTCGCTGCTATAAACATTATGCCAAAGACAAGGCAATTTTGCTGTCAGATTAGCAGGGAACGTCACAAATCGCACACGATCGTAGGAGTGGTGACTGAGATGTGTACTTGAGCTATTGAACCTTGCTAATAAGAACTTATTTCATGGAAACTCTGAGAAATAAAGCAGACAAGTGCGTGCGAGTTGTAAGTGGAATCAAAATTATGAGCTAATAACACAAAACACCGCAAAAAAGAAGATATGACCAGAAGTGTTGGATACGCGTAGATGTGTATATAAATAATAGTGAAGAGAGGAGGCGAGGCAAAGCATGAGACCGGCCTACGCAAGCAGCATATCGACCCAATTTGGCTTACCTACTTTTCTTATTCGTCATTTGCGCGCTCTTCCTTCACAAAACACTTGCTTTGCACGGATGAATTCGACATCACTTAGAGATCCTATCGAAGTTATAGGGGTAAAGAAAAACGCTTTTAGTGCCCAGCATGGTGCAACGTCTCTCATTAAGGGACTGCGACGTGCGTAGGTTCTGCGAAGCCTCCTGCATTATCAAATGGTCCAACTAATACAGCAGCAGTGCTAGGGCAACGTTATTCTAAATCATTGAAGTGTTGTCAACTTTTCGCTTTTCATTGTGTTTAATACTTGTGGTTCCGAAGCACCGTCTGTTTGGCCAGTGTTCCCTAGAACCTGAGTAATACTTGTTGCTGGGCTAGTCGTTTCATACTGCATTACGGACCATAAGAACTATGGCCACTTTGCGCAAACCGACATAAAGATAAGGCGAGGAAGGGACAAGGTGAACCTATCTTGTGTGCCTCGTTGTTACTCGCCGTGTGCCGAAGCAGGATTGTGTTAAAAGTAATGTCTGAGGGAAACTGTGATGAACACGTTTTCCCAGTTCCATTTTGTGGTTCGTACTTCGGCGAATGCTAGAACCCTTTCTAAACGAAAGGAAGGTGAGAGATCAGTGTAGAGGTCATAAGCTGTGCATGCATGCATATGTACGTAGGTATGTATGCTTCAGCCTAGACATTACGTATGTACTGCACATATACATACATACATACATACATACATACATACATACATACATACATACATACATACATACATACATACATACATACATACATACATACATACATACATACATACATACATACATACATACATACATACATACATACATACATACATACATACATACATACATACATACATACATACATACATACATACATACTTTAGGAGTTGGGCCACACACCTGGACATTAGCGGGAGTGTTATGGTCCGTGTGATTGTGAGGTTTCAATTTCTTGCGTATGCTCAATTAAAACACGTGTTATTGTGTCGGCAGCCTGGTCCGAGCTGCTTATGGAATCTTCGGGGAAATCACGGGGTATGCGGGAGATGGAAATTCAAGACGATGAGCAACACGAGGACAAGGTGAGAGCTCTCCTCGGCACAGTACTGGGCCGAGGAGAGCGTATGTCGCCTTGAAGAAGACAAGTCCACTTGTCGAAACGTTGGCTACAGCTCTCAGCTTGTTCTCGTGTTGCTCATCGTTATTGAATCTTCAGCACACAAACCTTTTCACCGAGCTTAATGAAATCGCACAATAACTGACTGAAATTTCTTGGTATTGCCATTCCTCCAAGATTAAGCTAGATCGGCACCAGACGTGCAACAGTTTTGAGTTACCTATGATACTTATACTTACTCTGTGTGTCAGTCACTAATGCATGATTCTGGCACTTCAAGACACTAGTTGCGCCTCCAGAACTTCTGTTTTCGCCTCTTTTGCAAACGTACTGGGAAACTTCATGCGAATTTCCAGCCATAACACTAACTCCTGTCACATGCCCAAATCTGAGTGCTCAGTGTCCAAAGGAGAGCCAATGTTTGGGAAGCAAATCCAATAGCAAAACGCTGGCTCCGAGTCATAACCCTCTGGCTAGACTCAACCGCAGTGGATTATCTATTCGTGCATCACTCTGACGTCCAGCCTTTGGACCGCGCCGAACAGCTGGTTAGGTGGCTTCCTTGGTTGCCAGCCATATAGGTTATTACAGGCTGAAAACAACACCAATGATATACCTACACTCTCGTTCCTTCTGGACACCGAATAAACGGTGGCAAATGCCAACGCCAGGCATTGCCGCTTGATATGAATTCAAGTGATAGGAGGCCGGCCTGACGAATCAGAAACGGCACACGTGGTTGACTGTTGGTCAGTGCATAAATAAGTCGCCGAGTGTGCTTGCCGATTATGGCAGTGCGGCTTTGTATTTAACGGCGATCTTATAGGAAGCCTTGTGCTACACTTGTTCCCATGTGTAATATTGCTAGGGAAATACTAAGAATGCCCTGTACCAAAGCCTCTAAGATGGCCCAAAAGATTGTCTATTGTACATATATTGATATATGAGGCAATTCGGGCAAACCTACATGAAAACTAAGTTCCGTTCACCGCGAACACTAACTTCTTTATATTCCACTGCGCTTTGCTTGGGCTGTGCTCGCATTTTTGGCGAGATTTTTTAAACCATACGCATGTGTATGAACTCTCCAGTATATTACCTAGAATGAAGATGTGAGCTTGCGGAAATTAAGACGTATACAGAGTGATGCGTGGTGAAATTTCTTGCGTCTTCCTCAACTGTGACACAATCTGTTTGATCACTGAAGGCTAGCACTTGATAAGCTCACTGTTGATAGCTGCTTTGTTATAGTGAGGCTGTGATCAAAGTTATCATTATGCTTCTAGCACTCATTAACATTTCCACAGCCTGTAGCTGATACAGCCGGCGAGTTTTAAACCACTCACATGAATTCTACCAAATTTAAAGACCCACGCTTTGCAATGACAGTACTAAAGCACTAATTTTGGCGTTGATACTTATAATTAAGACACATATACCTTTATTGTATTTGCGTCGTATGGTATGAGTACCAAATTGACAAGCTTATATATATGTGCTGTCTACCTATGGGCAGGACATAAGCGTGAGCATGACAAATAATTTAAGGCAGCCTGAGTGATTTTCGCTCTTACAGCATCGGGTACACATGCAAAATTGTCTTTAAATGTTCCAATGAGAAATTAAACGCCCACACAGTAGCGGTGATAAAGTGTTCCCGAGTTTAAAGAGAAACAAAGAAGGTACAGTTCGTGAAGTCCTGTGTAGCATGTCCCTGATGTTTCTGTCGATAGTGTTGTTTGTTCTCAAAATAGAGGCGAATGACGTCTTCTTAAGCGTGGACAGCTGAATGCATTGCACAACATGGCCGCTTAACTCTATAGAATAAAGTATCCAAATGCGTGCCCCTCATGGTAAAATGTACCCTCTGCCAGGCATTAAGATTCAGTAAGCTGGTTGATACATTTGCCGAAAAAAGAGCAAATGAAGTTTTAACATTAAACTAATCGAGGAGCACGAATGCTAAGCTAGCGTAAATCCTCTGTAACTTAATTGTACACATTCCTGATCAATAGCCGGCCCTAGTCCTATTTCAGTACGACAGCAGTCAAAACGCTATGGTCATTTCCTTTGGCTAACCAATTTGAAGCCAGAGAAGAATTATTAACACGGCGATTAGTGACCGCTTTCTTCAACCATGAAACTCAAGAAAGAAGAAACTGTTAAGAGACTAGTTTTGATTGAATGCTAGTTAAGCGAATGCTAGTGAATGCGTTTCTGTGATAGTTTAGGAGTTAGCTTTGCGCCAGTACCATGTAGATAATTCGGTGACTGAAATGGAATTATTGGATAAACCCACCAAGGAGGTTGTGCGATCTAAGTTTCCACCGACGTTGCGCTGTCTTCTACTCCATACCCCTGTTTTTTTTTGTTTTTTTTTTTTTGCGATATACAGCAGAAAGTCATCGATTATGAAACATCGCCCAACACATCTTCCCTTTTCATGACTTTCATTATTCCTGTCACCTTGTCGGGCTTCTGCGGCTAACTTTGCAGCTTTAAAAAAAATGCTGGAGTTCTACGTGCCAAAACCCCGATATGATTATGAGGCATGCCGTAGTGAGGTGACTCCGGATTAACTTTGACCACCAGGTTCTTTAACGTGCGCCCAATGCACGGTACATGGACGTTTTTGCATTTAACCTCCATAGAATTGCAGTCGCCGCAGCCGGGATTCGAACCCTCTCTATCGGCCTTAGCAGCGCAACGCCAAAGCCACTTTATGTCACCACGGTGGGTACTTTGCAGCTTCTCAGCCGATGCGTCATCACTCGTACAAGATATAAGGATAAAGAAAGAAAATAATTTCTAAGCTCCCGTTCAAGCATACGCGGAAATTCAGGACATATCGTTCAGTTTGCCCGTTCTTCTACCACGCTCTGCATCGCAATGTTCGCCTCTTCACTGCCAACTAGAGAAGATAGCACAGTGAAACTTCACCGTGATGACACAACTCACGACGCAAATCACCGCATCTGCACATCGTTAAACTTCGTCAACGACGCAAGGAAAAAAAAAAAAGACCTGTGCCGGTTTACCGGCACAGCCAAAATACGTTAACCTTGTTGATAAACCAGATGGTCGAAACGAATTGACATTTGTAGCATAGGCCCGCACAAGTTCGTACCTGCGCTTTGGCTAAATGATATGACAGTGCCTGTAAAGCAGTTTCACATGGCTGAAAGTAGACGCCTTTGAACTAATGAGCGGAACTCGCTCTCTGTTTGGCGCAGTACCTTCTCCGCTATTTTTTCTTTCCTTTGCAGAGTTTGAAATTTTCTGGAGGCTCTGATAATTCTTACTTCGCAACCATTTGTACACTAAATTCGGTCACACATATAAAAAGAGTACTACTGAGTGCGTGATTTACCGTTAGCCCTGCAGAACTACTAACGTTAGCCCTGCGTTAGCCCTACAGCAGTTCCAGTACGTGATATCCACGTAATGCCTCTCAAATCCTGTTCTTAGACCATGGTTGGCACAAGAGGCGCTGTTTTTTTTTTTATGTCAAAAATTTCCGGCCATGAGAACGAATAGTTATCGCGCTCCCTCTTTTTTGGGTGCAACTTGATTAGCCTCTATGTTGAGATACAAACGCACCTACCTGAACCGAAAGCAACGCTGTGAAAATGACGGGCCTCAAATGAGTTGTCTTTAACACCGCTCGCTTTTTTGAGCTGGGCACAAATGATAGAAAAGGACGTAGTTAGGGCGTAAGGAGCGCTCGATCTTAATGACTTTTTTGACTTGACATCGGTGTATGAGAAATACTTCAAGGAGTTGCCTTCCGGTAACTGCTGGCAGCAGGAAAGGTAAATTGGGCACAGGACCTCGGCCCAACTGTATATGCGGAAGACTTAGTTTAATCTTAGCGAAGTGAAAAGTAAGGGTTGGTGAAAGCGCCTGGCTGGGTAGCTTATGTCTAACAGTACACCGCGCCCGTGGTTTGTATGAGCTTGGGCTCATACAAACCGCGTCTCATACAAACATTGTCTTGAGTTTTACTGGATTGCCTTCGATTTTCTTACCGCGTCTACATTCATGTAAAGTCTTAGATAATCGAGACTGTAGTGCTTCTTTATAACTGGAACTAAGTCTTATTGCGCTAAATCCCTGCCATCATGTGCCCATAGATGAACAAATCATGCCAATAGCCAAGATAACGCTAGATATTATCGTCGCCGACTTAACTTAGAGCGAGACAGGTAACAGAGCCCAATATGTTTGCTCCATCGAAGAATCGCTGTTTCTGTTTCGGTATCCTGCTGCGTGTGTACAAAGTGAATATTGTTTTGTCATTGGTTTCTTTCCTTCTTTTTCTTTTTTTTACTCTATCAATTTATAGTGAAAGTTTGCGGCCTTTGTGTGGCACGGGCTACGCCTTGTCGCAGGGTAAAACATAAATTATAGCACTAAAATCACTGAAAATACTGAAGGCAGTCTAGTAACACAAACAGTCGTAAAAAACGCCGTTTCTTGCTCAGGAGCGTCAATGTACACGCATCTTTGACTGACTGAAAGCAAACACTGTTACAGCTCAATACCTAGATCATTTCTCTCCCCCCCCCCCCTCCTCTCCAAAACCGGACAAAAATGTATGTTCCATCTGATCACGCCATTTGTTTATGTCCATGCGTATACAAAGACGTTTATTGATGCCTAAAAATTATATGCCACCTGTCCTGTATGTATTTACTGTGCATATATGTCCTGTCCGTGCTACACAAACATTGTTTCTCTCTGCTGTCGTCCCAATGGGCGTGCACATATAACGCTATTTCTTGATCCTCCATAGCAGGCATTCCACAGTACGACCGGACCATGTAGGCTTCGGTGTCTGTCTGCGCGGGCGCTCGCGCGCGCGGGTGTGTCTGTGTGTGTCTGTCTGTGTGCGTGCGTGTGTGTGTGTGTGTGTGTGTGTGTGTGTGTGTGTGTGTGTGTGTGTGTGTGTGTGTGTGTGTGTGTGCGCGTGTGTGTGCTTGTGTGTGTGCTTGTGTGTGTGTGCTTGTGTGTGTGCTTGTGTGTGTGTGTGTGTATGTATGTGTGTTTGTGTGTGTACATTTTAATGTTTAACGTTTCCTTGTACATGTTCTAAGGGTTACGTTATGTTGTATTTTTACGGTGTTCGAGTGAAAAAAACAGAGCTTCATTTCAAGAGAAACGTTCGTAAAAGCTTGCGCTGAACCTTCATGTGCATTATACTTAAGCGCTCCATTCTTCCTACAGGGTCGCGATCGAGCACGCCTATCTTCTCGGGTGCTAATGTCTCTTATAAATGACTAGAGATTGTACATATATAGAAGCGAATTTCATTTTCAAGTTTAGGAAACTTGTTGGTTTCCGAAGGGGATCGCGCACGCACGCGGTTAACTCCATTTTGTTGATGATGTCTATTCTGAGAGTTTATGCCAATAAAGTACTGTGCTCATCAATGTCTGCGCACGTTGAAAATTAACCGCATTGGTTTTGACACCGCTTTCTCGCCTGTTGTCGACGCCACGTACGTAAGTCTGGTCTGGCCTGGTCTGGACTGCAGTTGTCGTTGTTTAGACGGCAGCTGCATGAGTCCTCCCACGCAAGTTGTGTGTGCCCTAAAACGGACAGAATATGATTTATGGTTGTGAAGTTTTGCTTTATAGTCGCTGCTTCATAGTGTGAATGACGAGCTTTGGATGGCGTCGCTGTGAGCTATTATGCCAATATACATCTTCGTTCTACTTGAGAAAATGTGCCGGTAATATTAATTACAAGTAATATCGGTGCCATATAATTATAGAAGCACTTTGATCGACTAGAAAACTGCTCATACATTCACTTCAAGGCATTTTTCGAAGCATTTTTTGCTCTTTACTTATGATCATGTGCATTCCGATGTACACAACGCATTAACTATTCACACCTTCGCTACCTATAGTTACGCTCTGTAAATTTCCTTCTCATGCCAGTAGCACGTAATCTGTCCCTATGACGGACACCCGTTCATCCCACTCTGAGCTGAAAACTCTCTAAACTTCCCCCACCAGAGAGATTGTTTTACGACAACAGTTGTTCGTCGATGTTGAGACGGAGTGCTAACCTTCGCGGGGACCCTCTTACGCTACCTAACACGTACACCAAGATGATTGCGTCAACTGGCACTGAAGTAGACAGATCCCACCATCAGGAAAGGCACGGACGCCGATTGGACCTTGCTACTGCTCCACAATGTAGAGGACGTGGATGGATGATGAAGAGGACCGAACGAAGTCATACATTTCGCTACTATTTTCAAACGATATTAATACGGAGTGAATATTATAACTACCACGCAAAGAACTGTGCCGTAGACCGGTTGACTCATTGACGCCCTTGTGCTCTTTGACGCCTCAAGTGGCCTCAATGCTGCATAGTAGCAGACTTGATAGTGTTCCAGTTTGCTCCCGTACGGGAGCCTTTTCAAGTAGTACTGTTGCTCCTCTTGGAGCGGCGCCTCGTGTCTCGCTTCACTTCCAATATTTTCCACCGAAAAACAGTTACAACGTGTCGCAGTGATAGTATACGGCAAGCTATACGTTATATCTCCTAAAGTGATCACCAGACGATACCGTCCCTGGATGGAGTACAAACAAATTTCTGGGTTAAATGTAACTTTGGGCATGTTGGTATTTCATTTTGGGCCTTTTAGCCCACAGAAAACACAGGAACAGTATAAAAGACGTAGACGCAGACGTAGCGCGTTGTCCCCGTCTTTTTTACTGTCCCTGTGTTTCTTGTGCGATAAAAAGCTAATACCTGTGGGCATATTCTTAAAACTTCTTTACGCATTGAAAAAAAAATATTTGATGCTACCTGTGACGAATGAACTTATTTTCATTATTGTACAGCGTACAAAAAACTGTTATATCCTCTCCTATGAATGTCCGGTGCTCATTCTTCGGTACCGTGTCCTTGTGTACGGGCGGCTTTCTTATCGCGTCGTCCTAGGCATGGATTTACAAAGCCGTTCGTATACGCAACAGTATTTGTAAAAACGAACGCCTCACGGTCGCCATATCAAACGATCTTACTGCAAAGGTATCCAAAATCCAGTCCTTTGCCCAGCTCCAGACATACTAGGATGCCTGTCAACATTTGGTTATTGCAACGACGTACAAGTAAGCTGTCACTGTGATATGATGATGCTTTAGCTTTCCTACCTTTCGAGTGGCTGCACTCAGGTAGCACAAACTGTAATGTTGATGCCACGACATAGGTAATACGAACTCGGATAAACAAGCCGTCGAGTTGATATCAGTGGCTCGTGAATGATAAATGTTTAAGTTATAATACCCCTGAAACACGGGCACGACGACGGCAATTTGCAGAGCCTGGCATTAGGATATGACTGGTGTATCATTTTGCTTCGCTTGTGGAGTTCACTGATTTATAAATACAGGGACCCAAGGGAGCGACCATATTTCCATAGATCTGGAGAATGATTGAATTGGTGGATGCTCGTCGTCGGTTGCATGTACACAGAGTCCATTGCCCAGATTGAAGGTGCATATGAAAGGCGTGTGCCTGACACGCCTTCCACACACCTTGTGATGCCACTGTGCATGCGACCAAACTGCCACGTGCTCCCTTGTGATATCACGAAGTCATTGGACCTTTCATAAAAAGCTTATGAGGTTTAACGTTGAAAAACAGCACAGGGTTAGATGCTGTAGCGGTGGTACCACCACATTAATTTTGAACACCAGCGGTGCCTTTAGGCGCACCCAGAGCACGCTATTCACCAGCGTTTCTGCATTCCGCCCTTAGCTGACTGCGAACGGTAATCAAACCCGCAACCTTAAGCTTCTCTCGAGAGTGCCATAGTCATTGAGCCAAGTAGAGACCCACCACAGCACGTAGGATGTTGGATGCAGAAATCAGGAGGCTACATGTGCAAACTGATGGCGAGAAGAAAATAATTAAGTGTTGGGTTTTGCGTACACCGAAACCACGGTCTGATTATGAGGCATGCCGTAGTGTGGCACTTCGGATTAATTTTGACATTCTGGGTTTGCTTAACGTGCACCCAAGGCACGGTACACGAGCACTTTTGCAATCCGCCCCCACCGGAATGCGGCAGCCGCGGTCGGGATCTAACCAGCGACCTCGAGCTCAGCAGCGCAGCGCCACAGCCACTTAGCTACCGCAGCGGGTGACGGCGAGAAGAAAGTAGATTTTATGTAGTCCTGTAACCACAAAAAAAATTAGGGGCAGCATCACACTAAGTGGTACGAAGACTGGGCAAACAGCGAAGGTGATGGCCCTTTCTTAGCTTTAACATTCCTTTTCTTTGCTTAACCTGGTTTGGCTTGGCTGGTTCTTAGCTTTGTCTTAGCTTTCCTTTGCTTAACTTGGTTTGGTTTGGCTGGTTCTTAGCTAAAATTAGCTTACCCCGAGTATAGGGACGATGCTAGGGGTCGCCGCGCAGTCTTCTAAAGGCCACTTTATAGTACGACGTAGCGTTGACGCGCGAGCGCGCTAGGCACGGGGACGCCACGCCAGCGAAAGCGCAGCCCACTATGTAGTCCGGCGCGAGGCGTGGTCGACGTATCCGGCATTCGTCGGTGTGCCCCGGCTGCAGCCGGCGTCGAGATGCGACATGCTGCATTTCGCGCCGGCCTCGTCACCCAGAATAGACCGCATCCGCGTCTCGTCGAGCAAGATGGGCTGATGGATACTGGTAGCGGCACGTGCAGCGAGTTCGCAGTTTCGTATCATCCTGAAACTCCTAGTTTCGTATAAAATGCGCATGCGTCTAGGCGGCGCGGCGCCAACTTTGGACTATAGAGAGGTCAGTTTTCGCGCCTTCCCATAATCACGGCTATCCACCAGCCCATCTTGCTCGACGAGACGCGGATGCGGTCCATTCTGGGTGACGAGACCGGCGCGAAATTCAGCATGTCGCATCTCGACGGCTGCACGCCAACGAACGCCGGATACGTCGGCCGCGCCTCGTTTCTGTGGCGAGGGTAACCTGGGAGAGGGTGGTAACCTCGGCGAGCGATGACGTCATATGCGTCGCCTAGCAACGCCTTGCACCAGCTGTGCGAGGCAAGGCTAGGCAACGCGCGGTGACGTCATCGCCAGGCGCAGTTTTTTGTTCGCACTACACGGCCTAAAAAAGAGCTTAAAAATCTCCGCTGTTAAAAACACGTGGCCATGAATTATTATCGCCTCGAAATGGTTGAAGAGGGTGGGATGGAAACCTTGTTATACGCGCCCTTTACGTCGAGAAGGAGCGCGACTGGTATGCGCTTACGACTTTTGTTGGGCAAATGTTGCGAGGTGCAATAACACTGTTGATAGAGGAACGGCCCCGAAGAAAGCCTGACATGGAGGCAGGCATTGTAGCATTCGAGGTACCATTCTAGACGTGAGAGGATCATCCTTTCCATAAATTTTTCAATGCAGCTTGCCAGAGCAATAAGGCGACATGGCGTTAAGTCCAGCAGGGATTCTCCCGGCTTTAGAAGTGCTATCAGCCGACTTGTCTAACACTGCAGAGGAACAGTATCGATATATATACCGGGTATTTCAGCGAATACTTAAAAATTTGTTACAGGTTGCCTGTCGCAGATAGCACAATTATAGTCATGAGCAGGTCTACTCGAAGGGACGGGCATTACTTGCACAAAAAATTGAAATGCATAATCGACTAATTAACAAGCATTGACTAATTAAGTTTTTAATTAATTCCCTTATGGTGCATATTTCAATTTACAAATTCTAGCCATGGAGTTCGCAAGGCGGATCCACTTGGAACGAATTATCAGCATGACACCAGTTTCGAGATATTAATTAAAGCGTATACTTAGTGCGTCTGTATCGTATACAGTTCAACACGCCGCCGAATTACACGCTGTCTTTCGAGTTCAGTATCAAAGTATGTATTGTTGGACTACAGTGATGATGTACACTTGGCAGCTTTGATTGCATTTGCGATGATATCGTCTACGTTGCGAACGAGGCCTCCCTGGCAAAGGCCTTCCCTACGTGATTTAAACATACCTCTGTCAGTTCCCTTCAAGTCACCAGAAGGGGAAAGCTTACTGAGTCCATTGATCATTACATAGGTATATGTTCACTGCTGATCACAAATATGATCACTGCTGTGAGTCTCGATGTCACAAAACCATTCAACGTTTGGAGCGAAGAATCGTGGCCTTTAAGTCCAGGCAGCTGTTATATGTAAGATCGCGTAACTATATCCGGCTACCACATTTCATGAGCCGTTTATATTAATGGCCACGCGATCACCTATAAGAAGACTCCTCAATTTTTAGGGTGATTGTCGATCGTGACCTTTAATGGAGCCCTCATGTCGCTCATATGAAGAGAAAACTGATTTCTATTGCGCAGCTGTTCAAGTTCACCGCGCGTAATAGATGGGGATTATCAGATATTTTAAGTTGAAGTTGTACAGAGCACTCTTCTTGAGATATCTCCACTACATCATCCGGGTGTTACCGAACAAATGCAAGACAAATCTCCGCGGGCTATACAAGCCCAAGCACTCCGTGTTTATCTTGAAACTGCAGCGCGCACAGAAGAAACGAGGACACAAGGTTAAGGTGACAGACTGGCGCTGACTCACAACTCAGTTTATTTTTGGAGGGAAGTTACACACATATGTATACACACCCAGTCTGACCAAAGTGAGCATGAGCAAGAGCACGCGGAATAAAAATAAAAATAATAAAAACAATGTGAATATATATATATATATATATATATATATATATATATATATATATACAACTTCTACGTATCTTAAGAACATTAGGTGGCGCTCAAAAAGGCAAATACTTAACCAGTTAGGGCTATAGATGGCTCACTTACGCACGTATCAGCACGCTTTTTGATATGGAAGGCCTCGGTTATTTCGCGTGTTAGTTTGTTTCTATGAGTAAACAAAATCATGGTATCAGAATAGACAGGTTTACAACAGCTTTTGCAATGGTTGGCTAGGTGTAAGTGGTTATCTTTGTCGAGTGAATTTTGAGGCTCTTTTAGACGAGTATTAATACACCGGCCGGTATGGCCTATGTACACTTTACCGCAAGTTAGTGGCAACATGTATACACCAACTTTGCATTTTACGAGCTTTGAATTTTCTTTTAAGGCGCAGACACACTTATTTTTGTTAGTTGGATCAATCTTTTTGGACACCACTTGACATATTCGTTGCGCCTTAAAAGAAAATTTGCCAGGGCATGGGCGTTGTGTCCCGTAGCGCGCTTCCTGTCATAGTAAGTTTCGCGCACGTTATCTATACACATCTGTCCTAAATGGCAGGAAAACTTACACCCAATTTATCGCCGACGTATCAAGAATGAGTGAATGGGCGCACACCTGAATATATGCGCACTGTATACGCACAATTAATGACGGGCAACACCTATGGCGCACGAATAGTCGAAGCTGAATGTTTCGTGACGGTCCACAAGAGTAAGCGAGTTACTAGCTGTAATATATATTTGCTACAAAGTATTACAATGTACAAAACAGCTCTGTTTCAAGCCTTGTGCGCAGCAAGAACAAATCTATCTGAACTGAGCACACCCGCGAGCGATTAGGCAGAAAATATTCAGATAGTGGCCGCACCGAGGAACTTCACAGAGTCAGAAACTGACAAGCCACTGCTTCAAAATATTTGCCGAATAAAGAACAAAGAGCAAAACACACTAATCCGGACTGAATTCCTAATCGGAAAGCTTGGATAGCTCGGAATACATATTTAGCCCCGCTTTCAGAACAAGCACCATACACGCTGCTAGCGCCGTTTGGACATAGCTTAATCAGCTCCGAAAGCGCTTTTGCATGTTCTCTGAAGCTGTGATCGAAGCTTCGTGTCGTCCACCCAGTCACCGTCTACGATATCTCCGAAAACAGAGGTTTTCTAAGCCGCGCCGGCGTCATACACTTCTATTGTAAACAAGGAGTCAACGGAGGCAGTTATGGCAAGCAATGGACGCGTCACCACGTGATCAAACATGGCAGCGCCCACGGGATCGCTAAGAAAAGGGTCAATACGTGGCAGAGGATACACATCCTTCGTCGTTACTGCGTTTAGGCGTCTGTAGTCGACGCAGAATCGCCACGAATTGTCTTTCTTCTTGATCAATATGACTGAAGCCGCCCAGGGACTATTGGACTCCTGGATGACGTCTTTCTGTAGCATGTCTGTAACTTGTTAGGCGATCACTTTGCGCTCGGCAGGAGAGACGCGGTACGGTTTCTGTCGTATTGGCGACGCTGTTCCAGTATTGATGCGGTGGTGTACGCGGGAGTGCGGTGGTAACTGTAGACGCTCTTGAGCAAAGTCAAACACTGACGCATAGTGGGCAAGCAGCACTTGGAGCGCTTGTTGGTGAGAAGAGGGGAGTGATGTATTAATCATGCTCCTAAATTTTGAAGCGTGGTCACTGAGTGGCGAGCTTGCGTCCATAGAAGTAGCAACCGCACGAATGCTCGCAACACTATCTTCTTGAAAGTGTGCTACCATCAGTCCGGCAGGCAAAACAACTGAATCGGAGACACATTCACCGTCTAAACGTGAGCACAACCTTCTATGACTTCTATCAGTGACCGAGGGACAAGTACATTCTTCTTTAGAGGGTTCACGTATTCGGCTTCAATTAATCCACAGCAGGAACCAGCACGGATGCGCGACGAGGTCACAGGGATTAACATTGCCGTCTGCACAGGCAAAAGCACATCAGTGGACCCGGAAAATACTTCTTGACGATCGGATGGAATGTCGTCTAGCGTGGGTGATCTGGCATCGCTGCTGAGAGAAATATTACCAACCCTGCAGTCTAACGTTGCTCCACCCTCCCGTAAAACGTCAATACCAAGAATTATGTCATGCGAATTATGTCATGCCAGTACAATAAATTCGGTTCGAAATGCCTTTCCACCAACGGTTATCACGATGGAACATACTCCCACAGGACGTAACAGTTCACCGCCAACTCCGCGAAACGTGATACTCCCATCCCAAGCAAACATCACTTTGGGTCCGAGGCGATTCTTGAACGCAAGACACATCACAAGACACAGAAGTACCAGTATCTATTAAAGCCACAGTATTCACACCATCGACAAAAATACACACTTTGTTCTTTACTATGACGACAGACGGAGGCATTTGGAAAAGTGACCGTCCCGCGACCTCACCTCCATCGGTCGCACCAGGTAGTTTCCCAGTTGGGGCGGCGTAGGCGAGCGGCGACGTGGAGATGGCGATCGACGTGTCTGAGTCGGCGGTGGAGTCAGGCTGCGGTCGGACACGGGGGAGTCATTCCTTGGCATGTACGTGTAGTCTCGAGGTGGCTGGCGGAAAGGGACAAATGGTTGCCAGGATGTAGCTTCTTGCATGCGAGGCGGATATGCGCGATCTCGCGGAGCACGCTGTGGGCGACGTGGGTAATACCTCGCGATGTGTCCCTGAGCCCCGCAGCTGTAGCACACAGGTGTGCTGCGATTTTCATTGATGTTGGGTATAAACCTCCAAGGCGTATTGCAGATGGGAGACGACCCACGTCGAAGCTGCCTGTCATGTCGACGTTCAAAACGCGTTACTTTTGGCTGGATCATGGTGTTCTGGGCATGGGCGTTGTCGGAAATGGGGCGGTCGTCGCAGGCAGGCGACCAGGCCGCCGGCGCCTCCAAGTAGCGCTCATCAATGGAGCATTGGTGGCACACGCGGTTGGCATCTGGGCCTTCAGAATGAGCCAGTTCATCTCTAATAACTTGCCGTACCAAAGCCACGGTCGTTAGAGGCAGATACGTCCACACTTGCTATGTTGGTCACGTTGTCCAGCCGACCAAAGTTCGAAAGAATGCGGCGTGTTTTCAGAGCCTCGAACATACGACAGTGACGCCTTAAGTCGGACGGGGTTGTGAGGTCTTCCTTAGAGATCAAAAAATTGTACACATCTTCGGCAATTCCTTTGAGTAGGTGTCCGACCTTCTCCTCGTCCAACATGTTTGCGTTCGCAATTCCGCAAAGCTTCAGGATTTCCAGGCGGTACACGTCTCACTCGGTAACTGCGCTCGTCGTGACAGTGTCCGCTGAGCCTTTTTCTCTATCGAAAGCGAATCGCCAAAGCATTTCTTTATCTCTTCGACGAAGCTGTCCCAAGTTGAGAGCGAGCCCTCATTATTGTCGAACCACATGAGGGCAGTTCCGGCAAGGAAAAAGACAACGTTAGAGAGCTGCGCCGACGCGCTCCATTCATTGTGGCGGCTCACCCCCTCGTAGTGTATCAACCAGTCCTCGACATCCTCATTCGCTTTGCCTGAGAATGTGCGTGCTTCTCGATGAGGTGGCCAGTAACCGGCTTGCCTCGGGCGAATGCTGTCTGCCGCGATTTCCTCGCGAACGTTGCCTCGGTCCGAATCGCTCATGTCGGCGTCTCCCGGGGGTAGCCCGGCCAACCGCTTGCTGCGTCGAAGGGGTAGTAGAGCTCGGTCGTCCAGCGTGATGTACCCAGCACCTTCCACCAAATTGTAACAGATGGAATGGATTTATTTGCAAGAATGATGGGTGGTTAGCGTAGCGCAAGGGACAGGACGGTCATCCAAGCCCAACTGGCAGCGGCCAGCTCCTCGCGCACACTTCTACTTTCTCTTCCTTCGGCTGCGCCGTGCAGCGGGACAACATTATATTTTTTTCAAATTATCTTTATTATTTTTATTTTTATTCCGCATGCTCTTGCACATGCTCACTTTGGTCAGACTGGGTGTATATATTTGTGTGTAACTTCCCTCCAAAAATAAACTGAGTTGCGAGTCAGCGCCAGTCTGTCACCTTAACCTCATGCCCTCGTTTCTTGTGTTCGCGCTGCAGTTTCAAGATGAATAGCTACCAACTAGCCCAACTTTCAGTACTCTTACAACTCCGTGTTTGTCCTGGCCTTCTCCGACGTGATTCTGCAGTTGCAACGATTGCCAATGCCCACGAACATTTACTGTCTACACACATAGCCATCGAAGCGCTTAGAACCCGCATGCGCCACTTATACCACGTCCAACCTCGCCACCTAGTCTTTGTCAGCGCGAAGACCACGCACTGCGATTTCTAGTAGTGTGGCTGCTCACCGCCCATCGCTGACATCAAGCTTCGAGCCCGCGACTCGAACATCGACTGTTTTGTGGTGCCTCCGGAAACCCCAGTAAATGTTGATGTTTCTGGCATTCGAACACTCTGGCGTTCGTACGCGACAACTTCCCCTACTGGCCCGTCACAATGCATTAGAATATTTCAGTTTAACAGAATGTGCCACATCGCGGCTGCGCTCCCTTGACTCTTGCGTCTCCGACTACCACCTGGTCTACTGGTCTACACCGACGTGACGCAAATTTACTGTGGCACTGGTTGCTAGGTATCGCTTTTACAAATGCCTTCTGATTTTACGTCTGCATGATAGACAGTGTCTCGAGCAGTTTTTGTCGAGGCAACGAGACAACAGTATATGTATTTACCCTACTACCCTATTTAGGATGATGAAAGACAGACTTAGCATACCGCTTTAAACCGACTGGGCGACAGAGCGTTCACAGAATAATAAAATATTGGGACCATGAACTCGACTGTCATCAGCACAGAAAGCCACCAGAGAACTGCAGCACATTGAAAGTCGACTGAGCTTTGCGACCACCATTGATAGTGTGGTGAAAGCTGTTACGTAATTGCTCACATCACTTGCTATCACTCCCTTTTTTTTTCCTTTTCGGCCCATTTCCCCCTTCACCAATGTATGGTAGCAGACCAAATTCAACCCGGTTAACATCGCTGCATTTCCTTTTCTTTCTCTTTCTCTTGCTAATACGGGTTCTTAAGAAAGAAAGCTTGGCAGTTGAAGAAAAGTTCGTCTTGAATCAGGGACTGAACACGGGGGCCAACGCCTTTCTGGACTTGAAGTAGCTTTCTGTGTGCGCTCCCTTCTTCTATTCTTCAACGGATGACACGCCAACGTGCTAATTCTGCGGATGAGAAGAGGACATCGAGCGCCGCTTATGCCTGTGTCTTTGCTGAGATTCCCAACGCCTTTGCCTCCAATGGCGGAAACCGGCTGTACGCTATAGAATTTTGTTTTTACTATTTAGATCCTTGAAGGGTAGCCTATCATCCGCTATCGCAGAAAATTATTCCTGTATTGCTGTAACTCTTAAAGTATAAAGTGACCGCCAATTTGTCGCGAGGTCGACCTAGAGAAGGCAGTATACCGTCGCTGCAAGAATGCAGATACGATATGCAGCGTTGGGAATACGCAGGACCGTTCCCTTCGCAACGGGTCGATTCACGAAGGGTTAACCCTTGACAACGGGTTAATTGGCGTCGGTTGGGTTGGGTTAATCTCTATGCACAGATAACATTCCCGGAATGAATATGGGAAAGCGTTTGTCTCGTGACAGCGCGTATGGATGGATAATCGGGGAAGGTGTAGCACAACAGCGGTCAAGCGCACACACCGAAATGTACAGTATTTGGTCACTCTTACAGAAAACACCTAACTCGTGTTTAACGCTGTGTGAATGCAGAACTTCTTCTGGTTTGTAAAAAAAAAGTAACTGATGTGATGCGTTTTGAAGACATATAGGGATGAAAAAATTACCTACAGGCTTTCATGAAATATCTGAATTGTAATCGATGGCGGAATGCTAATTAAGTGTTCTCTTTAAACGTAGATCTTACTGTACATGACGGCGCTTTGCTGCGAGTGGTCTGGGCTGATTTTCTGGCAATTAAACACATTGATTGCAGTTAAATGATGATATACTGATCTCCAAAATTAGATTTTCGCACGAAATATGCAGAACGCCCAGCCCCTCTTCTGCGCAAAAGAAGCGCCGACTGTCTGACTACAGAGAACTAGAAGCTAACAAAACAATTTCTTCTTTGCATTATATATTGCGGGATCAATTAACAATTTTATTGTGTCACTTATATAATGCCACATTTTGTGCTAATCTGGTGCTCATGTGCAAAAAACTTATATTCCTCTACAACGAAGCTTAAGTTTTTATGTGCCCTATACTTCAATGCTAGTACCTATGCGCACTTTTTTTTCCTGTTTCACGCAGGCCTAATTCACACGTCTCTGATTGGAACGCCCTTCCTGATACATTTTTAATTATTCTTTCTCGCTCTCTCACCTTCCTCTTTCAAAGCGCTATTTCCTCCACCCCATTGCAGGGTAGCAAACTGGAAACTCTCATCTGGTTAACCTCCCTGACTTACCCCTCTCTCTCTCTGTCTCTCTCAGTTTGGAAATGTGAAACGCAAGCGCAGAATTCAGTTAGGCTACTTAGTTGCACCGCTACGAACGACGCCAGGATGCTTCATGCGCGATTTTCGATGAACCAAGAAGCATTTATCGCCAGCAACACCGAGAAACCTATATTTCTAGCAGGAACCTTTAACTGCACGATTTCGCACAGATTGTTGTGCGAAAAAATAGTTTTTAAAATTATTTAAGGGCCGGCCGGAATCACTCTATAAGTTATTTTTATTATTTCTGAAGCTAAAAAATTTTGTTTACTTCAGGGCGCATTGTTTTATCAGAGGCGGCAAATTTACTAGTGAAAAGAACGAGAAAAAGTATGAGAGAACCTTCGCAGATGTATGCATATCTGTGAAATCGTACATCAAAGACAGTGAAGACGTGTATAAGACATTTTTCGAACCCTTCGGAAGTCCTAGGGGTCTGCCTTTGCCTTTGCTCATAATTTGCCCAAGTCTTTGCAAACGCTTATTTATATCCGACATTAATACATCCACCCCCTCGGCCATGTCCGACGCAAATTTCTGTATGCTGCGCCTTTCTCTCTTTCTCATCACCGATGCTTGCGTCCGGCTGCACGTTATCACCACCGCCTCAGCCATACAGCCGCTTCGGGGGTCTGGCTGCGCGCAGCTGGTTGTTCTTCGACATGAACCACGCCGACGCAGATTGACGCCACCGGCCGCCGCATGAAAACCGTTGTGGACCCGCCGTGTAGAGCTTCGCTATAATAACCAACGCCGCTATCTTCCGACAAGCTAATGACGCCACACATAACAGGGAATGGAAATTAATAGCAAGGGGGAAAATCGCTGTTATGACGTCCCGCGTCCACAGAGTGCTGTGTCCCATTTGTTGCTTATGTACTTTACTGTTTTTTTTTTCCTTCGTGCCTCAAAACAACCGACGCGGTATAAAGGTGATGACTTAGATGAAAGTTGTCTTCCTTGGCTGGTGGCGCAATCTTTGCAGCTCGACTACGTAAGATGATCGCGTTACCTTTCGGCACAGATAATTAAAATGGGCAGGCGCCCCCAGTTTATCTGACAGGACAATCAACGTCCTCTACAGTGACACTAGGACTGCATTTTTCAAGCTTTATGAAAAATACCTTCTGGCACTGCTCAAGCCAGTCACACAATTCCTCGACAATAGTTATGCAATTTGGCTTAAGTAAAGTGTATTGCGCTCTAAATATGCACGCTTAAGTTCTGCTCTGGCAGTGAGTAGCCTTTACGTCCTCTGGCTTTAGTTGTCTTATTAAGCTTATAAACCCTCCATTCCAGTTTGGCCTTTCTTACAGTTGTTTTATTTGTTCTTGCTCTTCGTTATACACCGTTCCTGACGTGTGTGTAATAATACGTCCCATTATTATCTGTCTTCCTGAACGTTTCTAAGTGATATATCTATTAGCCATGCAACGAACACGTGTCAATGTCAAGAAAGGAGCCTTAAGAAAACTTATGTTTCATTTATTGTAAGTTGACAGTAAAGTTCATCCGAGCATACCTTTTTCTTCTTTCTTCTATGCTTAGCGAAATCCCTTACGGTACTACCGGTGCCAGCGGTTCGAGGATTAGCTCCTTGGACCAGTATTTCGAAAACGGCCACAGTACTCGTTAATATATCCTCAGAAAGCGAAGATTAGCTCAAAAATCACTATAAATAAGCACCCTTTCAGGACGAAAAGCGCCAAACAAAACCAACGTCCACTTTTTTATTGTTTTATTCTTTTGGACTTTTCCAGCGCAGACGTCCAATTTGTCCTCCGTGCTGCTTGCCATCCGCTTAATCTTCATTTTCTCTTCTACGTCCGCATTGCCTCAGCGACGAATACACCCCCGCTTCGTAGCCCACGCTATCACGAAGGGTAAAAGGCAACAAATAGTCACGGCGCGCCTGTTTTGTCTCTTTGTTCTGAACACGGAAACACTCTTACAGCACGGCCGAGCCGTAATTGTCATGGGGGCTCAGGCATCGGCGATAACGCCCGCGGGTGTTTGCACGAATAGTACGTAGACCCGTGCGAGATGCTTCTGACTAGCTAATGAGATTTCGCGGAGTTCTAACGGTGGATTGTGGCTTACACCTCCACGCCTTTTCTCTCTGACTCCGTTGACTCCGTTTTTTTTTTTTTTTTTTTTTTTTTTTCATCCAAAGCAGTGGAGGAGTTTCTTAGTGTTCGAGAACTAAATAGACAGCAGCTTACAGCACTTTTTAGTTTTAGCTGGTGGCCAAGTGCTCGTGAGCTCTACGAATCTTTCGGGCTTCTTTCTGTGTTTTCCGGGTGCATGTTCGTTTATAGTCACGCACTTCAGTGAAGAGCCGCATCTACGGTGCCCCATGCAAACTCTCGGATTCCTGCAATGATATCTTCGTGGCGAGGAGTAAACAGCTTCACTAACAGAGGGGTTTCATTGTCCCGGATTCCCATTTGCGTCGGTTTCACTTATGAAGGCATGAGCGCAAAACGATGAATCATGCAATGCGTGAAAGAAGGTTGACGCAAATGGTTACAAGGATATCCAGAACATGCTGCCCAAAGTACTAAAGTGAGGACGCTGTTGTTCAGTGTCGGGTGCACTTCGCCTCTGACGGTACAGTGCTTGTGAGAACAAACGAGAATCATATAACTTGTACTTCATTGATCCAGATATTACATAACGCAATGACAACCAGCAACTAAATTTCACTGACGGAGGCCGGCAATATAATCACCGAAATTCTAGCGCGTAAGAGGGGTTTGTTATTAGTCTTTGTCTTGGCTATCGTATCTTAAAGTGCCTTGATACACCGGCAGTGTCACGAATCGATTTTGAAAGTCGCCATTCATTCAACCAAGCTTCTAGCGCATAAAACGCCCATAAGTTGCAGCTTTGAAGAGCAAACTGTATGAAAGGTGAGAAAATTAAGGGTGGCAGCTGACCAGCCTCTCACCGAAGACGTCGTCCCTGTAGGGTGGTCACCGTCAGACAAAATGCGCCGTCTTCTCGTAGCTATTGTACTAGTATACAGCGATAACTGCCCCGGGTGCGTGTACTAACGAAGTCCAACGCAACGGTCTTTAACTTGCTTATGTGTTACTGACGAATTGATGTTAAGATCGAGCGGCGAACTTCCCCCAAAGTTCACAATCGCGGCGCCCCCGTCGCACGCACCAACATCGAGATTGCACTCCGTCTCTGGGTCGGGTGGATAGCGACAACTTCACCTGACCGACTAGGAGATGCGCAGAAGACTCATTCTTTTAAATTGCTATGCCGGCAAACTAGCGCACATACTGTACGCTTCCACTGACACAGTCACTAGGAAGCATTAATCGGCAGCGGATCCGTACTCTGCGGCTCAGACAATACCATAATCTCAGTTTTCAGCATCGCGTGATTAGCTTTGATGCTATGAGCCGAGCGCGATGATTTTGGTAGTTTAACGAGATGATAGATAAATCTCGGCCTCCAGCGTTGCAACTGGCCCCCCAACTTTGCTACGTCTGTTGCTGACCTCTTTTCCTTTTTACTGTTGCCGACTTCTTGAGTTCTGGCCTCCAGTTCACCAGGGCCACACATGACACGCGTAGTTGGTTGTGGCCTGTAATGGGTGGTGTGGTATTGCGGTTGTTGGTATAGTGGGTAGTGTTCCAATGTGCAGTGGGTAATCGGCTCGTGTCTACTCGGCAGCATCCAACAGCCAGCAGCCAGCGGCCAGCCCCACAAAGTCGGAGGAGAAGACAAAGAAGAGTCAGGATAAGATACAACTGTATGAAATTAGCACTACACCCTAAAATTTACAAAGGCGCTGCAGCGCCGGGTACACAACGAAACAAGAAACGAAAAGACAGCATCAAAAAAAGTAGCAGTTTCGCCCGAAAGGCGAAGCATCAATTGCGATAGCAAATTAGTAGAGAACGATACAGAGGAAGGATAGTAGTTTTATCGGCTGCATAAACTTGGACACATTCGCTTACTAGCTGAATTAACAAGCATGGTGTCAGCGCGCACAAGCAAACATGAATAAATCACACTCGATGACCCCATACAACCACTGTCAAAGCGCTGGCGTGAGCAAGCGCGTAATGATTCAAACGATTAGCAGTTCCTGTAGCATCCGTAACCATTATGCTACCAACTTTTATTTTAGTAACATCCTCTCTCTTTTCCTTTAAATAACGCCAGAATTTTTTACTATCACTTTTAATGAGATCGGCAAGTCAGCCTGAAAACTAACGTACCCATGATACCCTGATTTTCTCCAGTATGTTCTACGTTAATGCTCAGAAATCAGGAGATGACGTTTTCTTCTGTTTGCGAAGCCTCTTAATTTCGCGTTTCGTCTGAATAATTTCCCGAGTAATCCAATGGTTCGACACGCGTTTAGGTGTTTGTTTAACAGGCACATAATCATTCTCACAAATGGCAACAACATTGTGAATCCTGTTCCACGAGGCTTGAATGTCAGTCAAGGCAGAGCCGAGGTTAGTGTTGAGATGGTCAATTATGGAAACATTGTCTGCCATAGAAAAATCTTTAACAACAGAGGATGTTTTAGTGGGATCACGTGCAGTACTACGTGAGTTCCAAGAAATATATAATAAACCATGATCGGAAATTCCTGGCTGCACCGAAACATCCGCGCCATACAATAAATCGCTGATAAACGATAGATGTAGAATTGCGTTACCTCGTGTGTTTAGGATGATAGTCTGCTGAGTATGCTCCATATTGAGACCGAACATCAAGTGGAATAAAATATCGTTTGCACTAGAGCAACCATAGTTCAAACGTCCCCAATTAATAGAAGGAAGATAAAAATCGCCTATCAAAATAAAGTTCTTACCGCGCAAAGACTGGATGTGATCGTGTAACTTATCTATGAATGATCCGTCCGCGCCAGGTGAGCGATTATATACAGCACACAAAAAGAATGCAATCCAACAGACCTACAAATTGAGAAGCAAGTGCTCGTGTTCAGTGACTTTATCTGCTTTATCGCAGACGGAGACATCAACAGATTGTTTTGCGACAAGAGTCACACCACCGCCGTGGGAACCCCGGTCACGCCAATGCAAGCTCTATCCCGATGGTACAATTTCACAGTCGCCAATAGCGTCATGCAGCCAGGCTTTACAGATTACACAAACATGTGGACTAGTAAGCCGATTCGGCACACCTGGCCATCTTCCGATCTTCTTCAAAGTATGTGAGATGTGCTGTATATACGGAATTAAAATGAGAAATTAGTCTTTTTTTTTCTCCTCGAAACTTGAATTTCACAGTTGTCAGCTTTCTTTGTACGCTTCAGAAGGTTGTCTGCGACAGACGATAGGAGGAGCTTGAGGCACTCCGCATCAATAAGGCGAGAATTCTGAATGCAAAAGTTATCTTCACACATGTGATATTCACACAGCTCAGAGTAGACCTTTATGGATACCATTTTTACAGGCTGAAGGTGCCCAGCGGGAGACAATGGAGGCTTCTTGCGGCGTTGGCAATGTTCGCAGGCAGCGACTTAGCTTCGAAAAGTGCCCCTGGCGTTCAGCCGCTGACACATGGTAGGGCCTCCGGTGTATATTAGGAGCGTCACCAGTGTGGATGGGATGAGTGACGACACGGGTGCGACCTAGCGGGCGGTTTCCAAAATCAAAGATGTCTTCATAGGGCATCACAATACGGCGAAGGGCGTCGGCGTAAGCAGGTCGTAGGTCAGTAGCTATCATTGGCGTAAACTTGTCGTTGCGTGAAGTAGGAGGGTCGGAAGGTGCAGCAGTGTCGAATCATATTTCGGGCGTAAGAGCAGCTGCTCCGCAGTCTACCAAAGGGGACAGCACAGCGAGAGATACACCGTCAGGAAGCACTTCCAGATACGAACCAAAGTTCAGAAGAGGAGGCCACGCTCGATTGTTGACAAGAGTTACACTCGAGCTTGGTAGTGCTATTTGACGTGCCAGGAGGACGTCGCAAAGTGGGGACACCACGTAAGGATCATCTCGAAGTGGTAGAGAAGGCGACATGAGGAGGTAGGTCGCAGCATCAGGTTGCAGTCGGAACAAATTCAGTAGAACGAAGTCGGGACTTGTGGTGGTCGGTCGGGTCGGCAAAGTAATGGGGCAGTTCAAGGCGAAGGGTGCCGGTTGCACAGTCAATAAGTGTTGAATGGGCAGTCAGGAAGTCGATTTCAAGAATCACTTCATGGGGACACTCGGCCAGTAGAATGAACAGGACTAACACTGAACGACCGGTAATGGTAACACGGGCGGCGCACATTCCCATCACGGCTGTTATAGTGCCGTTACCTACTGGGATGGCAGGCGACTCGGCAGGTGTCAGGACTTTACGGAGACGGCTACGAAGATCTGACCGCATAACGGACACCTGAGCGCCAGTATCGATGAGGGCTTTAACGGGTACATCATCAACAAAAATTTCAACAAGGTTCGGTCGAGCAGCAGGGGTCAGCTAAGATTTTGCAGTTCGAGTCGTGAACGCAGCCTCACTTCCGGGGGCTGCATTGCTTAGTATCCCGAGAAGCGGACGGAGATGAGGGACGTCAAGTTGTAGGCGAACGGGACTGACGGTGTTGCGGCGAGGGCAAGCGGCTAGTGGTGTTTCTTCGAGAGGGAAGGCCGGCATGGTATGGTTGAAAAAGGGACAACAGAAACCGAAGGTCTCGGTAGAAGCGGCGATCAGCGTATGGTCGAGGCGAGGAGTACCAGCGACTACTATGGCAGTGGCGGGAGATGTGACCGACCCGGGAGCAAGCAAAGCAAATGGGCCTGTCATCCGGTGTTGGCCACTCAGAGGGGTTCCGATATCGATTCGGGAACGGCTGGCGAGGTGCAGAAGAGGCAATTACAGGAGCGGTAGGGTTGGGACGTGGGCGGACGGCAGACTGGATATCCACGCTAGCTCTTACTTGGCCTCCATTTGACGTCCCACAGGTCTTCCGAAAAGATCGCGTAGCTTTTCCTTGCAGGAGTCCCGGCTTGTAATGTCGGATTCATGCGTCTCGAACCATACCTTCGCGGTTTCTCTTAAGTAAACGATCACGTTGGCCAGCAAAAGTGTGGCATCCCACTTGTGCTCACCGACGCGCTCATACGACGTCAGCCAGTCTTCCACGTCGACCTTGCCAGTGCCGATGAAGATTCCCGGGTCACGTATCTGGGTTAGCACTACTTCCGCTGGTGTCTGAGCGGCGGAGGCAGCGTCAGTAGCCATAACAGCGGAACCGATGTGGCGCCTGCTGCGAAGGTCCAGGGCCGGCTTGTGGCGAGATTACCCCGCACCTCCACCAAAATGTTACGGGGATAAAATATATGTATTTACAATATGTACAGTTACAAGGCTGTAGCTCAGTAGCCAGGGTAACACCATCTACCGATCTCCGAGACACTTCAACCTCCCCTGCACCTCCCAAATTCATTTTGTTCACACCGGTAATAAATCGTACGTGACAATATTAACGAAGCCTACGACAACATAGACAGGCAGTTGTTATAGGATTTTCTCAAGCACGAAGGCATAGATGACGACTTCGTGGAGCTGCTTAGGGAGATATATAGAGACTTCCCACATTGTATGGGAAGGGCGAAAATGTAATGAAGTTGTGGAAATTCACCATGGACGGAAGCAAGGATGTCATCTGTGTCCATTGCTGTTCACGCTTTATGTTAAGAGCATAGAAAGACAATTGGAAAACACACTGAATTAAGATTTGACTTACCTTACACCGCAAGGCAAGTAACTTCCCTGAATATCCATTGTGGTACATGCCGCCTCCAGCCCGCCCACCGCGCCCACGCTCTTTCACTCCTCTTACCGCTCCTGCGATGTTTAAGGTGTAAAGAAAGCTGAACTTCGGATACATTAGCCGAAAATAAATATCGGTCAGGATTCGCTGATGTGAAGTGTCTCTGAGAACAAACCTCGCCCGGTAATAGATAGTTCAAAATAATGCGAGGTTTCGTCAATCTGGCACCTATTTCACCACGTACAAAATTTGTTTTTTATGCTCATGCACACACATTATACGCTTCACTCATGTTATGTATGAGAACGAAAGCACTATCAATCGTACTTTTACTTCCCATCGTGAATTCATGCAATGCTCTCCGTAACCTTGACTCTATAGTGAATTAACAAGAAACCATGGCAAAGCCACATCAGAAAAAGAGACGACCTTGCACTTCGCTCTCTCTCATGCCCTCTTCGTCCTTGACTACTAGATAAATTATCTAGCATGCAACGAAAAAAAAACACAAATAACACATAAAATCTCCAGCAGAACGCTGCTATATGATGCTTTAATGTCGCAAGAAGAATGAAGTGCTGAAGGCGATCGCGATGTATTTAGGAAGCGAACAACCGAGGCTATCGTAATTCGTGGTGGGTACCACAGGGACAAAATAAAGCGAGGACTTGAAAGAAAAAGCTGGCAATACGTTCTTTTTGAGAGCTTCATAGAATTCTCTTCTCGTCCACCGCATGGATAAATGCTGTCGTTTATGACCCGCGTCGGGTGGAGAAGCCTTGGAAGCGCTGCCTTATTTCGGTAGATTGATTCAAGCTGCATGAAACAAGAAGGAAAGAGAAAGGCAGTCGGCGTTAAGCTTCAGTAAGTCGCTGTTTATTAAGTAAATTGGACAACCAGAATCATGGACTTCATTTATACAATACAGTTTAACGACATTGAGTTTACTAGCGATGCGAAGGTAGTGTAAATATGCATGACGACAACACGATTGAATATTTGATGCTCCGTGCGCTCGTAAACATTTACGGCAAAAGAAATATTTAAAAAATACGTTTCTTATGATTATGCACTCACATCATACGCTTCACTTGTGGTATGCATGATAATAAAAGCGCCACAGGCTCTAAATAAAAATTAAAAAAAATAAAGAAGAAACGAGATACTTGCTTCCCGCACATCGAGTACTGAATGAGTAAGTGGGCATCCCACGACCGCTTTTGTTTCCCTCGACGGCACATAGAGGTAGCGATAGCATTACGCGGTAGTAGAACTTTATCAGGAAGTCGGGATGCGTCTCCCAACCGGAAGCACTTAAAAGCAGCAGATTATGCTATACGAGTGTCCCTACAAGCGGGAATGTGCAGCAGTAGCGTTCCTCGCTTTCAGTCTTCTTGCTTGTGTTCATTTTTCGACCATTTTATGAGTCGGCGCTTCACGTGCCACCATGATTAGATTGCGCAGCATTGTCTCCTTCATCGGCATAGCAGCGCATTGCAGCACCTGAGGCGTTCGCGTACGCGCAGATGTAAATACAGACGCAGACACACACGAGTGGCAAGAACAACAAAATGAATGGAGGGGTAACAAAAAGGACGTTGACTAGGGAAAGAAACGGACCGGGCTGCCTATCGGGAAGTTAAGTGGGGCGTGCTATTAAAGCGTAGCTGCTTGGGCGGCGGACCCAAGCTCGATCTGCTTTCCGTGCCATTAGCCCCTTGGCACGGTGGGGCCGGTGGACCGCATTAAACCGCCGCCCATTAGGCGCACAGCCTTTTACCGCGGAACATGGCGGTGCTGACGCGTATAATGGGCAAGGGGTGGCCTTCAACTCGCCGTTGTCTGCAGCGGCTGCTCCGAAATATGTGACCGCGAGCTTAGAACCTCGACAGCAATTTCGGCAGCCTGCATCATGACGACTGCCCCGCGGCCTGACACGTCGACGGTGCTCTGTGAAAGCGTTTCGATGAGCAGAAAAAAAAGTGAACATTGAGTTGTTCGCAGGTTTGCTCGCCTCAAGGTGTGCGAGGCGCTTCAGCTTGCCATGGCTTATAAAATTATCATTCTAGCGGTGGGGTTGACTTCTTCCACCTTCCTTGATATAATGTCGGTATCATCTCCTTGGAGTCGCCTCACGTGCCGATCTAGAAGAATGGGGAGGGAAAGGGGCTGGTAATTGAACGGGTGAGACGGGACCCGGGGGATGCTTCTTGCGAGGGTTTTCCTGATAAGTGTCATTCACACTCGCATTATCGATAATGGAGTAGAGACACTAGATTGGACACACTAAACCTTACCCTGTAACGTACTCCTTCGTCCATTCGGAATACTCTGAAGTAAGGCGCCTCTTCTCTGTTTAGGCTCTGGCTAGTAGTTGCCTTTACAGAACGGCAATGGCTGATACTGCTACATAACCAATGTCTGAGGCTGCTACAAGAAAGTTGGCCATCAACTGTGCCGCTACTGTCCCCCAATTTGCCTTCGAGATACAATGCTTATCGAACGCGTTGAGACGACTGCATGATCGATCGCGGTCCACTCGTGGGTCTCCCTCTCCGACGTAAGGTAGCCAGTAGCATGCCCTTACTGTTAACATAGCTGCGTTTAACAGCAAAGCTGTTAAACACGTAGGCGCGTTGCTCTTCGGAAGTTCGGACTACACGCGGCCTCCCCATTATGACGAGGAAAGGGAAGTGAAATTTAAACTTGAGAACGGCAACTTGTCTTTCTGGTTTTTTTTTATATACGATCGCGTGGACGACTGGACCGCGGCCCCGAGGAGCCGGAGGAAACTAGACACGCGTGATTTTTCGATGGCACCGCCACCACGGGAGAGCGGAAGGAAAGGAAACTAGATATGCAAGCCCTTGGAACGCCGAGAAAAAGAGGGCGGTGCGAATGTAGACATGGCCGACGCGGGTCGCACAGCGGAAAATCTTTGATAAACCTTATCTACCTGGGAGTCTACTGATCTTGAATATGGGGCCTACTGATAAGCAGTCTACTCAAAATGCATATCCAAGAGACACCGACGAACCAGCTGTGGAAGAAAACGACGACGAACGTGCGAGCAGTGGCATGAGTGCGCTCGCGCGGGACCTGGGTATTTGTTGACGCAGAAGAAAAACGCACGGAACCCTATCCATAAACAGCTTCGCTGTAAAAAGACAGAGCATGTAGTGCATGCTATGGAGTTTCTAAATCCGCGAGGTCTTTCAAGTTGTCAGAATAGCAACGGCTCGGGGTCATAACACTGTTTCCCGGTGAACGGCAACCATGTCTAATCCTTGTATGGTATAGATTGATGAGCCTCTCACCGAGACGGCGCTCCAACAACACGTTCGACGAAGCACTATTCTGTCGCGCCATTTCATGCATACTGCTTAGCGCCAGCTTCGGCGAGTGCCACCGCCATTGTCCAGTGTGTCGTGGCGTCTCGGTAAATGTACTGGGGTACAACAACTATGCACTTCTATCGACCTGCCTGGCTGATTGCAGCTACGGCACTGCTCCATCATCTTGGCTTCCTACTGTATAAGCTGGTTGTGTTGTCGCGCACGATCATTACGCTGGCCTTATGACATGCACTCACAGCTTCAGAATTTCATGGTGTCTCATAGGCTTT
>NC_051154.1:219718205-219739260 GCF_013339745.2 Dermacentor silvarum
ACTCATACCAATATAATGAAACTTTTTTGTTGCAGAAGAGAGCACTACGTGCAATAAATAATTCGAGATTCTACGTTCACATTGAGCCTCTGTATGCCTCTCTTGAAAACAAAAAGGTGCATGATTATTACAATTATTTGCTCCTAAACAGGGCTCGAAACGGAAACTCCGGCTATCCTGTGAGGTCAGCTTGTCTCAGGGGGCGTCATATCACATAAAACACACATAACCAAGTAATCTGACCCATACCCGCCTCAAGGACGCAATACGGTGACCAAACGATCCGGTACAGATTGCTATTTCTCCTGAACAGACAACAAGACTTTCCATTCTTTTAATACGATGCGCTTGCGCTTTGATTTTATTTCGATATGATGTACTTGCCTTGTGTGTGTGTTTCTTTCCTCATAACATATACTTTCTCTGCACTATGTAGTCAGTGTGTATATGCTGCTAACGTTCGTGTTGCCAATGTGAGCTTTTTTTAGGTGTACATGTAAACCCCGTCAAGCCTATTTTCGTGCTTTTTGTCTGTGCTCCTGACAACTGTATTTTTATGCACTGTTGTCCAAAACTTTGACTTTTCATTATTCGTCACATCCGCGCTGACAGTGAAAAATAAAAAAAAGACAGCAAACGGGCTTGTCGGGGATTTGAACCCGGGACCTATCGCTCCCTAAGCGAGAATCATACCCCTAGACCTTCGAGCTTTTATTTTTCTTTTTTGCCCTGTAATTGAAGTGCCATGCCGAATACATTGTTAAAAAGGAGAGTCAGCGTAGCTTAGGCTGACTCGGTGGCATTAAAATTGTTTCATTTTAACCAACTCATCGAACAGCGGCAACCAGTCGGGTGGTTCCTTCTAGACGAACCGACGGCTGTTGACCTCAGCGACATGTTCACACATTCGTAATGCCTTGGCTCACTGCTACAAAGAAGAAGAGGAAAAAAAATTTATCGAAAAAACATTATTCGTCACATCCGTGCCAACAGCGAAAAATAAAATGACGAATGGGCTCGTCCGGGATTTTAACCCGGGACCACTCGCACCCTAAGGGAGAGTCATACGCCTAGACCAACGAGCCGACGACTACTGACCTCAGCGACATGTTTGCACATTCGTAATATCTTGGCTCACTGTAATAAAGAAGAAGGTGTATTATGACAAAGAACGAAAAAGCATTATTCGTCACATTTGGGCTGACAGCGAAAAATAAATTAACAAATGGGCTCGTTCGGGATTTTAACGATTCGACGACTATTTACCTCAACGACATGTTTACACATTCGTGTAAACATTAATTTGCGCTGTCGTTGAAGAATTAATCAGTTCTTTTATATCGGTCAAAAACATTCATCATCAAGCAATTTAGCGTTATATTTCCAAAGAACCACCCTAAATATCGATTCTTTCTGTTTCTCTCCTAAATAAACATGACTAGACTATGGTCAGAAAAAGATACGTATTTAATCTCGTAACTATGACACAGTGGCACAAGCAATAATGAAATATAAGGCACACACAATTGCACAAACAATTAAAATCTCCCATTAAAATTACGTATCGCTTGCACTTCAGGTATTCTTCTAGCTATTCAAAAAAACTTTCTACGTGCACATTCATAATTTGAAGCATGCACATGCAAAATGTGCCACTTAAAGCTGGCAAAGGAAAAAATCAAGTATGAAAAATCGACCAGTTCCACATATAGTCACCTGTTCTTCTACAATACCAACGCTCTTACGAATAAAGAGTGCGCAGCCACCCGATGTGCCAACCGCATGACATGCGCAGACGTTATACTGTGCTCTAAACGCCTGCACCATGCGGTTCCTGTGATCCTAGCCATTATCTTTGTCTGTTGCACGGCGACAAGTTCTAAATAATTTTCTTGGATAAGACGGTTTAGTTGGTATTGGTGTCTCAAGCTCGCCAAACCGCGAACGTTTAGAGTACCTAGACGATGCGGCTTCTTAAGGTTAAATGCCATGGTAAAAGCGAAACAGGTGGACCGCATGATGTTTACCTGGATATTTTGTGCTGGCACACGGTTGACTCTTCACCGCGATGGGCAACTACGCGTCCACGCAGTAGTTCCCAGGTCGACGCCGCTGTGGCTCTGTTACTAGGTAACTTGACACCACGGTAAGTGCTCGGAGATCCTATCTGGATGATTCGCTGCGCTTTGCATTGTCCCTCGTTGTTACGAGGGCTTAGTTCCCTCCACTTTCCGGTCAGGATGGACGGTGGGCTTTGGTTTGATGCTCGGTCGTCGGCCCGTTCGAAGGCATGCTTTGATGGCTGTTTTGGTGGGTGGTTTTTCACCGCTGCTTGCACTAAGCTTGTCCTTGTCGTTGCCTGCTTTATTGCACGGTCTCTTGGCAGAAGCACCAGGCTCAACTTCCATGGCCTGCGCGCCAGCTTGTGCTTCCGCAGCCTATACTGCGTCCCCCTGCGTTTCTCCTATCACAGGGATTTCGTTTGTCTGGGGTGTGGCGTTGTCAGAAAAAACACCTTTACACACGTCGGTAAGGATGGCCTCATGATTTGCTTCCTTCGAGTCGGTCTGCTTTCGCACGTCACTAGCGGCTTCCTCGGCGTCGGCGTCATCCATTATGAGCTCTCTCTCCACGTCTTTCTTTACTTTTCCGGTTATGTTTGCGTAGGTGGTCACGCACTCCACGCTGGTGTGGCCGAATCGCCTACGCTGCGTACAGCGAGGTGCTCTACAGTCAGGTCGAATGTAACCAGCGGTTTTGTAACGGAGGCATAATGGTGCTCGGTTTGGCAGAACAACCAGGGCGATTTCATTTCCTACACGCAACTGGTGAGGCAAATCATCGATAGTGACGCCGGCTTTCAGTTTCATGGCGACAAGGTGGGTTGTGGATGCTTTGTCCGTATAATTCCGCGTGCACGCCATTTTTCCTCCGCGACTTCTGTAACCTTTCAATACGGTGCCAAGGCGGCACGCACTTCGTCATCAGTGACGCCGTAAAGAAGCCAGTGCAGCTTCAGTCGTAAGCCTTGGTCATTTGGGTTAACTACAACGTATTGACGATTCTTGACTTGAATGTCTCCGGCAGACAGCATTTTCTTCATTGCTTCAGCGTTCTTGAATGTCACGTCCCAATACGTGGTTCATCCGGTACGCGCGGGGCGCCCCCAAAGCTAAAACGTCGGAGAGCGCACCAAGATGTTCCATGGCGTCCCGAAAATCTTCCACGCGGTATGGCCGCGCATGCAAATCCACATGTATAAAAATGGTGTGAATCACAACCTGACCTGTTGGCAGTTGAGGCAATATAACTTGCTAGTTCTGGTCGACTGAAGCAAAAGACGTGTTACCGCGGCTTGAGTGGGCCGCAACGATCCGACGACTATTGACCTCAGTGACATGTTTACACATTCATAATATCTTGGCTCACTGCAACAAAAAAGCAGATATGAAAAAAAAAACGAATTAGCATTATTTGTCACATCCGCGCCGACAGCGAAAAATAAGAAACAAATGGGCTCGTCCTGGATTTGAACCCGGGACCTCTCGCACCTTAAGCGTCAATACATACATACATGCTCGCATACACCCTAGCCCAACGAGCCGACGACTAGTGACCGTAGCGACATATTTACACATTCGTAATATCAGGATCCTTCAATACTTTTATTGAAGGATTGAAGGACCCTGGTAATATCTTGGCTTACTGCAACAAGGAAGAAGATAGGGAGAAAAAGGTTAATGTGAAACAACTCGCATACGCAGGTGACGTTGCTGTATTTTGTTCGAGCAAGGAGAGCATTCAAGAATTTACCGCATTTGTGGAAAAATTCTGTCAACAGACAGGCTGTAAAGCCAACCGGGAAAAAGTTCTGGGCTTTGGCATGGTGAGTGTGACGCCACACCCCATTACTTTTCGTGCTTGCGGTGGTCGAACTTGCCAACTCAATATCTAGGCGTGCCGCTTGATTCATACCGTGATCCGGCTCCTTACTGGGCCGGACAGGCGGATAGGGCGAGAGAGAAAGTCAGTGCATGGCACGGAAAGCTGTTGTCAATGTTCTCGCGTGCTTATGTGTGCAATGTTTTCCTGGTTACCAAGATATCGTATGTAATGAATGTGCTTTCTGCTGCCCGTGTTAGTATCCAGAAAATCACTCGTGTATTCAATGTTTTCATGTGGTCATTAACGTGGGAAAGATGCAGCAGGACAAACTTGTTTCTTCCTGTTAAGGCTGGTGGGTTGGTGCTTGTGCATTTCTTTTGCGACAGGTTGTTGCACGATTTTATTTTCTTCGCGAGCAAAGTGACGCGTTCCTGCGGACTGTCATGCAAGTGCGACTGTGCTTCAGAGTTTGTGGTATCTCCCAGTGAGAATGTGAGTGGTGCAGTGACAGGATACATGTGCGAAGTTGTCTTCTGGTTCAGAACGTTGCACGTGCGCTTTTCGATGTACTACTTGAGTAAAGTGAGTAAAAGGAAGCTTTATAAGAATCGTGTGGACGTGATGATACCGTTAGCAGTGTACATTTTACCACATCGTGGAGGCCCCGGTCACGATGTTTTAAAGCGTGTGAAAAAGATGCCCGTTAGACCCTGGACCAACGAGGCGGTGACTATTGACCTCAGCGACGTATTTACACCTTCGTAATATCTTGATTCACTGCAACAAGAAAAAAGATACGATGAAAAACAAAACGAATAAGCATTATTCGTCACATCCGCGCTGACAGCGAAAAATAAAAACAAATGGGCTCATCCGAGATATTACCACAGCACCTCTCCCACCCTAAGCGAGAATCATACCCCTAGACCAAAGAGCCTTTTTTTTTTTTTAAGCGAAGCTTTATTGGCTCACTTGTATCGGGGTCAGTGTACGCGGACAACTATCATCATCAGCATGGGCTCGAGAGTCATCGTCTTCTTCCAAAGCTGGCTTGTTCGCGGCCCTCGGGTGACGCTCGGGCTCGTGCCCGGCACGGGCTTGTACAACTGCTCCCGCTGAGCAAACTCGAGACATAGAACGCTAGCGACAACAGTGACAAGCAGAGAACCGTACAACGCAACGAAAGGAATAGTTGCACGAATGAGAAGGAAAAACAGAAGGAAAGGGAAGGACCATTAGCACGAAAGCGAAGGAAAAGCAGTAGGAAAGGGAAGCAAAAGTAGTAGGTCAGGTTCACACACACCAAGCTTCGCTTACGCCCATTTTCTCGACAGGGGAAGGGCTGGCGATTTTTTCGTTTTCTTTCATGGTATTTATCACATTAACATGTAACCCGCAAACATATTTATTCTTTTTTCACGATACGTCAAATCCTATCATTCGGTCGTCCATGCACGTCGTACTTATTAATGCTTTACCCGAATTAGTTGTTTCTTCAAATTTTTCTTCAGATTTATGCTTGGGGGGGGGGGGGGGGGTTCATGCAAGAGCTTTGCTTGGCGGTCTATTCCCTGACAGCTCGGTTTTCCAATGAATGCCTTTTCTGCCTCCATTTTAGTGATATCTATACACAGACCAACGAGCCGACGAATACTCAGCTCAGCGACATGTTAACACCTTCGTTATATCTCAGCTTACTGCAACAACCAGGAAGAATACAGGAAGAATCAAAAAACAATTACAAAGAATTCAGCTATCCCCCGTACTCATAGAGGTGACGCGCTATGATATAGCAAGGCAAATCAGGGCAAGGCACTCCACAGACTTCTTCAGCCCTCCACTTGACGCCATAGCCACGAAGTGCTCAAAGATACAAAAAGAAAGTGCTGCTCTGAGGAAGGAAAATGCCACTCTCTCTTCAGAGGACAGAGTCTAGAGGGGCGACTGAGCGCCGCCGAGGCGAAGCTAACCAATATGAAACAGTACTCACGAAATAGAAATATTGAAATTAGGGCGTTCCCACCACCAAATGTTAAGACTAAAGACCCTATATAAGAAAAGTACCGCCATCCTTTGATAAACGCCGCGTCTCTCTCTCCTGTATCTCCGATTGGACGATGATAGCGCGCTTTTCACTTCTTTATATTTTCTTTTTTTTTCCGCCTGAGAGCCATGGTGAAAGTCCTCTGCGCAGCCGCAGTCGCCGGCGGCGGCGGGTGCGCGCGCTCGGCCTGAAAGCTTCAACGTGGACTTTCTAAGTGCGCCACCGTCGACTTGGCTTTCGCAAGCAAAAAAGTAAAGAAAAAAGCAAGCGCTTTAGGAGAGGAGGCGGCGGAGGAAAGAGTAGATGGCGGTACTTTTCTTATATAGGGACTTTAGTTAAGACAACTTGGTGATGCCATCTGTGAAGCTGATGTACATTCGCGTCACTGAGTGCCAAGAAATGATGGAGGCTGTCCTAACATAATAGTACAGTTCACTTCTCGAGCGAAACGAGATGCTGCCGCTGAAAAAGCACGCAAAAAGCGTGTTTCTAGCTATCTCTGATCTTGGTTTGGAGGACCCCAGTCTTCGTAATGGAACACTTATACCCAGAACTGAAAAAGCTGCTCACGCAGGTAATCTAATGAACGAAGGCAAGGCAATGGAAACGTGCGTGGACTAGGCGCCGAACAATCTTTGCCTGAAAAACAGTAGACTCATGAGTGATCCGGGTAACGTTCACCAAAGATCTTGACACGATAGAATAATGTAGTTGTCACCACCCTTGCTGCATTGCAGACATCAGCCATGGCGCTGACACTGTCCAAAGTAGGTGACGCTTATTGGCGCAATCCTGAATGCTCATCTTTCTTCCACTTAAACGCGCAGTCTGCTCGCAACAAGAGCGATGGACTTGACACCTTCCTCTCATCGTTTACAGCGAAGCTGTTAAGGGCCAGGTTCACCAGGTTCGTGTTCGCGTGTAGAAAAAAACTATCATCATCAGCATTCGCTTTGGCTTCATGTGCGGGGGGGGGGGTGGTCTAATTCCCACCAGTTGTGCCTTAGAACAGGTGTCAAAACGGATGATGGATGGCCCATTGTTATAACCCTCGCCCCCACCGATGCCTCTTTCACAAGTCTCGCGATACTCGGCGGTGGCACGTCCCACGAATCGTTGTGCCCCTTTGTCTCGTGACGTAGAGATCGCGCTAGCGCTGTTATCAGCAGTCGCCCTTTGGACTCGCTGTGGGATGGACGCTTGTTTAACCACATCTTCCAGGATCCTGACGTCAGGATCCTGATGATTCCGTGCAGTGTGCGGCGGCTATGAACGCTGTCACTCATACGCTAGTCTAATGAGAATGGGGCGGACTTGGCGCAGCAAATGCACTACTTGGGGATCGCGCAGGGCGAAAACAAGACGCCGATGTCCTTGCTCTTTGACGAGCATGCCGGAAACGCTCAATATAGTCAATAATGATAATATATAAATTCACTATAGTAATAACATTCACTATAGCAGACCCACCATAGTCACAGCTTCACTGGCTTCCATCTTCACAGTAGTGGAACAGCTCTGAATTTTTTTATTTACATTAGACGTTATAATGATTTGTGAAACATGGTACCAGAGCGAGACTGAGGAATTGAATAATCGTGGTTATAACAGCTATTACTTGTGCCATTTTTACGGAAGAGGCGTTGTTCGCTATTGGCGAACAACGCCTTACAGTATAATATACTTGATGACTTTACTAAATGCACTAATGACTTAGAATTGTGTTTTTGAAGTGTGTTTCAAATGACTTTGAACACGTATAGAGCTGCGCTCTATACGTGTTTTCATTTCGCGATATATTGGCTTGCGTAGGCAATCTGTCTCGTGCGGCACGTTGCAAACGAAGCGAAGTGGTGGCGCGAATGCCTCGCTAATCTGGAGATCAGGAGTGCCAGCGAGTGGGTGACGCGTGGGCACGGTTCAGAGCAGCAGCCACCAACAGACCTCCCAACGACGCGCGCTACTCTGGCGCCATCTCGTAGCCATCGTCTCGCCGCACTACGCTTTTATTTCCATCTTTCCCCTTGGCCTCCTCCTCTCGCTCGGTTACGCCACCGACGCTCGCCGCAGGAACGGGCGCCTAAAAGCTGCGCTCTAAATATTTTTAATATTGCGAAGCTCAGTAATTTCCTAGGGACACTTAGAGTGTCTTTTAGCACAAGAAAGTAGGGGGCGCTCCTGTTCCAGGGAGCGCTCCCACTCTAGGGGACGCTCCCGTTCCAGAGGGCGCTCCCGTTCCAGAACCGGATCCAGATCCTGGTCTACGGGGCACTCCAGCTCCCGGCGCCGAGGAGAAGGAGGAGGACGTGTCAGGTTCGAGAGGTCCCGGTCTCGGGATCGCCATCCTGTGGGCCAGCCAACCTGGGCCTATAGAGTTCGCAAAGGTGCTGCAGAACAAGTAAGGCGGGGTTCACCGCCTGAGCACAACGAAGAAAGCGAGAGGCTTGCACAACTCGAGCGTGAGAATAGGATTATGAGAGACAAGATAGCTAGCCTCATGGCTGAGATAGCGGAAATTAAGAAGGTAGCAGGTAAACAACCTGCCACGGAAGATAGGCAGACGCCACAGCCGGCGGATACACCTATGGCTGATGAATGCGAGGCAGAGAGGCCCGCCAAAAAGAGGGCTATAGTTAGAGAGCAGGACACTCCTTCGGGTAGGGCTAAATCTGAAATTGGCGAGATGCTCTCTTCTCTTAGTGAGAGCATGAAGCAGCTAAGCGAGACGGTCTCGCACATTCAGGGCAGTATGTTGGCCATGGAGGAGAGATATAACCAGCGGTTTTGCAAGATTGAGGCGTTTTTAGAGAATGTGATAGCTCCAACCGTGGGGTCGAGGACGCTGTCACTCCCGTCGATGGCTTCGGCAGGTCAGAACATGAGGGTTCCTCACAGGACCAATTCAGCAAAGCAGCTGCAACAGCCACTCGATGTCTGTGCAAAACTAATTCATTCCGAATATGGCAGTGGAACTGCAGGGGGTTTCTGCACAAAAGGGCCCCCTTGCAGCAATTTATTCGCTCACACTCGGAAAAGCCTCACGTAGTACTCCTGCAGGAAACACTAACAGCGTCGCGCTGCCCGGCTACCGGTCTGTCGCAAAGCACGAAGAAGGAAGTGGAGTGGGTGTACTGATCAGCAACAAGCTTACCCATGTCGTTCATGACCTCAGGCTGGCGTCGAGCAAGGTCGAACACGTCATGATAGAGATCATTTCCGGCGCGGCGAACAGAGAGAGCATCTTTGTTTTGAATGTGTACAGCAGTGCCAGGGATCTGAGGCAACGCTTCAGAGCCCTTGTCTCCAAAGCTGCAAAGCTCGCCAGAGACGCTCCCCTGGTCGTGGCGGGTGACTTCAGCGCTCCGTATCACTCGTGGGGCTACCCGTATGACACCCGTAAAGGGGAGGACCTATGGAGAGAGGCAATAAATCTGGACGTGATGTTGGTCACGGACCCAGCCATCCCTACCAGGGGCGGTACGTCAACCAGCAGGGACACGACTTACGGACCTTACTTTCGTCACGGGAGCGGCAGAGGTTAAATGCACAAACCTTAACGTGGACTTTGACAGCGACCACTACGTCTTGGCTACCGTCCTTCGGATCGAGCAGAACAGACAACGCAAGTTCTGGTTCACCGACTGGGACAAGTTCCGGAAGCTGAGAGAGGAGCGGACCGAGGAAGAAAGGCCCGACCTAGAGCAATGGATTGCTGAGATTCATGAGGACATTGAGGGCGCGACCAAAGAGGTTAGCACAGACCTCCCAGTACAGAAGATGGACAGCAGGCTGGCGCACCTACTCGAGGCCAAGCAGTCCCTTCTGGCCAGATGGAAGGGTCAGCGGCTCAATCGAAGGCTCCGCAAGAAGATTGCCGAGGTCAACAGAAGCATCAAAGAGCACTGCAAGGTCCTTTCCAGACAGCAATGGGATGAAGTTTGCAACTCCATCGACGGCCAGATGCGGAGCGGGGGGTCCTGGACCTTCCTAAAACATCTGCTGGACGGGACCAATACCAAGTCGAACCAGCCGAGCACGCTGGGAAGAGCGCTGCACGGGGTCAGGCAAGAATCCTCGGACGAGGAGGCGATGGAAAGGTTGCTCGAGAAGTACTTACCGGTAGCCTCCGGTCCGGCGTCCCCCGTCCCAGAATATGGGGGCGTCGCGAACCCGGAGCTGGATGCGCAGTTTGGTGTCGAGGAGATCCGGCGGGCCCTGCACGATTTAAACGGCAGGTCAGCCCCGGGTCCGGATAGAGTTACAAACAAGGCACTGAGGAACTTGGATGACAAGTCGGTGGAGTACCTGACGGACGCTATCAATCAGATGTGGAACGACGGAAAAATACCGGAGATGTGGAGGAGGGCTGCCATAATCCTCACCCACAGGCCGGGCAAGCCCCCTAGCCTCGATAACCTCCGAGCGATTTCACTCCGTGCGTTGGCAAGGTGGCCGAACATGCTTTCTTAACAGGGTCTCGCGATACTTGGAAGACCGGGATATTTACCCACACAATATGATAGGCTTAAGGGCAGGACTGTCAACGCAGGATGCCATGAAACTGATCAAATATCAAGTCATTGACCGTAACACGAGGGACACGAGAGCCATACTTGGATTAGACCTGGAGACGGCATTTGATAGCGTCTTGCACTCTTTTGTCTTGAGCCAGATATCTAGCCTCGGGTTGAGCAAGCACTTCCACGACTACACACGATCATTCCTTGCCGACAGAGAAGCCACTCTCAGGGCGGGAGACCTCGTTTTAGACTCGGTTAGACTGCGTTTCAGAGGGACACCACAGGGGTCTGTCATATCCCCGACCGCGTTTAACCTAACCATGATCGGTCTGTCGAGGAGACTCTCCGGAGTCGAGAGTATTAATCACACGATATATGCAGATGACGTCACCATTTGGTGTACCGGAGGCAGTGACGGACGGGTGGAGGCTGCGTTGCAGGAAGCCATCGAGATCACGGAGGAATATCTTAAGCCGACCGGCCTTCGGTGTTCCCCTCGGAAATCAGAACTGCTCATTTACAGGCCCAGGCGAAGGGGGCCCAAACCAAAGGGTTGGAAGCCTGTAGAGGACGTCGACATCACTCTACGGACAAGTGAGGATGGTGTTATCCCAAGGGTGGACTCCCTCCGGGTCCTAGGTATGACGATCGAATCGAACGCCTCCAATCACCGAACGGTGTCTAAACTAGCCAAGAAAGCGGACAATGCCATCAGACTCATACGGAGAGTTGCCAACCGGCAGCAGAGTCTTGGAGAGGACAATCTTGTGAGACTGGTGCACGCCTTTGTGATGTGTCATTTTACCTACGTGGCGGCCATGCACAATTGGCAAAAGTCGGAGAGGGACAAGCGCAACACGTTGATCAGGAAGACTATCAAGAGGGCCCTCGGCCTCCCCATGTGCACTAGCTCGGAGAAACTGATGTGTCTCGGCATGCACAATACGCTGGAAGAGATCGCGGAAGCGCAGGAGAGGGCGCAGTATGCCAGGCTGTCCACCACCCAAGCGGGTAAAAGCATCCTGCGGGAGCTGGGGGTTCCTCCGGCGGAAATCGAGTGCCGCTTCTGCGGTGGCCCTCGGGAACAGCGGGAACGCATTGTCGTCGCTCCCATTCCACGCAAAGTTCATCCCGAACACAACGTGGGTCGGAGACGAGCTACGGCTAAGGCTCTCCTGGACAATGCTCGGGAACAGGCTCGGGATTGCTGTTTTGTTGATGCTGCACGGTACCCCGACGGGACGGCGTTCATAGCGGTGGGAATCGATCACGATGGGAAAATCACGAACTCTGCGACTGTTCGAACGAAGTCGGCCGAGGTGGACGTAGCCCTGACCCTGCTGGACGACAGAAGGACCACGATCTACAGCGACTCGCGGACGGCTGTCCGAGCTTTCGCCAAGGGCACCGTTTCGGAGCAGGTCCTGCGCATTCTGCGGGACAAGGACATAAAGTCGCACACGATCATCTGGTTCGCCGCACACATGGGGCAGATCGAGGGCGCCCCGCCCAACCTCAATGAGTCGGCCCACAGAGCTGCGCGAGGAGTCGTTGACCGCGTAGCTACCGGGTGGCGCGGCGCTGAGGTTATGGACAATGGGGACTCTCCTTCCTCATATAACTAACTTAATAAACATTTTTACATGGAAGGAAGATGATATCCTCCGCTACATAGGAAACTAGGCAGACCACAGGCGTTGACACTCAGATAACTCCAAGTCGGGGCATACCCTAACCCCGCACTGTTACACAAAATCTATCCAGAAATACAATCGACCATTGTTTGCGAGCTATGCTCAGACCTAGCTGACTTGGAACATATGCTCTGGCGGTGCCCCGCCTTACGCGACGGCGACGATGTCACGTCGTCCAAATGGGAGGCTGCCTTAAGCCGCTCCGATCTTGAAGCACTACTATGGGCTGTCCATCGGGCCCGCGACGCAGCAGAGAGGCTCCGCTTTTCTGTATACCGACGTGGGAGCGGCCCGCTACGTGCTGACGCGCGTTTCGAGGGACCGTAATAACGTTTTATCATGCCATACCTAGAGTGTCGGTCACTCAAAGTCCCTCATTTTTTTTTGTCATTTCATGTTGAAGCGCAGCTTTCTTCGTGAACCCTCCCCGTCTTTCCAGACCGTGGCTGCTGGGTGCTGCTGCTGTCTTACCGACAAGCTCATACTTAAGAAAAGTAATACATAAATTACGTGCCCGACGTTGAAATCGAACCTCGGTCACCCAGCAGAGCTGCACGATGCTCTAACCATTAGGCGAAAACCTTTTCATTTTTTTTCTTTATAGCCTGTAATGCATTCCATACTGCACATAATACATCCACACAAAATATACACATGCTTAAAGCATATCATAAAGCTTGGTTCACGTGAGGTGACGGGCAAAGCACTTCCAGATTACTTTAACCATCACTTTGGAAACTCACAAGGCGACATCGCTTGTGGAGATTTCGCTGAAGCAACTCAGTAGCGCTGCTGGTGAAATATATTGTGCCTTTGTGCCTACTGATGAATATGAAGTATACAAATACGTGTATGGGGCTTGGAAACAGTAAAGCTTTGGACACGAATAATTTGGAGATTCAACCTATAAAATATGTATTACCACGTATCGTTCCTCTACTAGTTGATATCTTAAACTTAATTTTAGAGAGCACAGTTTTTCCAAGCGCAGTGAAAAATGCTACAGCATTGGTTATTCATAAAGGTGTTGACCGAAATACTGCGTCAAACTATCGACCGATATCGGTACAAACCGATTTTTTCAGAAGGCGAAAGCTTATTTTTGTTTGAATGACTGAATTCTTGAATAAAAAGAAGGCACTTCTTGAAGCGCAACGTCAAGTATACGGATTCCGAAAAAAAAAACAGACTCACAGAAATGGCCTTGCTGACTTTGAAAATATATTTACCGGAGCTTTGAAAATAACTAATTCACAGCCGGTATATTTGCTATTTTTAGCAAAGCTTTCTTAATCACAACATTCTCATTCGGAAGCTTTCTTCATGTGGCATTCGAGGTAAGCCACTGGAATTGCTCAATCGTATATAAAAAACCGAAATCAGTACGTGTCTAGCAATAGCCATAAATTCATCCATTTTAATGTGGTGTACGTCAAAGAAGCGTTTTCGCCCACTTTATTTAACGTATTCATAAATTATTTGGTTAACATAACCAGTGGGGTTCAATTTATCATGTACGCGGATGATTGCACATTGTGTGTTTCAGGTTCAGATGCGAACAAGCTTGTGCAGAAATGCAATGAAATTATGGTAAATTTGCCCTGATTGGACGCACGCAAACAAGCTTAGATGAAATCCCATGATGACGGAAGCTATATTATTTCGTGCAAAAAATAAGCCACCAAACAATCGTTATGCTATTTACTTTCATAATCAGTACATTGAGTTGTTTGAGGAATATAAAATTCTAGGAGTGTATTTCTGCTCTAATTCACGCTCGCTAGCATGCTCACGTCAAACACCGGGTGCGCTAAACTTTCTGCAGTTACTGGAGCTGTGGCACACTGCATCGCAGTTTTTCCTCCGGGAGCAAAAGTGCAAATATATTATGGTCTATTCCTGTCGCATATATGCTACTGTAACCTTGTCTAGGCGATAACATCTAAAACTAATATGCAAAGGCTGGTCATACTAAAAAAGAATATCGCCCGTTACATGGAGAACATGGAGGGACATGCACCAACAAAAATGTATGAAATGCAGCCTAAATCACGTATACAAATTATATGAGCAGAGACTATTAGAAACATTTTACTTTTCGTCCGAATATGTTGCAAAATATTTTGCGCCTCTTGCTAAGGTATCCACACTAATACAAAATGCACGTGAAACCCCGAGGTATGAAAAGTATCGTGGTTTCAAAACAACTATAAGCTGCAGTCCTTAACACATAATATCCCAATAGTACTTAACAAATATAAACACAGAGGGAGTCTAAACAAAAGATATTTACGCAACTCCTTTCTTCCTAATAATGCAAATTCATTATATTGTATTCGATGTGTTGTACCACTTTTATGGTTTTTTAGGGGTCGACCACAATATGTAGGTCGACAGCTACACATTGAACTCGCTGTTAAATAAAACAAGTCGCAGTTTTGCCCGAAAGACGAAGCATCCATTGGGATAGCAAATTAGTAGATGGCTATACCAAGTAAGGATAGTAGTTTATCGGCTGTATAAACGTGTAAACATTCACTCACTAACTAAATTAACAATCATGCTGTCTCGCGCGCACAAGCAATCATGACCCCTGCTCACTCAATCACCGCGCACACTCGCTGTCAAAACGCTGGAGTGAGAAAGCGCGGCGACAGCAGCGAGCGAATTGACTTTCGTGCTGCATCTCGCTTCAACGTGAACTAAGCGGCGAGAACAGAGCGCACACGAAGCTATCAGGACTCGGCGCACTCCGTCCCCATCGCAGATCGCTTTCAAGATATGGCCCGCGTGTAGGCGCCATACGCAGCCACGGCGTCCGGAGTAGAAGGCTCCCCCACCCCCTATCGCCCCTCCCCCAGTGTCTTGCCCGCGACGGCAGACGGCGGTCTTCCTCCCCTTCTTTCACCCCTTGCGCGTGTCAGATTTTGGCACCACCATCGGCTCAGACTATCACGCTTTCACTCGCACGTAGAGCATACGGCGCGCGGCGGCGCTGTTATCACCCTTGGACTTTATACGGAACCTCACGGCGACGCCGATGGCGACGATAATGGCAGAAATGCACCTGGACTATCCATATAAGTGCTATCGCAATAAAACAATCTTTCAAATACTGGTCGACCCTCATCTTATTTTGAAAAACAAAAATTTAGACATGACACGCCTTTAGTTAGCATTGGCTTGGCTACTAAATCTTGCTAGTAGATGCCACAAGTCACAGATGCTCGTCGGAACTGCCAGAGAAGTCATCCTCGTCGGATGCCTCTGATGTGTCTCGGCAGCACACACTGACGTCGGCCTCGGTGCCATCGAGTGTGCTGTATATGCAGAATTTCGTAAAGCCAGTCTTGATAATAGCATATCCGGTGGGCAACACAGAGGAACTCCGCTAGCTCACTGCTTTTGCTAGCTTTGTTTAGGAATATAGATCGAAATTCTTTGGTCACGCGTATAGGTCAATACGGTGGCGTGGAGCAGAGGTAGAATACCCGGCCTCAAATCTGAAGGTCGTAAGTTCGAATCCTATTCCAGTCCACCTACATTTTCAGGCATGGAGTGGTGCCTGACACCGGCATGAAAAAAAATATATTGCCGAGAGCTAGTGGGGCTATACTAGTTCAGGTGCCACCAAACTAGGAAGGGACACTAAGCTTCATCAAAGTCACTCCCTCACCAGAACAGGAATTGGCCTCCCTGGTGCAGTATTCGGCCACTACCTCCCTTATGACTCTGACAATTAACCCATGGCCCTCAGTCTCCAGTGTCTGCGGAGCACCTGACCAAGGCGGCGGTCAGACCTGCTACGCGGCAGAGGGTACTAAGAATCTCTGGGTCCGGACAGGCCGCCAATGGAAACTGAACCTGGCAACGTTCAACACGTGCACCCTCTCGAGTGGGGCTAGCTTAGCAGCACCATTTGAAGAATGATCAGGCATTGCCTGGGATATTATTCGCCTTAGTGAGGTTGGAAGAACTGGTGAGGCTTAGACAGTGCTTACTAACGGCCATGTCCTCTGCTACAGAGGTCTTCCAGATAGGAGAGAATTCGGAGTAGAATTTCAAGTCCATAAGGACATAGCGGGCAACATTGATGAATTCTACAGCATTAATGAGAGGGTAGCAGTCGTCGTAATAAAGCTGAATAGGAGGTACAAAATGACGGTAGTACATTCCTACGCCCCAACCTCTAGTCACGATGATGAAGAAATAGAACAGTTTTATGATGATGTAGAATTAGCAATGAGAGAGGTGAAAACTCAGTATACTTTAGTCATGGGCGACTTCAATGGAAAAGTGGGGACAAGGCAGGTTGGTGAGCAAGCAATTGACAACTACGGCATCGATTCGAGGAATACAAGAGGCGAGGTGTTAGTAGAATTCGCGGAAAGGAATAGGCTCCGAATAATGAATACCTTCTTCAGGAATCGCAGCAACAGGAAGTGGACCTGGAAAAGCCCTAATGGAGAGAGAAACAAGGAATGAAACAGATTTCACACTCTCCGCCGATCCAAGCATACTGCAGGATGTAGAAGTATTAGGTAGGGTAAAGTGCAGTGACCATAGGCTTGTGAGGTCTAGGATTTCTTTCAATTTGTAGAGAGAAAGAATAAGGTTAGTCATGAAGAAACAGGCCAACGTATAGGCAGTAAGGGTAAAAGCAGACCAAGTCAGGCTGGTGCTCGCAAACAAATATGCAGCTTTAGAAAAGGAAGATAAAGACAACATAGTGGTAATGAATGAAACCGTAACTAGGTTGATCTCAGAAGCAGCAATTGAAGTAGGAGGTAAGGCACCAAGGCAACCAGTAGGTAAGCTCTCCCAAGAAACGAAGGACCTAATAAAGAAACGACAAAACATAAAAATTTCCAACTCTAAAGATCAGATAGAATTCGCTGAACTGTTCAAAACTGATCAACGAGAAGAAAGTAAGGGATGTTCGAAATTATAACGTGGGAAAAATTGAGGAAGCCGTAAAATATGGACGCAGCATTAAATCAGTAAGAAGAAAGCTTGGCATAGGACAAGGCAAGATGTATGCACTGAAAGATAAGCATGGTAATATCATCAGCAATTTCGATGACATAGTAAAAGCAGCGGAAGAATTCTATACTGGTCTGTACAGTGACCAAAACAGCCAAGCTACTTCCATTCGAAATAGTGATGAACCGGATACAGAGGCTCCTTATATAATTATAGCGATGAAGTTAGAAGGGCCTTGAAAGACATGACCAGGGGAAAACCTGCTGGAGAAGATGGAATACCAGTACATTTAATCAAAGATGGAGGAGATATCATGCTTAAAAAGCTTGCGGCCCTTTATACGCAATGCCTCACAACTTCAAGTATACCAGAGAGCTGGAAGAACGCCAACATTATACTAATCCATAAGAAGTGAGACGTTAAAGAATTGAAGAAATATAGACCCATTAGCTTGCTTTCAGTATTGTATAAAATATTCACCAAGATAATTTCCAATAGAATCAGGGCAACACTTGACTTCAGCCAACCAAGAGAACTGGCTGGCTTCAGGAAGGGATATTCTACGATGGATCATATCCATGTCATCAATCAGGTAATCGAGAAATCTGCGGAGTACAATCAACCTCTCTATATGGCTTTCATAGATTATGAAAAGGCATTTGATTCAGTAAAGATACCAGCAGTCATAGAGGCATTGCGTAATCAAGGAGTACAGGAGGCATACGTGAATATCTTAGAAAACATCTACGAGGATTCCACAGCTACCTTGGCTCTCCACAAGAACCGCAGAAAGTTACCTATCAAGAAAGGGGTGAGACAAGGAGACACAATCTCTCCAATGCTATTCACTGCATGCTTAGAAGTATTCAAGCTCTTAGACGGGGAAAGCTTAGGAGTGAGGATCAACGGCGAATATCTCAGCAACCTTCGGTTTGCAGATGACATTGTCCTATTCAGCAACAATGGAGACAAAAACAGCAAATGATTGAGGACCTTAATCGAGAAAGTGTAAGAATTGGGTTGAAGATGAATATGCAGAAGACAAAAATAATGTTCAATAGCCTGGCAAGGGAACAAGAATTCAGGATCGCCAGTCAACCTCTACAGTCTGTAAAGGAGTACGTTTATCTAGGTCAATTACTCACAGGGGACCCTGATCACGAAAAAGAAATTTACAGAAGAATAAAATTGGGTTGGAGTGCATACGGCAGGCATTGCTAAATCCTGACTGGGAGCTTACCACTGTCGTTGAAAAGAAAAGTGTACAATCATTGCATTCTACCGCGCCGTGACTCGCCCCCTCCCAGAGGACTGACCTGCAGATGCGATGGGTTCCCATCTCCTGCACCTGTAGGAAGCCAAGGCGGGTCTCGAGCGGAGGTGGCAGCGCCAGCGCTGCCACACTCAGACACACTCAGACACAATCTGACCCACCTCAACAAGGAGATTGAGACGCATGCTGCGACTCTCTCTCGCCGAAATTGGGAATCCCTGGACTGGACGGCAAATTGGCTGGACGGCAACAAGAGCCTGCCCCAGACCTGGAACCTATTCCGCCATCTCATTGATTCGACTCAGTCCAAGACACCCCAGAAACACATCATCACCAAGCTCATACACACATCCGAGGCCTCCCCGCAGGAACTCCTCCTGACGCTTCGTGATCTACACTTCCCCGCATATCCCCCCGGACCCACCTCGAGTATACAGGCTCCACCAACGACCTCCTCGACAAACCCATAACATAACAGAACAGGCAGAAGTGAGGGCAGAACTTCAGCGCCTCAATACGTCCTCAGCTCCTGGTCCCGACGGAGTGCACAACAAGGCACTACGCAACCTCGATTCCCCCTCCATCACAGCCCTAACCGACTACTTCAATGAATGCTGACTGCGCGGCGCCCTCCCATCTCAAGGAAAGGACGCTAAGGTAGTTTTCATTCCCAAATCAGGGACACCACTGCTCCCCGCTAATCTCCGTCCCATCTTCCTTACGTCCTGCGTAGGCAAGCTAATGGAGCACGTTCTCCAGACCCGGCTGAGCCGGTATCTGGAGAACAACAACCTCTTTCGCTCGTGCATGTTTCGTTTCCGTCCGGGCTTGTCTACCCAGGACTTCTTTCTACAACTCAAACACCACATTCTCGACTCCCCCGCGGGTGACACCAGGGCTATCCTCGCTGTCTACCTAACAAAACCTTTCGACAACGTTGCCCACGCAGCCGTCCAAGAAGCCCTCCACGCCCTAGGCGTAGGCCAGCGGATGTACAGTTACATCCACGACTTCCTTTGCCAACGCACAGCCAAACTCACCATGGGGGACGACCACCGGCTTTCCCCTGTCTCACTGGGAGCGCGGGGGACGCCTGTCTCCTATCCTCTTCAACATAGCCCTTCTCCAATTCCCCAACCAACTCTCCCAAGTCCCCGACATACTTTTCAGCTTCTATGCCGACGACATCACTGTCTGGGGCAACCGAGGCAGTGATGCCGACATGGAGCGCAACCTCTAGTCGGCCCTCAAAATCATCCACTCGTACATTCGGGCGCGCGGCCAGCCTGCTCCCTTTCCAAATCAGAAGTTTTTCTCTACCACCTCAGGCCGCACGACCCCGTGAACCCTCCCATCTCACTCACACTGGGAAACCATCCTATTTCCCTAGTCTCCAAGATTCGCATCCTGGGCCTCGTCCTTCACTCCCAAGGTGCGCATGGTTGCTCTACGGCTAGGCCACCGCTGCGGCCCGGGCCCTCTACACACCGCTACCGCAGCGGTGGCCTAGCGGTAGAGCATCCCCCTCGTGTGCGGGAGGTACCGAGTTCAAATCTCGGTGCCGCCAGGAACCCACCGGTTTTTTCTAATGGGTAGAGATGTTCCCTGGCCTGGTGCTCGGCTCTCATAGGGGTTCCCATCTCGAAAGAGGCCCCAATAGAGATTTAAAGAGTGGTCTCTGGGCGCCATTTGTCCAACCACAGACGGCCTTGTTGAAGAGCATCCGCCGCGGCTGTCGGAGGCAAGTGCTGCTGCCGGGTACCTACTGGTAAAACAGGGACAAGCGTGCTCCCGGCCTGGTGCCTGGCCATTATGAGACCTCAATGCTTGGGAAGCGGTGTTTGTCCCACCTCAATAGGTACATGGGGTGCCACATGCGAAATGGCCGCCATGGGAGCGGCCCAAACATCATTTTTTGGTGTGTGTTCACGAGGCTTTCGACGGGAATTCAGAGCGCAGGCTCCTTTCCCAAGCGTATCACTCCTGAAGGAAGCCGAACGCCAGGCCGTGGTACGCTTGTGCCATTTGAACCAGTGGGTGCCCGGTGGTGGTGGGAATCGGACCCACAACATCTCGTAGCCGAGGCGGTCGCTCTACCACTGTCAAGCATCATTTGTGTGAGTGTGTGTGTTTTTGTGTGTGGGTGTGTGTGTGTGTTATTTACATCTACGACCTCACTGAATTCTTATTAGCTTCACCCAACTTCTCGTACTTCTCTTTAATTCTTGGTTGAGAACATCCGACATGGCTAGTCCAATTAGCCCTCTTCATTTCTTCCACAAAACTGACTCCCTAGATCAAAAGAGCATTTGATGTCACAGGGCGAGAGTGAAACCAATTACATGAGACTCACTGCTTGACTAGGCTCGAAGCTTATCTGCTAAAGAAGGAAAGTACGTCAACACGGGCGCAGACGTGAACGAGAAAGAGAGACAAATCTTTTCACCAAATACCTTTTCTCTCTTGTTAGGTCAACTCGCATGGAATTCATTGTTGTCAATGGCAGCTTTGCTCGTAATGCTCTGCAGCGCAGTTTCATTTCCACGTCTAGGATAATTAGTTTCGCAGCAGCCGAGACTTTGACAAAAACTGCGCTTTTCTCTGACATTTTCTCCCAACGAGAAAATATAACCGAAGTGGGCACGCTGTTGAACAC
>NC_051154.1:219739360-219784734 GCF_013339745.2 Dermacentor silvarum
GGTCCGGGCCCGTGCCGCTAAAATCGCCCGTGCAGTGCTCTAATCAAACACCACATCCTCGACTCCCCCGCGGGTGACACCAGGGCTATCCTCACTGTCGACCTAACAAAACCTTTCGACAACGTTACCCACGCAGCCGTCCAAGAAGCCCTCCACGCCCTAGGCGTAGGCCAGCGGATGTACAGTTACATCCACGACTTCCTTTGCCAACGCACAGCCAAACTCACCATGGGGGACGACCACCGGCTTTCCCGTGTCTCACTGGGAGCGCGGGGGACGCCTGTCTCCTATCCTCTTCAACATAGCCCTTCTCCAATTCCCCAACCAACTCTCCCATGTCCCCGACATACTTTTCAGCTTCTATGCCGACGACATCACTGTCTGGGGCAACCGAGGCAGTGATGCCGACATGGAGCGCAACCTCCAGTCGGCCCTCAAAATCATCCACTCGTACATTCGGGCGCGCGGCCAGCCTGCTCCCTTTCCAAATCAGAAGTTTTTCTCTACCACCTCAGGCCGCACGACCCCGTGAACCCTCCCATCTCACTCACACTGGGAAACCATCCCATTTCCCTAGTCTCCAAGATTCGCATCCTGGGCCTCGTCCTTCACTCCCAAGGTGCGCACGGTTGCTCTACGGCTAGGCCACCGCTGCGGCCCGGGCCCTCTACACACCGCTACCGCAGCGGTGGCCTAGCGGTAGAGCATCCCCCTCGTGTGCGGGAGGTACCGAGTTCAAATCTCGGTGCCGCCAGGAACCCACCGGTTTTTTCTAATGGGTAGAGATGTTCCCTGGCCTGGTGCTCGGCTCTCATAGGGGTTCACATCTCGAAAGAGGCCCCAATAGAGATTTAAAGAGTGGTCTCTGGGCGCCATTTGTCCAACCACAGACGGCCTTGTTGAAGAGCATCCGCCGCGGCTGTCGGAGGCAAGTGCTGCTGCCGGGTACCTACTGGTAAATCAGGGACAAGCGTGCTCCCGGCCTGGTGCTCGGCCATTATGAGACCTCAACGCTGTGGGACGAGGTGTTTGTCCCACCTCAATAGGTACATGGGGCGCCACATGCGAAATGGCCGCCATGAGAGCGGCCCAAATATCACTTTTTTGTGTGTGTGTTCACAAGGCTTTCGACGGTAATTCAGAGCGCAGGCTCCTTTCCCAAGCGTAGCACCCCTGAAGGAAGCCGAACGCCAGGCCGGGGTACGCTTGTGCCCATTTGAACCAGTGGGTGCCCGGCGGTGGTGGGAATCGGACCCACAACATCTCGTAGCCGAGGCGGTCGCTCTACCACTGTCAAGCATCATGTGTGTGAGTGTGTGTGTTTTTGTGCGTGGATGTGTGTGTGTGTGTGTGTTATTTACATCTCCGACCTCACTGAATTCTTATTAGCTTCACCCAACTTCTCGTACTTCTCTTTAACTCTTGGTAAAGAACAGCCGACATGGCTAGTCCAATTAGCCCTCTTCATTTCTTCCACAAAACTGACTCCCTAGATCAAAAGAGCATTTGATGTCACAGGGCGAGAGTGAAACCAATTAAATGAGACTCACTGCTTGACTAGGCTCGAAGCATATCTGCTAAAGAAGGAAAGTACGTCAACACGGGCGCAGACGTGAACGAGAAAGAGAGACAAATCTTTTCACCAATACTTTTTCTCTCTTGTTAGGTGCAACTCGCATGGAATTCATTGTTGTCAATGGCAGCTTTGCTCGTAATGCTCTTGCAGCGCAGTTTCATTTCCACGTCTAGGATAATTAGTTTCGCAGCAGCCGAGACTTTGACAAAAACTGCGCTTTTCTCTGACATTTTCTCCCGACGAGAAAATATAACCGAAGTGGGCACGCTGTTGAACACAGAAAGAAGCCCTATAGAATAGTCTGCGAGAGCGCCTTTCATTAGACCGGGCCGAACTGCGGGCATATCCTGCGAGCATTCCGAGGTGTACAATTAAACCACACAAAAAAAGGGGCTCCATTCGTCCGACGTGTAGAGGTATACCGATTCAAAACTGGCGAGTGCCCCAAGAACCACCTTGACGTGGTTCTTGGGGCTGTGAATATCTGTTGCTTTTACAGTGCATGCAGACTATAGGTCTTTATTTTAGTAGTCGCCCGTCAGAAGGCGCATCAGGTGACCACGATAATGATTAACATTAATGACAAATTTTAACACAAGATTGAAGAAATAAGCCGCAGCACCCCAGCCGGTACTGAACCTGGGACCTTCACACAGCAAAAATATGTGCTACAACTAACTGCGCAATTAAAATTGTTCCAGCGTTAAGCGTTAAGAAGACCATTATCTTACGTTGCAGCGGTTGCTGTGCGCACTGTGGTGGAGCGCTAAGAGCCGGTGCAGCATCTAGCCGTGCAGTTCAGTGAAGTGGCATTCCGCGACCACCCTCCAAAGCGCACTGCTTTGTCTTCAGTGCGTCAACAGATATAATGCCGTGCGAATGATGAATTCAACGCCCTCGAATAAACCTTGGGGCCGGAATGTCTTGAGACCCTGCAGCACCAGGACGCATCCGTAGTAGCCGCTACGATGTTTTCCACCCGTCGCTCCTTCGTTTTGAATGAGGTCTCGGTCCCAGTCGCTCAAGTCGGATCCCGAGTGCTTTATATATCTGCATTCTGTTTTCAGACTTATTTGGCCGACGCCGGGATCTCAGCTGTTTAATGTTCTTGCCACTTAGAAATCGCAGTTTTAAAAAATGTGGGTACCGCTGTAAGGATCAGTCGCATAGAAATGGTAATGCAAGTATCAACCTTCATGCCAACTTTAGGTCATCGCATCGTATTCGGTTTGCAGATGACATTGTCCTATTCAGCAACAATGGGGACGAATTACAACAAATGGTTAAGGACCTTAACCGAGAAAGTGTAAGATTGGGGTTGAAGATTAATATGCAGAAAACAAAGGTGATATTCAATAGCCTGACAAGGGAACAAGAATTCAGGGTCGTCAGTCAGCCTCTAGAGTCTGTAAAATAGTACGTTTATCAAGATCAATTACTCACAGGGGACCCTGATCATGATAAAGAAATTTACAGAAGAATAAAATTGGGTTGGAGTGCATACGGCAGGCATTGACAAATGTTGACTGGGAGCTTACCAGTGTCGTTGAAAAGAAAAGTGTACAATCATTGTATTCTTCCGGTGCTAACATATGGGGCAGAAACTTGGAGGTTAACAAAGAAGCTAGAGAACAAGTTAATTAAGGACGGCACAAAGAGCGATGGAACGAAAAATCTTAGGACTAACGTTAAGAGACAGGAAGAGAGCGGTGTGGATCAGAGAACAAACAGGGATAGCCGATATTCTAGTTGACTATAGCCCCGTTTACATGAATGCGACAGTGGCGCATCGCATTTCGAAGCGCATTTGGGAAAGGCGATGCGACGCCGTTTACATGTAGCGGCGGTGTCGTTAGAGCCCCCCCTTCGGCTCTCGATTGCTTTTCGGAAGCGTCTTCGCGGTTGTCATCGAAGGCATTGTTAGACGCCCCCGCCTCCGTTCTCCCTTCTCAGTAGCTTCACGGTTGTCATCGAAGGTCTTGTTAGGCGCCCCCGCTCTCGACGATCCTGCGTTTACATGCTCCGCGAGAGTCGACTAGCGCCCGTAAATCTACCCTCGCCTGGCGCATTAATGCGATGCGCCTTCCTAGCGCATTACCGCTGTTTACGTGAATACGATGCGCTAGAAATGCGATGCGATGCGACACTGTCGCATTCATGTAAACGGGGCTTATACAGGCCATGTAATGCGTAGGATGGATAACCGGTGGACCATAAGAGTTACAGAATGGTTAACAAGAAAAGGGAAGCGCAGTCGAGGATGGCAGAAAAGTAGGTGGGGTGATGAAGTTAGGAAATTTGCCGGCCCAAGTTGGAATCAGCTAGCGCAAGACATGGGTAATTGGAGATCGCAGGGAGAGGCCTTCGTCTTGCAGTGGACATAAAATATAGGCTGATGATGATGATCATCATCATATTCGACTATCGCAGAATGCTTAAGGTGTGCTCTTGGTGTAGAGCGGAAGTACATCTGGGGAATTCAATTCTATTTCTATTCAATTTTATTGGACAAAAACGCGTACAGGGAATTTCCATGAATTGATTGGACCCACAGCCAAAGGCTAGTAATGGGTCCAATACTGAAGTGCAATAAAGCAAGCAGGTATAGGTTTCATACTCGCATTGAAAGCATGATAACGATAGACAAAGCTCACAAGTTTCGTCTTGTATAGAGAAAAATAAAAAAGGACAGAAGAGAACTACGCCATAAAACAAAAAGACTGAACAATAATACAGCGAACACCAATACATAATACACTAGAGGTGAACAAACAGGGTAGTTTGAAATTCTCGTTAACTCATCAAATAATAGAAATCTTCCCTTAGAGAAATGAAAAAAGAAATCATACATATATCGAGGTATTAATACAGGGAAAGGAGACGTGAAGACAATGTCATATGATAGCAAAATTGAGGATAAGAAATACTTTTTCGCATTGATATTCAATTTATGTTCTTCTTTTAGTTCTAGTGGCAAAGAGTTCGATGCTTTAGTGCCAGTAACTTGTATATGTCATTCTCCATATATGTTGTGAATTGGAGGTGAGCTAAAGTTATACGAGGCTACATTTCTAGTGACACGGGATGTCATCCGGAACAGGGACGCGGGGAGAGGGTGTTTATGTTTACCTATACTGTTAGTAACTAGAACATTTTTTTAGCTGACTTAGTCTATCAAATAGTAGTGCCTGCACATTTTGGAATAACGCTTTGGTATGATGAAATAAGTCAGAGTGAGTTGTACAGGAGCGCAATATCATGCCTGGAAGTCAACCAGTGTGCATGTGCAAGACGCGCACTGCTTATCGCAATGCTCCTTATATACTCAGCTGCGTATCTGAATAAAGTGCTTTTGTTACCTGCTAGTCGTCTGGCTTACATGAGTAATTATTCTTATAGCCTTTTCATGAATTTTGTATTGACCCTTTCGGTGTATACAAACAGAGCTCCCCAAAGACTTCTGGTCAAGTGCTCTGCAACAAAAGAACTTACAATAGCCTACAAATCTATAGAACTCTCCTGCGGGCACCAGTTTTGCTGCAGAGTAAGAACTTTTGATAAATACTGCTAAGTACAACTACAAAGCTACATACATGAGCTCGACGCATGGGGTACGTACTTTCCTTATATTTGAGCGCATAAAGAAGATCTGCCTATAGTATATTATGAGTGAATATACTTATTTTTCCTTGACTAACTTGACTGTAAAAATGCATGGCCGGAAGCTTTCTGGGGTGACGGATGCACTGCTGCCACAGCGCAGATAAAAAAGGTCTATACCGGCTGAAGGTATGTGCTGTAAATCCACGCCCATGGTTCAGCACAGTATGTTAAATGAATATGTATAAATACAAAATATAGGGTAGGGAGAGTTTTCCTGTCAAAGTAATTTCGGGCTTGTAATAAGTAATAGCATCCCCCTGAAAGCATATTACATAGCGCATCAATGTGGTTTTTCCTGCCTACATTACAGTCTGTTTCTACGCCAAAATATTTGAACGAAGAAGTGCGCTCGAGAGGATTGTCATTAAGTACAATGCCAACTGAAGATACATCTACAGACTTATTTAGCGAATGAACGACATTTATTTAGTTTGTTTCTGCGTAAGGTTGCATCTATTTTGGGCAAGCCATCTAGAAATGTAAGTCAGCTCGGCATTAGATTTCCTTTGAACATCCTGGACATCATCTACTGTTACTATTCTAACAGTATCATCGGCATACATCAGCAGTTGTACAGAGCTTAGCGCATTGGGTAAGTCATTAATGTAGTAACAAGCTTATCAAAATTATCTTCCCACATTTATGTGTGCTACCCTATTTAGCTACGGACATCGCTTACCTGCACTCCCCTCGCAACGCCATGCATAGATTGCATAGATGAAAGCTCAGCGAAACGGAGAAATATTATACTCGTCGGGGTAATTCAGTAGCTACTACTTACAACTGTTTCACCGAAGTCGCGTGTTCGATTTTTGGCCCCAACCCGTCATGGTGGTGGTGTAGTGGCTATGGTACTCCGCTCCTAAGCCCGAGGGCGCGGGATCGAATCCCGGCCGTGGCTGCCGCATTTCGATGGGGGTGAAATGCGTACGTGTACCGTGCATTGGGTGAACGTTGAAGCGTCCCAGGTGGTCAAGACTAATCCGGAGTCCCTCACTATGGCATGCCTCATAATCAAATCGTGGTTTGGGCACCTAAAACCCCAGAATTATTTTGTTTTTAATTTCTGGCCCCAGGGGCTGCATTGTGGTGCGGAGTAAAATGGCAAAAAAAACAAAAAGAAGATTCGTCGGCCCTTCCTCTCCGTGAAGATGGTTAACCAGCGAAGCTGAAACGTGCGGCCCCGGTGTTTATCACGGGGTTAATCCTGAGGGTTTATTAAAGTATTTTCACTTATGATGTTACACACACGTTCGGCTGCGACGGAGAGAACGACGTCACTGACGGTATGCCGTCAGTCCACCGTTGTCGCTTGCGTTCGATGTCTCGAGTTTGCTCGGCAGCATTCGCCCGCCCATTGCCGCTTGCTATTCTTCGACATTAAATTGCTTGAAAATTAAATCTGTCCATTAGGTAAAACAATGAATGGCTCATGCCCCCCCCCCCCCCCCCCTTCCTAAACAACGGCTCATACTCCCATAAACGCGGCCTCCCCATTACGACCACAGAAGAGAAGCAAAATTCTACGCTAGAATGATGAGCGGCAACGCAGCCAGCTGTGCAAGTAGACGACGACGACGACGACGAACGCGGGAGCAGTGGCACTGAGCACGTGTCGAGCACGAGCTGGACACCCCGGAGGGGTGCCAACCTGCCAGCTGCGGAAGAAGACGACGACGCTCGAGCCGATACTGATGACGATAGTTTTCTATACACAGGCGATTTCGCATAGCCATATATGATTTTGCCTAGACATATGAAGCATCGCTTTAAAAACGCTCGTATGTGCTCAAGTTACAGAAACCCAGGTGGTAAAAATTAATCCAGAGCCCCCCACTACGGCGTCTCTCATAGACTCAGTGTTCCTCGAAGGAGTTCAACTCCACGGATTAATCGATCAATCAACTAATGTGTACTTGCAAACAGTTCGAAACGGTAATTTGGTAGGCATTTTTTCTTTATGTGCCACGTTTTTCGGAAGTAGCAGTGCTTCTTCTCTTTCGTCAGTCACAGCTATTATAAGCATACCATTCATCATTTACAGTCGCTCCCCTCCTCTGCCACTGCTTAAACAAACATCTCAGACTTCCCAGGGGACCTTGAGCAGACTCAAGGTACGCTCGAAATGGCACGATTGGTCCATTGGTCTTTTACCAAAGCCAAGGTCCTGGGAGCCTGGCCACAAAGATCATCACCTCAGAAAGCCACGCGAGCTCCTTTACAGTATACCGAAGGCCACGGAGTTGAGTGCCCGGCAGTAGACACGCCGCGCCTCGTCTAGTGAGTGGGTGTGATTGTTCTGAACGCCCTGCCATATCTCTCTCTATTTCACTAATCCATTCACTGCTCCCCGTTTACGGGACAAGGAACTGGACAAATTGCAGTTAATTTGCCTGCCTTTCCTTGCCCCTGTTTGGTTTGCAAGGCCTCCGATGAGAACATGGAGCGGGCGCTCGGAGCCTGTGGCTCCAAATTTGCCATGCTCCATTATAGCACGAGTGCCCTTTTATTCAGCCACTGTAGAAACAAGCGGGGGCGGATACTAGTGTGCGAATTGAAAAGAAGCGGCTTTTCTCAGCGTTCAGCTCATATTCTACAGGCAGAGGTATGCACTTCACCCAGCTAGATGCTGTGTTTTCATACGTTGTGTGCTGCACATGCGCGGTTCCCACGTGCGTCCAAGAACCGCTATGCTATATTTTGATTCCTGCTAGGCTGATTTTTTACCGAAATTAACTTGGTTATCAGAAATTAACTTGATTATCCGGAAACGCACCACCGCATCAAGTACTCGTGGTCTGTTTCAATAGATAGTTCTCTAGTAATCGAAAATGTATGCCTGCCTTGAAGAGAATGAATATCGAAACGTGCTTTCTTTATTTGAATGAATGAATACATCTCTAATCGCAGAGGATGGCCCGAGCCCTTAGTGCGGTGAAGGGGAGTAAAGGAAGGGTGAATCAATACTAATATTGACCGCCCAGACCATCAGCGTCTGCGACAATGTTCCACAGGGCAATTAGAGCGCCGCGTGGATCCGCTGCAGGGTATATAGCCAGTCGTTAAGCGCGCACTGTCTTGACCTAGTATTCAGCCAGGATTTCATCAAGGCCTCAACATTCCCACAGACAGTATCAAACATCCGGATGGCTGTCCATGGAAGCTTTCTTTAATTCACATTGCATTTAATTCACATTCACATGGCTCTGCTAACAGTTTGTAGCTCTTATCAGTATCCATCGCACTGGTTCGTACATGACGACGTACATTAGGTTAAGCTAAAGGAAACGAGGAAAAGAGAAAAGACCGAGCAGAAGTGTAGTGTTATACAGATTGCACGGCATTATCGTATTTCTCTTACCGTCGCGCTGTGCCGAACGGTTAACGAGCAAAACCTCCCGACGGCGTACAACGTCTCGCACGCCTCGGAAGTGAAAGTCGTTTTTTTCGTTGGCCCGCACTCAGTGCGCAAAGTCTGTAGGAGCGACTACTCGGAAAATCAACGATCACATTTGCTCCGAGCAATCCCTGTTAGCCACCGGCCATTTGGCTTAGAACCATTGGTGAAGATGTTTCTTACTCTCTTGCTTATAATTAATTCCCCCGGTAAGGAACTTCAGTCTTCCTGTATCCTTTATATACAGCCATTTCCGCCTCCATCTTTTCTTCTTCGTGATAGGAGAGACACTTAAGCTCTACTTCCGGCTCGTGTAGTCCATCTGCAGGTCCTTCCTGCTGTCATATTGATTACGTATGTCATAAGGATTCACACACGTGTACGGGTTGTTGCCGTTTACGCACCGTATAGCATGATAGCTGCGCTGCAGAGTCTAAGGGCAATGCGGTACGTCCCGGCTGCTGAAGTTAAGCGATGGCTAAGAAAAAAAGAGGGCTTATTATTAAACAACGCGATCGGGGTTGCCTGCTCCTAAAATGTTCGCGTTCTGTTTGACGCCTGCAGCTGAAAGGATGTTTCCAATCCGCCGCCATGGCCGTGAGTGGCGCTCGATAATACTCCCAGGGTTATACGCGTGTATAGTACACGCACACAAATACACAAGAAACTGGACGTGGAGACAGCCGTCGCTGTAGCCCAATTGGCATAGAGCATCGCATGTGTTGTGTGGTATATAGATGTGGGTACGGCTTCCACCAACGGCAGGTTGTCTTGTCGCCCACCTTTATTTCCATTTTCTTCACGATTTTTATATTTCAGTTCAAAGAAGAGTTCATTTTGCCCTACGCTATCGCGGGATTCATTGCCTGTCAGCTTCATGTGATTCTAGCGAACACGGGAAAAGGGGGACAGGGAAAGGCAGGTAGGACGGGGTAAACAGGACAGGGCAGTCGCTCACGCACATACGCGCACGCCAAGAAAGGCTGATATAAGCAATATCTAATGGTCTACAACGAATTCTGCGACATCAGTATTTGACGTGAGAAGCAAGCAGATGTATTTTGAAAGATGAGGCCATGCAGGGTGATATTAGACGCCGACGTGGTTTTTCTTCCTATACACTAAGCGCATTTCGTCGACGAAAGCGTATGCCGCGATCGTCGTAAGCCACAGCGGCAGACATGGTTGACGCTTTCGAAGAAAGGCGTCGCGGCACTTGCTTTTGTCAAAACGCAGCGTCTCAACGCTGGAAAAATAGGTCGATGCGGTCACAAAAACGTCGCGAGCTTCCCGAGCATCGCGAGCCCCGGCGGTGCTTGTGCACCGAACTACGTAGTCGGCCTGAGTTCAGTGCAGAGGTAGCGTAGTGGGACGCTGTGGCGGAGTGATCGGACAAACCCGTGAACGAGCTATTAATTGCGGTCACAGCAGACACGCACCCACGAGACAAACGCTGACACGCATGTGCCTTTCTCGTGTCCTTGTTTCTCACATTGGTTAAACTTTATTTTGTCACACCAGCAAGTCAAGTTTAACTTCCTTTAGTTCTAATGTCCTGGTTACAGTGCACAAGAAGAAAACCTGACGCCATTAGGAAAGTGAGAGAAATTACATGCGAAAAAGCATGCGAACGAGCGCTGTGTTTTTGTCTTCTTTCTTGTCCTGCTTAAATATATGCACTGAAAACTATATATATATATATATATATATATATATATATGCACTGGAAACGTATATAACCTGAAAACCTTGAAAAACCTGAAACAAGACAAGAACTAACTCCTGAAGGGCCCATGTGACTATTTACAAGGTGTAGCAGCTGTGTGAAGAGCCCACGAAATAAAGAAAATCGGACAACAAATTACTAGCATAATGAAGTTAGAAAATCTTACACCTGTAACACTGAAGCGCTCTTACAGTCAAGTATGCAAATGCAACCTAAAGGAAGCGGAAAGTTGTACTATGATATATAGAAATTAAAATACAGTGAGGTTAAAATTACTTTTACGAAGAGCGCAGTAAAAGCCAGGGTGGCAAGAAGCGCTGCACACGTTACCTGTTGCATGAATTGGAGAACGTGATCCGCGTGCAGCAACCGATTCAAACTGGTGTTATCAGAAGTCATGCAATTCCAATCGTATTGAAACGTCGGCAGTAAGAATAATATTGAACATATGGGCTAACCGACCAATATTGCAAATCTACATTTATGCAACACATATAGAACGCCAGTTGCTTCGCTACTTTAGGCCATCGATGCGAATCAAACCATTTTGCAGTAGTTTGTGCCATACCTCACTATCTCACTTACTCACTCACTCAGTAGAACGCAGTGCAATACGTGATGAGCTAAATGCGCTGGCTCAGAAAAGCCAGACTGAAGATAATATTAACAGATCATATGATATTGCCCTCAACCCTCACTAATACCATCTTCTTCCACCCCCCCCCCCCCCCAAAAAAAAAACGAAAAAAAAAACGACGTAGAAACAGTTGTTAGTTTTCCAGTGCTTCAAACACTGCACTGGGAACTCAGCGGGAAACTCAGCTTTCACAGGAACGCAGATAGCAAACTTACCGACAAGAGTACCTGAACATATTAGATGTTTTCCATTCAGATCAGATGGAAGCATGAAGTGACCAGCGGTCAAGATAAGCAAGCGACGTTTAGAGCATTGGTGGGAAAAATGTGGGAATGATATCGATAGAATCGGGGTGGTTACAAGCATAGGTAACTGTACAATATACATATACAGAGAGGGGATTTAATGAAAAGAGAAAATATTAAAGAAGGATAGGCGAAATGCTAGACTGCAATAGGTGTAATAAAACCTTAATAGATCAAGCTGGCTAGTTGGCCGCTGGTCGCGCCCCATAATCGAAGGGGATGCCAAACAATATCGTCACCATCATCATCATCATGCATGAGAGGGGTAACATAATAATAAAGAGAGGAGAAGAAACGCATAAGCACAAATAAGCAAGACAAATGGAAAAGGAAAGAGAAGTTAATAAAAAAAACTAAAATATATGAAGAAAAAATCACCACCCAAACACTCCGTCCAAATAGCGAATCTCAAACGCGCGGCACCGGTGTTTATCACTGGGTTAATCCCGACGGTTCATTAAAGTATTTCTCAATTATTGGTTACGTCTTTGTGTTTCTTAATGAGGTTACACACACGTTCGACTGCGACGCAGAGAACGACGTCACCGACCGGATGCCCGCAGTCCACAGTTGTCGCTTGCGTTCGATGTCTCGAGTTTGCTCGGCGGCGTGGATAGCAGCATTCGCCCGCCATTGCCACTTGCGATTCTTCAAAATGAAATTGCTTCAAAATTAAATCTGTCCGTCACGTAAGACAATGCTCATACCCCCTTAAGCTCATACCCCCTTAAGCAATGGCTCATACCCCCGTAAACGCGACCTCCCCATTCTACGCTGGAACGATGAGCGGCAACCGAGCCACTGTGGAAGATGACGACGACGACGACGAACGCGGAAGCAGTGAAACGAGTACGTTCGCGTGGTTGCGCCGAGGGGCGCTAACGACACAGCTGCAGAAGAGACGACGACGCTAGAGCTATTGCTGATGACGATGGTTTTCGGCGTACAGACGACAGGCAGACGAATCGGCTAGCCACATACAGCTTCGCTGTAAAAACACAGACGTGATAAACAGCAGCCCCTGTGCAGACCTGTGAGACATTGCGTAGTCCCAACACCTTCCAGTAAAGCGGAGTTTGCGACAGCCTGAAGCACCCGGTGCGAGCGTTTACTCGGCTAGAGAGGCGTTGCCACGTATTGTGGAACTGCTGCGCAGCCTCCCTCGCACCCTATTCACTGCCTTCAAGCTCGGGCCTAGCCACAGCTGTTGCGTCGCCGCTAGCGGCTTTGAATCTCAAGTTAACACTGATTCATTCATGAAGACGCCTTTAACAGTCTTGTCACTGAAAGGCAGGCGTACAAACACGGATAAATGTATAGGAACGAAGAGGACAACACATCGGCGTTCGTGTTGTCCTGTTCGTTCCTATCCTTGTGTGCGTGTTTGCACGCCTGCCTTTCAGTGACGTGAATCCTTACCAACTTGCTCAACTTTCACTGGTTGTAATTATTTAATAATACTTTTAAACGATCTCACGTATGTATGCGCGTGCGAAACTTCAAGCGGAAACGCTCCACCATATGTCTACAACAACAATTCTAAAATTCCATAATTATTTGTTCAAAGAAACGTTTTAACGGTTACGATGACATTTCCGAGATCGTCTACAGCACCCCCAACCCATCTGTAACTTTGACTTTGGCCATCCCCCCCCCCCCCCCCCCCTGGATATTCGTCTAAAAGGATCACTGTGTCCATAATAGTTTTCAACTTGATACATTGAGTATTCTGCGAGAAGGACCTGAGCAAGCACAAGTTTGATACAATAATACTTGCACGGATGGCGAGGTGCAGTGTTCAGGAGCACTGATCAATCGTTAGCGGGAGTACGCAATGCATATAGCACATCCTGGAGTGGGCGCGATGGCCGCCACTTGTTCTAAATGACGCTCGATAACGCCTTATAAAAAGAAAGTGATCACAGGCCACGTCATTAACGCAACTCTCGTCGACAGAGCCGGTCATTTTCGTCTCCATCAAGTTATATCTTGCTCAAGGGACACAAAAATCATCCCTAAGGCAATTTTCTTCCGGCTTCGTGTTTCTAGACTGACTGTCTGTCTCTATTAATATTGCCCTCACGGGCTACAGTAATATGTATAAATGCGCCAAAACACCAACCGAAATATAACGTGAAAGACATAAAACAGGATATAAAAAGAAGAAAAAGAAAGGGAAGAAAGCCGAAGATGAAAAAGTAAACCCACTGTTAGCAAATATTTTATCAAGTATAAAATGTGACCAAGGAATGAAACGTCAAATGCACTGGAGGGGAAAGACCAAGCGAAGCATGAGCACGGTGAAAAACAAACCGCCAGCGCTGTTTGACAGCTGGCTGTTTACAGCATCGCGCGCAGCAAATTCAAGAGATACCTGTCTTTCGCCAGTCACGTCAGCTTACCAGATAGCCAAAAAAGGAAAGAAGTTATGTTATAGTAAGACATGGTAAGCTCAGACACTATATATGGTTATCGGTTGCCAGTGAGCACGTGTGTCGCTTTTTTTTTCTACCCACGTGTTTGTTCAGCCATTTTTCCACTTCCACGAACGCGTAGCAACCAGTTCCCCACGTCGCATACTTTCACGCATCGGGTGCACGACAGAAACCAAGCAACCCGTTGTCAATGAAAAACCGAAAACAAATCAAACGTACTCAATGGCGCAGTGTTTTGAATGTCCGAAGTAAGCCTCGTAATGCCAATGCGCTAGTGTCACGACAGACACGAGGAAACAAAACAAATCAGAAAGAAAAAAAAAACACCTCATACGTATGTCAAAACGAAACCACCCTGTCAAGATTGTAGCTTATCTGAGTCAACGAAAAAAAAAATGGATCAAAATAGCTATCTGGTATTGAAAATAAACCCGCAAGCTTAACATATGGCGACATTCCCTTTGGACCCACTTTTATCTCGCTTCGGTTGCGATGGTTTCCATCAATATTATTAGTTGCCTTTCCCCTCCGAGTTCTGATATTTTCCTGTGTTTATATAATATGTTTTAACAGCCAGGGTGTCTCGGTGGTTACGGCGTTGAGCTGCTGCTGAGCACGACGGCTCGAGTTAGATTACCGACCACGACGTCTGCCTCCCGACGGGGCGAAAAGCAGAAACCGCTGGTGTACCGTGCTTTGGATGCACGTTAGAGAACCCCAGGTGATCAAAATTATTCCGGATCGGCCTCGACTACAGCCTCTCTCACCTTTCCTACCTTCTTGTATCGCTTCTCTTTTTTCCCCTGGGGCACCTTAATAAAGTGAAGCAGCTGACAATTCTTTCTGCACTCACTGAGAGACCTTACGATCCTGCCTACAGCGCCGCAAACCCTGCTCAGGCCTTCTAAGAGCAGCGAAGTCTCGCCACAGTTCTTCGTCGCTACGGTATGCCTTTCTCGTTTCCTTTTCTTTCTTCGAGTGGTCTGCCATAGCTCCCAACCACGATCATCATGATCTCATCGTCATCATCATTGCACTATTTTATGTCCACTGCAGAACGAAGGCCTTTTCCGAGACATTTCCAATTACCCTGTCTTGCGCCAGCTGACACAATCCTTTGTGTATGCCCCGCGGATTTGCTCGTTTTACCACACCACCTAGTTCACGGCCGTCCCCAACTATACGCTTCCTGTCTCTTGCCACCCATTCGGTAACTCTAATAATCCACCGGTTATCTGCCTTACGCATTGCATGGCCTGCCCACCTTCATTTTTTGCTCTTAATCTCAACCAGAATAACGGCTACGCCATTTTGCTCTCGAATCCACACAAGTGCGCGGGACGTACGGACGGACGGACGTCCCGCGCATATATATATATATATATATATATATATATATATATGTCAACGCCAAATATGTTGTTCGGAGACCTCACAATTACGAAAACATGCTCGATAATATGCCACCGTATTAGCTGGTCTATTTTATGCAGACGTACATTACAATCACCAGATCGTTCCTATAAAAAGAACCGAAATAACTGCGGTAATTTCGCGAGTGCCGCATAAAAAAGTCGTCGTCTAGGGCCGCGCTTGCTCTAATAAATGTCAGGAGAATGCGGAAGCTCAATTTTATATATATCTACATTTGGCTGCTTTCTTGGACTCAAAAACCGAAGAACCAGACCCGTGCGAAATTATTACAGCCTCTTTTACGTTTTTCCTCGGGAGCTTACGTCCTGCTCATTTAAGCAGCACTCGTAGCATTTGCGCGTTCAGCGCTCGCTTCACATAAGTGGATTAGAAACGCATTTTAGTGGAAACGTTGCTCGCTATACCCACTTGAATTAAAGCAAGAGCGCAAGCTTGCCGAACGAAAATTTACGCTTTCGTTTGTCTTTACAAATGGCCGTTACAAGGACGTAGCGCTACTTCTTGCGATCTTATTGCATTGGAACAAAGCAGCTTGGTGCGACTTGTGTATCTGCACGTTATTAAGCTGGAACGCAGACACACGTGCACATTCCTCAGAACAAAATCAATACAGGCCTTTTTTAAGCTTTTAATTGCAATGGCCCTCATGATTATACGTTCGTCCGTAGTATAGGTGCGGGTACATTAGAGCCCCCATTATAGTCACGATAGTGCAGCATTATAGTTATGGCAATTAGGCGAGTGCGAGTGCATAGTTTATTAGAGAGGCATATTACTTTGCATGTGCGACATTGTTTTTTACGCATAACATATCACTATACGTGCAATATCGTGGGAGTGCAATAAGACAAGAAAAACACAAAGCAGAGCATATCATTCAAGCATTAAATAGATACGGCTGTTCGAATGCACAACCATATCATGCGTCGCGGGCAGCCTCATCACCTCGCTACACATACCAGACTGTGCATTGGCACTGACTACTTTCAATGCTAAGAGAATATTTTTCTTTGCGGAAACACTAGGCAATTTTGCTAAACATTTCATACCATGCGGCATTTAAGTCAGACATTTTAGGCGATCATTCAGAGAACTTATGATAACCTGGCTTTTACCTATAGGAGAGTCTTAGATTAAGATTGCACAACGATATGTAGCTAGCGAGACCGAAAGAATTCCGTAGCTTCGCCGGCTTGTTTCTTTACACAAACGAGCCCCTCATATGCGCTAAACACGACCAAATATCTCGCTCAAACTTACGTCCACTAAATATTATTGGTCACTGTGGAAAATGTAGGTAGTGTACACCATATCTAGAAACAGTAATTTAAGCCGAAACATATTAAAAGCACACTACAGCTTCGTCGTAATCAGCTAGCGCAAGACAGGGGTAATTGGAGATCACAGGGAAAGGCCTTCGTACTGCAGTGGACATAAATACAGGCTGATGATGATGATGACAGCTTCGTCATTTTCAGCAACCATATTTATGCAGCTGCGTACCAGGCGCATACGACACAGAGAAATAAACTTCATGATAGGGCCAATTACTTAGGAGAGCCTATGATTAGGGACTTGACACTACACGTTCGAATACAAAACTGAATGTCGTCATTGTCAGACGGAAATGAATTTCTTATAATTTTGCATAAAGGGTGCGTACAGCTCCCGTCCCGACTGTCAAGAGCGCAGGAGCGATGCGCTTCCGAAACCTTTGGCACCGCCTAGCCGGACGGCATTGTCGCATCTGAGCATGCGGGCTTCGCCACTCGCAGTCATAGCCTCGTGTGTTGTGCAGCTCCTCCTTTCTGATAAGCCATGCATCACAGACCTCTTAGAAAGCTGATTTCGTAAATGTAAGCAACCCTGCCGAGTAATAAACAGGTGCAGTTAAAATAGCAGCAATATCGCCGTTTTGGGTTTTTGTTTTTCTGAGCGTACATCACGAACCAAATCGCTTGTTGGAAAGCGGATAAATGGTCCGGTGTCCTAAATCCCCATAATAAATACGCGCTCTCGTCATATAGACCAAATGTCACGCTTAATTCTTACATGTGCAAATTTCAGTACTCTCGGTACACAGAGAGAGATAGATGACATGGGAAAGGCATGGAGCAGATTTAAAGAGAAACATCCGGCTTGCCACCCTATAAAATGGGAGAGGGATACGAATAGACACAAAGCTGGAGTTATACAAAACGTTTTTTAACCAAAAAATTTGCAGTTTAACCTGAAGGGTGCAGTAGTGACCGTGATAGCAAGGTTTAGCGTAGGACTTGAATTCCTCGGACGGTGTTCCAACTACACGAGGGTGGGACATGTTGGCGCAACGTAGCACGCAAGGCAGCTCCTGCTGGGCAACTACGAAGCGTCTCAGAACGCTGGCTTGATGATGGGCGCCGTCATCGGCTTTGCAGGTGTCGAGCCTCGACGGGTGCCCAAGGCGAGACTGACAGGAAACCGTCAGCGTTAACCAAGCCCTAGTGAAATAAAAGAAAACGTTAGCCTGACGTTTACTGGCCGATCCGCTCAGAGCAGTGCATACACGCAGCAGCTCGATAGGAGCGTTAGTGTAAGGCGCCGACAGCGTGAATGCGTCTCGAACATCCATTTAAATGCCATCGAAATAAATAATAGCTTAAAGGAAACCCACGTTATACTTCCGGTGAGATGTCCGGATTAAGGTTACTGGTTTATTCCTCAGCAGGTATAACAGCAATGATGGGAAAGAAAAAGGAGAAAGACTCGTGCATATAAAGAAAGCACGGAAGTGTCGGAGTCGTTCTCGCTTTAGCGAGAACGTAAATGAACATTTATGCCAGCGAACGCACAAGAGCAATTTTGCACTTGCCGTAAAAAGCTGCGCAATATACTGTTTCGACATACCAAAACCTGAAGACGCCACATCAAATCTTCATTTGAATATATGGGCCAGCTATACTGGAATGTTGGAAGAAGGAGCGTCAGACGGCAATGGTAATCAAACTACAACTGCGCACATACACTAAGCGTTAAAGGATATGCTCAGGGTGCTGCTTCAAAAATGTAATGACTCTAAATCCGTTATGAAACGTTCGATAAACCGTTTCATTTCTTTGCTGTCTGTTAAATAGTGCACCCAGAGTCACTACCTCTAGCATTTCTCTTTCTCTCTCTTTCTCTTTGTTGCTTAGAATAGAAGGCCTGTCTTCACAGTAGTAATTCAGGACGTCGTAGAGAAACGGAAGGGAACCATAACCAAATCGTCAACTTCTGCGTCGAAACGCAAGGCTCAAAAATAATAATAACAAAATACTTCAAAGACGCCGTCCCAACTACGTAGACCGATGTAAAAGGAGATTATACTTTAACGAGTGCATGCATCAGACTTTCAGTTTGGAATGAAATGGTGGTACGGATTATAAAATGATCAGAGTCCTTTCTTTTTTCCGCTTGTTTAAATAATAAGGTCATTAGGCCCGATCAAGATACCTCGCTTTACGTTTCAAAAAGCGCGTGAAAAACACATCCATTCTTGTTCTTGTTTTTCGCAAGCACACGCAAGGACATCGATCCTGAAAAAAAAAGAAAAGACCGTCAGCAGGACGTACGACAGTTGGAAAAAGGGTATTAAATTTCGTTTTGATTGCGGTGCCGGTACCGGTCGCTTTGCACATGGAAAAAAAAATAAAACAGAAAAAAGATGTAGCTGGAAGGACTAATATGGATCGGACAGTGGCAGGTGCAATGAACCTACGGCCATGAGCGCCAAGCTACTTTACTATATGCAAATGAACACGAACACGGCGTTGCGAGGGGGACGCATGCCACCGTTCTATTATATTTTGCAGGGCACTCGTGTTCCCCTGTAAAGCATGCTTGTTAGCAATATGACAATTTTGCAGGAGAAGCTGTCTGGTCAAGTAAAGGTTGTCTCTTGCCAACGGCGGGGTATTGACGATTTTGCGACGCTGAGAGCCAGAGAAAGGCTGGAACGTTTCCTTCGTTAATGCCCTGTAGTTGGCCTTTAGTATGACAGCTCGTTAAAACGCGAAGGTGACTCTAGTTTAGCTGCCTGCCCGATAAGTAGGGCTCCGTGTTTTCGGTTTTATCCGAAAATTTTTGACAATTAGGATTTATCCGATAAACTCCGATTTCAAGGGACACTATCATCTGGTTCCGTTCTATATCGAAAGCACAAGTTCTAAGCGCTCATTTATACAACTTCTGGTTTGACCGATTTAAAGTTTACCGCGCGTCGACAGTATCTCGGAGACCGCACCCATCGCACATTTAATAACGGCATTGTCGCGCACGAAGCGAGAGACGTCAACAGGTCGACAAATGTAATCGCACCAGAAGCACGCGACGGCATATACGGTCCCCTGGCGACACTAATGGCGAATTCCATTGGGAGAACAGGATCACTCAAAATCACGCTGAAAGTGCTCGTTCCAGAGGCGACGTGTTTCAGTGGTCGAACAGGAGTGGGAGAGCCGTCATCCAGTGGTAGAACAAGAGCAGTTTCGCGAGAGCAACCGAGAGCAACCGGGAGCAGTCCGGACTGCTCTCGCCTGAAAAGCGGAGTTGGCGGAGTACGGAGGAAGTCACGTGACTAGGACCGTCATATCCTCCTCATTTCTTTTTATTTTGCTTCAGCCGGCGCGCCCGGCGGCAATGGCAGCAGCCAAGCGTAGCTGGTGTTTTGGCAACGCTGTTTTTGACGTCGGTGACACGAGCGAGCTTCGCAGCAATTTAGGGACAGATCCTGGCATTTCTAGTCCGCCTCGCTTCTCGTTGGATGCGCGGGGGACAGCGGCAGCAAAGCGACTTCGCCTTGCCGAAGTGCTTGAGACGCTCGACGGTGACAGCAGCGAAAGCTGCTTGAGCTCGACTTCAGATTCAAGTTGCAGTTTCAGATGATCTTCGCGGGCGGAAACATTGTGGGAGGCGTCGGCGCTGCACAAAAGTATGTAGTACGTGGCCGCAAACGGTGACAGCGTTACGCCCGACAGATTACAAGATGATCACGCGTGTTTTGCCGCTCTCCTGCAGAGAATGGTGGGACGGCGATTGGGCGGGCGTTGACGCCGCTATCACTTGCAATGCCATGCAACTCTTGGAGTGCGTGGAAAGGGGCACTCGTAAAGGTCACCTGTTACAATACGCCCCCGTCACATGTGTTGTGTTGCATGTCGACGTTTGTCTGAATTAGGTGACGCGGGTAGTTTTATTGTTTCTTAACCTGTGCAGTCAAAAGTAGTGAGTTGCGACCGTCAGATACTTGTTTACTTTAGTTGTTTTCGTGCAACAGCGCTGGCCGACGGGTCTTGGCGTCCGACGAAAGGACGAGCACTCTACGCAATCTACGCCCAAAGTGTTCGTCGGCCTGCAAAGAAAGTATGTTCTGTGCAGCGATGCGATTTCGAGACCCGTACGGCTGATCTTTTCCGGCATCGCTTTTCGCGCTGAAAACTCGGAACGCCCATGAAGTCGAATGGCGGGGCATTTGAATATACAGCTCTAATGGCAGGCCTCCGAAAACAAATTTCGCGCCTATAAGAACAAAATGACGTCAGATTGCTTTAGTCACATGGTAGATTTCTTCTCACACGTCTCCCTCCCACCTGCTCTCCGAATGCACGCCGTATTCCAGTGGCGGGTCGAGTGTCCCTGCTCTCACTGTGCTGTTACCCGACTCCGCACTGCGCGGCGCCCTGCTCCTGTTCTCCCAATAGAATTCGCCATAAGGCGCGCCAGGCGACAGCGGTGCTAGGGCGCCTAAACAACATCGAATATACGGGCCCCGAGCTTCGCCGCCCACTGCCCCCCTCAAGAGATTTCATTGGAGTGGATTGCAGCCACGCGGAATATTGGGTGTGTGTGATTGGTCTGCTCGCACGCGCGCGCGAGAGAGAACAGACAGCCACGACGTGAGGGTCAAGCGTGGAAAGTCTGCTCACGGAAACCTTCGCATGCTCACATGACGCATTTCTGTGGCGCGTCAAGAGAAATTTCGCGCGAGCAAAATGGGAAGAAAACGAAAGCTTTGCGGCGACTACGTAAAAGAGTATAGCGATATCGAAGAGTCGACGTCCTGTGAAGGAGTCATTGTTTGCAAGCTTTGTCGTGTGACAGTTAGCATTGCCAATGGCAAGGGCGCCGTGAGAATTGCGGAGCATTTACGATCACAGCGCCACGTCCAGATGAAGAAGCGCCACGAAGACACAGGTGAGATCTCGCTGAAGTGTTGGTGCTTTGAATTAACCGCTGCGTGAGAGTGAATGCAGCATGCTTCGTACAGTGTCACGAGGTTTCGTCGTGCATGCTTACTTCTATGCCAGGGTCTAAACAGACGTTTTTGTCCATTCAAACGTTCTAGGAAAAATAAAATGTGCTTCGCGTGTTTTGATATTTTGGTATTGAGATATGAATTGATCTAAGATTTTCGGGTTTCGAGAATAACGCAAAACTTCCGAATTTCAGAGAATTGGAGATTTACGGGAAATAAACTCCGATAAACGCCGAATTTCTGCCAGAAATATAAACTCCGATAAACACCCGCCGATTTTCAAGAAAAATAAACACCGAAAACACGGAGCCCTACCGATAAGCTTTGAAATCTACCACGTGCCGTCGTTGACGCATCCAATGCAACGCCAGCGATACCACGCAAATAATAGGGGAAGTGAGAAACAAATTTTGACAATTACAGAAAGCGAGAAGACAAACGTGAAGAAAGAGCGCATTGCACGGTCATGACCTAGCTTTAGCAGCAGAAATGAAAAAAGCATTTAAAGATATGCACATTCGAAAACCATTTATTTTTTACTGATAAAGCTAAAGTGTAAGTGTTATAGAATTATATATACCTGTCTTTTTTTACATAAATATCCTTGGATATCATGTAACCTTTTAACGCTATGCGACGTACGGGCTTGAGGATCCCGGTGACCCCAGTGTGGCGTTCATGCCGCTTGAATGAAGCGGCGGCCCTTATTCGTTACAGAGTGCTGCTGCTTTTGTTATTGAGAATGCACTGCCAAGTGGACTGCCAAGAATGCACTGCAAAGCTACTCGCGCATATCGATTTTATTGCCACGCTAGTTGTCAGTTATCAATAACTTGCAACCTTAAGCAAACGCCAGGCAGCGAGCCAGAGTTGGTACATTTTCGCCGCGCATGCGCTATGGCCTATAGCGTTGTGGCTGTCTTCGAGGAGCTGCAATACACGTAAGATACATAGTTACGTGCCTCGACAATATTACATTCGATGTTGTGAAGTGAAGCTGCATGGAACCAATGGCTTTTATGGCACAAGGCGTAAAGGCACACAAGACTGCACGCGCGCTCTTAACATAAGTGGCGCAGGCTGTAGACCAAGTACAAGGGGATATTCTTTGTGCTGCTGCACGCTTTTTTTCACATGCAGATTGTCGTAAAACAGCGTATTTTCTTTTGCTCTAGCTTTTGTTGAAATAATTTTGTTAAGCAATGAATCGAAGGCAAATCTGTGTTGCGTTCAGCAACACAGATTTGCCTTCGATTCTGTTATTTTCAATCACGAGCTTTTAGAGCCATTTACAAAGAATAATATTTGTTTGCAATGCGGTAAAGATTTCTTTGAGAATAAGTGGGATCATTAAATCACACGAAGCATTTGGCGTCAAATCATTCGTCATTTTTATTTCAGTAAGGGAAACTTCATCGGTACGCAAAACGCGGGAAATCAAACTCGGCAATTATGAAAGAGTCATTGTGTCATTGGCAAGCTTCGGTGGTGCATTGGCCAAGCAAGAAGCACCCGTTATAAAAATGTGTTGGCTCATTCAACCAGCAGTGAATAGGTTGTACGTGAAATGCTTGCCGGATCCCAGTGAACACCAGTGCGCTGGAGCAGAAACAGCTTCGGTGAAACCTGGGTCGCCATGCTGTAAGCTCGGGCTAGTCTGCGGCGGGGTGTTCGCACAAGTGCACAGCACAAGCGCGAAGCTGCCGCCATGGCCTGGAGTCAAATTCGCCACCTCTTGCTGATCAGTCAATGCCTCCACCAGCAGAACGACGTCGCGAAGTGAAGTCTCATAGTATTAAGAGACGATGACAAGGTGATCATCACCAGACAGAACAAAACGGGGGGGGGGGGGGGGGGGGGGGGAGTGCGGGAAATTAGATGAAAATTTTCACAAGTCTAGTTACGGACTGTGACGAAAAAAGCAGAGCCAGAAGAACAACATTAATTTGCGACGGCGGACTCGGAAGAATGATTGAGTTCTCCAGTGAAGAATGCACATTTCCCTCGCCATGTTTCAATATTGCGAGAAGTGACTCATCTTCGTATCACCCGCGCTTATGCGGTTCAATGGCGAATAGCCACATCACATCGCAGAATATATTATAATCCCGACTACTGCCTCTGTTCTCTCAGGAATTGCAGCCACAGTTATTTCGAGGTATTGCTTGATGCATATCCACCACCGAAATGCTTTTTCATTACGTGTGAAGTTTACTTAAATCGCTTACTTGGTGTGTTGGCTAATTTCATGAAGTCCAACGTAGAAAAAAAATTGCACAGCGGAACCAGCCAAAACGCTTTTCTCGGAAGCTCGCGCGCTTTCGCTCGCTTAAAGGCATACTAAACAGTGAAATTAGAGCAAAGTCAGTAAGTTACCCTTTTACAGTACCCTCTCATACCTTGAGAACAGGTTTCGTAAGCCAGAAAAGACACGAATGGCGAGTGGCAACTCCACCTCAAGGTTACCACACCAGTTCGCCATGACGTCATGAATTTTAACAGCGCCTGGTATGGCCTAGTTAATTTTTTATCAATGACTGTGTACTGCATTGTATTCTGAAAGAGCCAGAGACTAAACTTAGCAAGTTTTAAAAACCTTTACTGAGCCACACTGCCCCAAGTACACAAAAAAGGAAAAAGAATAAAAAACCTGAAATTTGGTCACGTCTCAATGACGTACCGGCGCTAGAGCTTCAGCTGCAAAATTCGAGAGATATAACTTTAACCTGCGTTTTCTCAGCATCGATCTTACATTGAAATAAAGGAAACAAGACTGTAGAAAGAATACTTCACGAGTCTGAACCTATTTGGTGTTTCTATTTAGTGTCCCTTTAAACGCCCCTTCTACTTATTTCACTACGCAAAATTCTGTTTGAGCTAAAACAAAAGTTATAAAAATAGGCTGTATAATGTATCTGCGTAATTGTCAAGCGCCACGGCAACGACTGTTATATGACGAACTTCTACATCCATTAACAGAGTCGCTTGTAGGCCGTTCTTGCAATAGTTCACCGCTAAAGATCATCTTGGTCACTTGATTCTGATGGTAAACCCAAACAAAGCTCGGCGATAAGAAGCCACGCACTTTAGCCGGCGTCGCAATTGGCACTTAACGATTCAGAAAAACTGACCAAGACTAATTCACAAATTAATTGTTAAATAATGTATTGTAGACAATGTGGCAAGTGAACTCAGTTATCCTTTAAGGCATGCATTTCTTATCGGTCACATTGGCCGCATACTTTTTTTGCTGTGTCTTGAGGTTTTCTACGCAGTGATTACAATTACTATATCAATGTGTAATAAACCGAGTAATTTTTTCTTGTGATGTCACGAGTCGATGGTGTAAAGATCGCTCTTTCCCAACACGTCAATAGTTCGATTGCATCGGCTGATACTCGTATTACTGGGGTGTTTTTATTCCGATAGCGATTGTATACGGATGCTCGAGCACGTTTGCGCCATCGCCGTTGGCGTTGTCGTGCTCGCACAATGTCGACGCGCTATGCGCGGCCGGCGTGTTGAGGGCTTGAATGTCTCCAGAAACGCGCCGTGCGTTTGAATAAAAAAGGGACAAAGCCAAGTGGAAGCACCGTCGTGCTGCACTCTATCGGCTCTGCCAGAGGCAGAGCAGCGTTTTGGCGTCCACTGCTGGCCCGAGCGGTGTGCGCACGCGCACTAGCGTTCGTGCTGAGCAGCTGTGTGAAAAAACACCGTGGTGCATACGCGGGTCCGAGCAGAACGGAGAGCAAGAGCCAAGGTAAAATGATTGTATTTTCTTCATCGCTCCAGCTTTCTGAGGTGCCTTCAGCACAAGGCTTAACATTGCCTTGAATGCTTCGTCTTCGGAGGAAATTGTCAATTTCTTAATTTTTTCAGACAAACAATTTTTTTTAAAAACTGCCTGTGGCAGATTGCGCACTTCTGAGCTCCTGGAGCTGGATTATATCCGAGGAGGCGGACATTGCTTCTACGACAAGTGTGAAATGCATAATCTCCTAATTGAAAAATTTTCTATTTTATCAACTTTTGACCTGAATAATTTGGGCCGCATGTTTCAATATGCGAATTGAAGCCACTGAGCTCTCAAGGTGTACGTCCACTTGGAACAAATTTTGAAACTAGCGTCAGTTGTGAGATAATTAAGCGCCGTCAAACTTGCTGTAAAAGAAATGCACTTTGTTCAACTTATTTGTTTAGCAATACGTCCTTTTATGGAATGATAACACTAAAATAACTGGAGTGCCAGTGTATATCGTTGCACATTTTTTTTTTTTTTTGGAACGCGCATCTTGAAACTGGCGTAATCAACAGAATTTGTTCCAAGTGCATATACCGTTCGAGATCAATGGTTTGCAAATAAAAAAACGATACACGTGCCCAACTTATTTAGTTATAAAGTTAATTGGCGAAATGTTGTTAATTGCACGATTAAGCATTTTGACTTCTTGTGCAAGTAATGTCCACCTCCTCGGGTATAGTCCAGCTGGTAGAGATGCGCTATCTGCCACAGACAATTTTCCAATATTCTGTTTACTATAAATAAAGCACCCGTGATTATTTGTAATCTTAAGTAAAGCCAGAAATCGGGCTACTTAGTGTTAATTCGTTTAAGAATGCGCTGATTTCTACTGATAAGCAACTAAAAAAACTCGTTCACTCTGTTGGTGTACTGCTCCGGTCTGGTGTGTCATTCCGCATTTTTTTTTTCGTTGGTTTGTCAGCATTACTCAGCACATTACAAGATGACATAATAAGCTGTTATTGTTTGTTATACGCGGCTTGTTTCAGTTTGTCCCCGTTCTTACTCCAGTTTCGTGTTATTGTAAAGTGGTTGCAGAGGAGAGATTAGGAGAGGAGAGGAGATACATAAGCTTTTTCATTTCTTTCTGTTTTATGTGAAAACATAAAACGAGGGAAAGTAAGACGAATTATTTGCCATAACGAAGATCTCATAAATAAATACGGTGTTTTGACAATGATACTCTCGTATTTAGGAGTTTTTTTCACGTACTAAGGTCGCGGCACAAGCCGTAAACTGAGCGCTTGTCAAGTGTATGTTCTTGCAGAACGTGAAAAATTGTTCGTATCATTTGATGAATTTATTTATTTTACTTTCTGTCTTAATTTTGTTTTTCGAGCCCAAACTCCACATAGCAAGAGCAATTCCATGAAGCAAACGGGGCACGAAAAAAAAAAGAAAGAAGTTTGGCGAGTGATGGGAACTGATGAGCATTATTCGTGCGGCGCGGGCACGCTTCGATGCGTCTGGACACGCCTGTGCAAAGCGCAGGGATCGACCTCAATCCCCGGGAAGCACAGAGAAAGGTCAGGGGGTAACACAACTGACGGATAGATTGGTATAAGTGCCGCCTCTCCACAAGAAACCGTCTAATCTGCATAAGTTGTTTTTCTTCACTCCGCAATCCACTACTACCTGTCGAATTGTTACAAGAGGGAACATTCTGTAGCGTTAAACTGAAGTTGTAAACTTAAAAAAAAGAATCTATAATAATTACGAAATAAAAAGCACATTAAAGATCGTTTGCTTAAAGTTCGGGCTAGAATATCGATTGCACTTCCATAGAAATCTGAAGGACGGGGTAGCAATGAAGCTGACTGCGACGTTGGCACTTCTCCACGTTTCGATTCGTTAGGCCCCTGGAGGTGACAATGCTGAAGCAGTCTTTTCTAAAAAAAACGCGTCTGCTTCAGGCGGCCGTTGATATTCCCGAATGCAGGGGCTTGCATTAAAAGCTTTGTAACAGCCACTACAAACTGAAACATCCAGGCAGCGAAGAGCTAAGCAGGAGCAGTTTCGCGTGAAACCTTGCGCCGCCTTCAAAGGCGGCGCAAAGGTGTAAGAGTGCGGAAGAGTCCGGTAGGTACATACATGTTTACAACATGGCATCACGAAAGAAGAAATGAAAAACGGACCCTCCCGAAGCCCCATCACTCCCACGCCACGCACCCCCCTCCCTTTCACCTCCCCTCACACTTCGCTTCCATGCATATATACTCCAAACTTTCAAACACCATAGAGACAGAAAGCGGAGCGGAAAAAAATATTAACCAAATAAATGCGCCCGAACTCGTTTGTTTTCCGCCTAACCCACTTGTCGTGGTTGTGCCGCCACACGGTGTGTCAGAAGTTGCCGCAGACCGCCTTTGTGCTTCGGTAGCTTTCCTGAACGCGAGCCCGGCCAGTGAAAAACGTTGCACGCTCCAACCTGGCTGCGGCGCGTCGCGCTGGCCTAACACAACGCCCTGTATATACGTGTATGCCTCTCGACGACGCCCATTACCGACGCCATCTTTTCCCTCTTCCTTCGGTTTCTTTTGATTATTTTTGTCACGCGGCGGCAACTGCCATTGAGGTTTTCGGCGCGGTGCCTCGCTTCGCTCAGTGCTTGTTAAAGCAGCAGCTTTCCGGCACTGACAATGACGCTTTAAACTAATTAGCGCGCCCGCATGCGCACACCTCACGCAAGACGGACAAGGTTGTCGCGCACGCACAAAAGCGGTCGCCGTTACCGCCGCCCCGCGCGCTTTTGCCGCCGGTGCTGATTTGGTCGCTTTACCTGGGCATATTAATTATGAAGGCGCGCCTCCCCACCCCTTCTTTTGTTTTACAACGATAGCATGAAGCGCCGTTATAGCTCCACGCGCCCACTGCTGCGCCATTCCTGCCATCTGTTTTGCCGCCTTCCTTCGCCGCTGCGAGGCAGCAATTTTGCATATACCGTTACTCGAAAGGTATTAGTATATCAGGAGAACAAAAGATGCACCTTCTGTGGCGTATATGCAAATGTATCGTATAATATAAGAATTCAACCGAATTGACACGAGAAGTGCAGGTTATTAGTGCCCTTTTAGTCATTACGTGTTTATCTCCATCTGCAGAGAGCGAGAAGCTCCTTACTTTAAGGTCGAGATTCTTGCACCCGCTGACCTGCTACTCTGCGTAGGGATGGTTAAGGGATTAAAATATTCCAGAGTATAGGGGGGAAATATGCGAGTAAACCTAATAATAGTGAAACGATGGCACAAAAATCAGGCCTGTCTATATTATGAAGTAAACCTTCGTTAAAGCTATTGCGGACTTTCTCGCGTTTTTCGGCGACAAGTGCCTCAAACGCTACAGTAGTACCATCAATGTTGCAATTAAATAAAGCACTATTTTTCCGGCAGTACAGCTTACCTATACTAGGAAATACTAGCACTACAAATATCCGCAGACCTCAAAGTGTGTAAGCCCGAGCACTCAGAACTTGTCTTGGTCTGCCCCAAAAATATATACATAATCGATTGCGATAGTGGTCAATGCCAGATACTCTCCTCTGACTGTCTACATTGCTACAGATGTCGGGATAGCGCACATCCCACACCTGATTCGGATTCTCTCACACCATCTTGCTTGCTTGCCAGCTAAGAGACCACATTGAACATTTGCCAAAAGTATTGTAAGACATAAGTCCTACTTGACAACACAATTCACGCCTTCTACACGAATGTCAGCACCATTGTGGTTTCTGCACCGGCCGCAATTACAATTACAATTGACAATTCCAGGCATCAAAAAGAAAGCTAGAGCGCCGTTGTAAGCTTTAAAACCAGCAACTGTGGAACACATTGATAACGTGCACAAATTCCGGCAACATGTCTACACAGATGGTTCGGTAAAACTCAACAGCTCTACTGCTGCAGTTATCATCCCGGCAAAATCTGAAGAAATCAACTTAAAAACTGTGTTGCACTTGATTTCATTAATCAGGAACCACCGCTACAATGGACAGTTTTTAGTGATTCTAAGGCAGTCCATCAGTGCATACAAAACCCAATGCGCCACGGAGCCAATGAACAGCTGGCCTCAGAAATTCTACAGACATAACATCGCCACCATGACAAGAGACACAGCATAATATTTCAATGGCTTCCAGGACATTACAATATCAGCGGGAATGACCGTGCCGACGAAGCCGTCCGATCTGCACATAAAAGGGGTCAATGGGTCTTGATTCCGCTCTCGCCAACAGAAGCTGTGGCTGGGCGGCGATTGATGTCCCGTGAATGTACTTTGCCCCTGTGGGACTCGAACGTTTTCACCATGTATCGTTTGCGTTGGTTGACTCCGGATATGGGGAACCCAGGTGGTGCATCTACCGGCTGGGTTCCACGATGTGAACAGACCAAGTTGTACCATCTGTGGCTAGGTGTTGCATCTACAAACTCATATGCCTTCCTTATTGGAATGGCCAACAGCCCCACGTGCGACACATGCAGAGTGATGAGACACTCGCACACATTATCTATGTCTGTGCGCGCTACAGTGCCGAAAGACAAGTGATGTGCAGAGTGCTGGACCAATTGGACAATCGTCCATTATCACAACTAAAAGCTGTAGGCCAATGCTCCCAAAGAACATCCGCGCTGAAGGCGTTACTTGCGTTACTAACGTTCCTGCGATCTACGGGCCTTCACCATATACATTAAGAACACCGTTCCCTACCGCTGTATTTACGTAGTGTACGCGGTTTCTTTGTGCTCGTCTCTCTATCACTTTCTCTCTCTCTCCCTTCCACTCTCTTTTTATCTCCCTACTCATTCCCCCCGTGCAGGGTAGACAACCGGAACTACCTCTGGTTAACCTCCCTGCCTTTCTATGCATCGTTTTTCTCTCGTTAAAGCTTTCCGAAAAGGCCAGCTCATGAAAGGCATGTGAACAATACAGTCAATGGCCGCCTCCGTTTTGAAGGGCAGGGCATAGGACTTAAAATCGTAACGAAACGCAATGCAAAGCAACGTTAGGGGAACGTGACAAATCATGACCAATTGGCGCTCAAGATGAAATCTCTCGTCGCGGTACGTGGGACATTCAAGTGATATGTGTTCCACCGTCTCTAAGTGACTACAATTATATTGTGGATCGATGGTACTCCGTATGCGACACAGATACCTGTTCATGAATGAATGCTACAGTATAAGTCGAAGCCGTTGGTATGATGTGTCTAACTGACGAGGATGTCATTGCTGTTTTTCCTCAATTGATGTCGGCAATTAAAGTAGGCACGCGTTTTTCAGAGTATAAAGCCGTGTGTCGGCATTGTGTCTCTTCCCTTTTTATCACGTTTTAACTTTAATTTCCAATCACGTAATAAAGTGCACTCTCGTGTCACAGGCATAGAGTATCGGCGATGATGGCAAGCCTGCCACAAGATAGAGACAAACACATAAATTCCCTGGTTTGACAATTCGTTTTCTGTCAGTAATTTTAAAGTGAATTTATTTTCAGGTGGTAGCTGAACGAGTCATGGGTCCCTAGTTTCCTTCTGTTCGCGCGACGTGCACGGAAAACGAGGGTATTACCAAGAGGGGAGTAACTACTGTATGCTGAGGACATCGACGCAAGCGAGTCGATGCATGACGCAGTAGCTTTAAAGCACTTCACAACTGTTTTAAGTATCATACAAACAACTATAGTATACATACATTGGAGCAAAAGCGACTACACATATAACACGTTGTTATAGAAACCGTTGGTGTTCCCCCACTGTTCTTTTATTCAAGATGATGGTGGTGTGGTAAAATACAATACCGGTAAGATTATGGTATTTAGCTCAAGAAGGAGCGCATACAGTGATGGTTTACCTTCTTTTATATGTAGTGTATATAATCCTGCATTAAACGCAAGATAAAAGGAAGTTCAATTTTCTGATATACCCAAGGCAATTAGCTTTAGTGTAAACCGATATTCATGGAACTAATGAAGACGACCCGCCATGAAATATATTGGTATTCAATGTAATCTAGTTCATTCTACACAAAATGGTTTAACATGTTCGGAACTCCCCCTCGGTAAAGCGAGAAAGCAAAAACAAAAGCACGTAATCGCTGTGCTGGAAAACGCAGTGCAGAAGAACAGCTTCATAACATTTAAATAGCTGCTTTACGAAACCTTCGGTCCACATAAATTCCAATATGCGCGCGCGCGCGTGTGTGTGTGTGTGCGTGTGCGTGTGCGTGTGTGTGTGTGTGTGTGTGTGTGTGTGTGTGTGTGTGTGTGTGTGTGTGTGTGTGTGTGTGTGTGTGTGTGTGTGTGTGTGCGCGCGCGCGCGCAAAGAAGCCGTATTGGTTAATTTGGTTAAATTCTGCTTAACGGTTCTCACGTTCCTGTCACATAAAAATAACTCTAGCATGCCGATATTTCTTATTGTTTAATGCTGCCAATGAACACGTTCCTATTGGCTGCACTAGTGTGCAGAGCCGCCGCTAGCGAAGCACGCAAAACAACACAATCAAAAAATGGAGTAGGTTGTAGGGGGGATGTAGCCGCAACGGGGAACGTGACATATATTACGCATGGACACTAGGGGGTATACAAATGACGTAACCAAATACACAAGTTAGATTTATTCACGCATTACAAAGCTTACATGCTTATGTTACAGCTTGTGGGGGTCTTCAGTCTAACCCTGCAATCGTGCTCGCTCCCTGTGCGTAGTGGGCGTGCATGTGTCAACTGGTGCCGTAGGTGGCACCCGTTGATGCATGCACGCGTTCAAGCATTTGCGACAGAGCTAAAAATATGCTGTATCCTCTCTTGGAAACGGCGTCTGCAGAAATCGCGTCACGCCAGCCAGTTGCTGACTTAAAATCTTTCTGGAAGAACGACCGGTCGACACATCGCACGTGCGACCAAACTCGTTCTCGATGAAAACGGAATTTGAACCACGCTGTAGCCAACTCGGAGCGCCTGTGGTACTCGGGCGCATGCGTAATCTTCTCTGGCTGTGGTCCCTCACTCGGGATGTTAGGTGTTGTACCCTGGGTGCTCCTGGTTGATACTGATAGGCTGGTCTCGTCGTCTGCCTCCATTGCAGTCACCCACCCTCCTATACTGGCAGCGCCCGAGGCTGCCCATGGGCCACTCGAGCCCGCCGCAGTCGTAGATGCTTGGGACTCCTGCACATGACTCAGTCTTCTGCGCTTGCACTCCCCATGGAGACAAACACGTTCCACCGTGGTCAAATATAGGGATGGCAATCCTCGCGCCCTACATCCTGCTGCCCCAGTCACTTACACCATTGCGGCGCCCTGCGTGTCAAACGCGGCGGCGCCATAGCCGCGCAACCGTCAAATTTCTCCCAAAAATTACATACTTGTGAGCCTCATTAGCGGCGAGAAGTTGGAGTGGCGCCCTCTACGAGTGACGTCACGGCCAGGACTGCGCTCGCTCGGCTGCTGCGCGCGCTCGTTTCCTTCGTGCATGATTGGGGTATTGGCGGCTCGAGCCGTACTTATTGAAGGATATGCCGGCTTCTTTTTACTGCCTTATTTTTACCGGCTCATTCATTTTACAGCCATGCCTGAACGGCAGTTTCTTCTTCAAAACCGCGAGTCGTTAAAGTTTGCGGCGTGGATATCGCAAGCTATGTAGCATTAAAGGGGTCTACTGGTTTTGCAATGTGTATATATGCGGAGTGTCTGTGCATAAACTTTGCGTAAAAAGAATGTCTGCAATTTCAACTCACGAAATTGTGTATGATGCTCCACAAAACACTTAACATTCCCTTACTGCTTAGCTATGAGAGACACCGCGTTTTACAAGGAAAAAAATCTTGGTATTGATATTTGATGTCAATATTATAAATGCGTGTTAGAGGGAAACTGCGCAGCGAATCTTTTATGATGATTCTTGTTACTATGGTAAGTTGTTCTAGTCAAATATGGCTACTTTATTAATGCGTAAAAGAAAGAGTTAGGCACGCATTTTGCATGAAAACGTTTGCTAATACTTTCACCGTTCTCTGAAACAGGCACCCAGAAAACGCATTGCTAATGGCTGGAAACACTACGGCGTGTCACGTATAGTATGTATATACTTCACGAATACCATAACAGCAATCACCTGAAAGAACAGTTTCGTGGTCAAGATCGAGAACCTATCAACTACACGCGATAAAATGTTTCACAGTGACCCTCAGTTGCCTTTATCGACATCATGGCACAGGCTTTATGCAACTAAAAAGAGAGAGAGAGAGAAAAGGTAAAGGAAAGACAGGGAGGTTAACCAGAGATTATCTCCGGTTGGCTACCCTGTACCGGGGGAGGGGTAAAGGGATTCGACAGGAGAGAGAAAAAAAATAAGTATAAAAAAAGGGGGGGGGGGGAAGGACAGAAAAGAAAATCGCACACACACACACACACACACACACGCGCGCCCACGCACAAAACAGAACGGTTTCTGTGGGCATTGTCACGCAGTCTGCGAAGGCGTTCTAGTGTTGCACAGTGTCAACGTCCCATCCTACGTCACACAGTGTAGAGTGACAATTTGACGCAACAGTGCCTTCAGGGCGGCTCGCGCTGTTGTTCGTGTAGGCCAGTTTCCAAGGTTGTTGATTTGCGTTATTGGGCGTTTGTCCAGTTGATCTATCGTGGCTCAGAGAGCTGCTCTCTGCGGGTTAAAACGAGGGCACTCACAAAGAAGGTGTGCGATTGTTTCGTTGCACCGGAAGAACGTTCTAATCACAGTCGGTCAGATATGCCGGTGGCTCGCAAGAAGCGCAGAAGCGCCTGCACGGCCTTCTTCTGTGACGTTAAGTCCAGTCTGTGGTGGAGAATTTTTTCTTCCGACAGAGGCCGGTCGTCCAATTGGTTGAACGCGTTGGTAAGAGCACGTCTTTGCGCACTGTACTGCGGGCAGTCGCACAAAATATGTACAATTGATTCTTCATTGCCGCAGTGGTCACAGGCTGCGCTGTCGGCCATTCCTATGCGGAACGCATAGGCGTTGGTAAACGCAACGCCCAACCATAATCTGCACAAAAGAGTTGCGTCTCCTCGGCGAAGCCTTGATGGTACTCGAAGGCTTAGGGTTGGGTCCAGAGAGTATAAGCGGGCATGCATGAAGTGCGATTCATTCCATTGTGACCTTGTGCGTTGGCGAGCAAGCACGCGGAGCTTCCGCGCAGCGTCAGTCCTAGAAAGTGGTATGGGCCGTATGTGATCTTCTCTATGAGCTGTGCGGGCAGCTTGATCGTCCCGTTCATTGCCGATAATTCCACAGTGACTTGGAAGCCGCTGAAAAGTTATTTCTTGCCCTATCTCAATCATATTGTGTATTGCCTCGGAAATCTCAAAGACCAGCTGCTCGCGTGGACCGCGGCGTAAAGGTGATAGTAGAGACTGCAGAGCCGCCTTTGAGTCGGAGAAAATTGTCTCTACCGACTAAGGTATGGGGAGGCACGCATTATTCGCGAAACCCATCTGTTCACTACAACTTCGAATTGAAACCACGAAGCAGTTCTTTAAGCGCCAATTGTAATGCCTAAGGTATACTCGAGGCTACACAGCGCAGCTTAGGCTGCGCTGAAGAGGAAAATTCAAACGCCTTCTGCCTCACCATGTCTCGATTCTGCGTTGTCTAACTACACAAACTGAGCACTATTCGCTTCGTGAGTACTTAAAAGAGAACCTCACATACCCGCCTCATAGAGAACACACCACAAGCCTCAAATATATTCACTTGATTTTTGACCTCCACAGGGGAATAATGATATCTTCAATAAGCCTCATACTGCTAATCAATGAGGCTTCAGCTTCTTTCTAGCTCCATCCATACAGTCCAAAAGGCATATTTCACTAAAAAATTTGGGCCGAGCAGCCTGTGTCAGTTCGTGATGTCAGATTCGTGATGTCTGTTCCTCAAGAAACAAGCAGCAGTAAATTGCACAAGTATGTCGAACGTGTAGCACGGAACACTGAATAAATATTGGTACATTCCTTTGCGTATTCTCCAAATAGCTGTAAGCATCAATTATATTTACTTCAAATTACTGCCACTTGAAATTGCCCGTTGAGGAACGGCCTAATATTGAGAAGCAGTTAAAGGAACAAGTGGTGCTGGTTGAATCTAAACTTCACTGCCAGGTCTTTGTGTTACTGCCGAGCGTTTCTTTGAAGAAATTAAAAATTAGATAATATACCATGAGCTACTCGTCATAAGCGAACACGTTTCAATGGGTTAAAATCAAGGTAAATGTAGCAGTCATATGTAGCAGACATAGCGACATGCTTGTTGCACCACTGCAGGTATGGTATCCTAACTGGATTCTTATGTGCTATGTTTATTCGATTATACTTTTATTAGTCAAATGCTATTTATGCTTTTTATTAGTCCCTCAATCTGAAAAGTGTAGATCCGTGCATGAAAAACACGCAATTGGCATGGTCTGAGCTCCTTCGGCTGGCACTGCAGCGTTGCCCTTGAGAAATAAATTGTCGTCTAGGAAATAAGCTCTTTGAATACGTTTGCGCGAATGAAGACGTCGTAAAATGTATTTGAGATGACCGTCATAAGTATACAAGCACAGTGAAAGACAGCGAACAAATGGAAACACTGCAGAACGTGCCCGGACAGCGCCCGAACGGCAGCAGACGACAGGCGCTAGTCCGTGCCCTGACGTCACGCGAGCTGCGCTCGCAGCGCCCCTGTAGGTCGTTCTCGGGGCTAATAACTCCAGATTAGCACCGGTTTGAGTTCCATAGATTATATGTGCTATGGAAGAGTGATCTGTGGCCAAACGCGACCTCTCTCGCTCGGATCGACAAACGTACTGCCGAGCTACGTCATTTTGAAGGTCGCGCGCGAGGCTAAATTTAGCTCCGATTGCGTCGTCCGTGACTCGCCCTCTGCGCACGCGACACATGCATGATCGAGGAGTAATGGCGCCTTTCCTCTACACAACTATGCCAAAGTAAGGCAGGTGGTAGTACCGTTGAGAAGATATAAGCGATAGTAGTGCCACGTGTCTCCGTTAGATGCGGTTTTAGCAAGCGACCGAAATGAAAGACGTTTCACGAAAACAAAAAACGGCGGGAAAATATTCCAACTACAGATGATTTCATTTAATTGCACTATAATAGGCCGTACTTCGTGGATATACGTAAGCAATAGAAGAGTACACGCAGGCAGTGCGACTGGCGCGTGCAATTGTACCACACGTTTCCGGCTATATTTGCTTTCTTCTCAGACAGTTTACCGTTCCAGCGAATAGAGTAATGATGAGAGTTTAAAGCAAAAATGTGCGAGAGGGATTGTCATGTTGCAACGCCTGTGTCTCCTTAAAGCTCGATGATGGGAGCATAGGACACACCGAGCTCTCACTACTATACGGATTCCCTCTAATTTTTGTCCCGTAGTGAATAGTCGCTTTGGTATATTAAACAAAGCCTTGCGTCTCGAGATCGAGATATAGCAGGACGTATAGGATACTTCACAGCAAAATTAAAAAAAAAGTAAGGATGCAGCGCATATAAGAAATAAATTTCAATGAGAGAGAACACGCTTTATATGCACAGCGTTGACAGACAATATAAAACGAGCAGTCACTGAGGACGTCGATACCCGCAAAAGCAACGTATTCCGATTCGCAAAGAGGGACTGGGGAAAGAGAAACGAAGAAACTCGACGGCGCAGGACGCGAGCTAGCTTCAGAACGCTAATCTTAAGCGCTGCTTCAAACTTCGAGCTAAATATATGTCCGTGAACTCCATGCAGTTTCCAAGTATTTACGCAAATCTGTACTCAACAAGCTCGGTTTACAGCCCTTTCGAAGCATATCTCATTTCTCTCGTCCTGGCTCAGATACGCTGCTTCTAAAGACGGCAGAAGTTCCGCGAGAACAAAGGATGGGGCGAGAGGGGCTGGGGGACGTGTGGGGAAAGTGGTTCGCCGAGGCACACGAGGCGCGCCATTTAATCTCGGCAGTCGGTTATTGGTCGAGGAGCGCCGAGCGAGAGAGGGACAGAGTGGTCGGGTGGGACGCGAGACGAGCCGTTGCTCCTTGTTTCCGGTCAGTCACTCGCTGCTTTGTTCTGTGACGACGCGTAGCTGTCGCCGGGGGCTTAAAGATTACCAAAACAAGCAGGCGTCCGCTCAGTGCTCCGAGCGCCTGCTCCACAGTATTGCTTTTCTCCTAGATGACAATTTTCCTACCCAGTCTTCCCTTGGCCCCGGCTTTCGGTTCATTAAGACGAGAGTGCTGCTTAAGACAAACGCGGCGACAGCTGCTAGCATCTGTGCCGCGTCCGCACAGTGAACTGCGGAGAAAAGTCGAAAACCAACGTTTTCGGTTCCTCTCTCGATTTCATTCATAATCTCAACTTCTCTTCGCCCTCGGCCATTCTCTGGCTTTCATATATATATATATATATATATATATATATATATATATTATGAAGTCAACAAACAATGACACCAAGGACAACATAGGGGAAATTACTTGTACTTACTAATTGAATTAAAGAAATGATAAATTAATGGAAATGAGAATGTATGCAAAAACAACTGGCCACAGGTGGGGAACGATCCCACGTCTTCGCATTATACGCGTAAGATGCTCTTACCATTGAGCTACCGCGGCGCCGTTTTCCCATCCACTTTCATGGGTATTTATGTTTTTACAACTAGAACTAACCCTGGGAGTGTTAGCCAGCGCCACCACTTACAAACCTAACGGCGGATGTTTAACGTCATTTCTGCCGCAGGCGTTACGAGTACGTGATTTTTTGGGTTAAGGCGACTGGTCAATAAACCAACATATGCTACCTGAAGGCATCAATGTTGCCGGATTGGAGACCCTCGTTATGTATTCAACGAGAAGAAAGAGAACCGAGGGGCTCGATTTTTATTAATCATATCATAAGAAGCCAACAAACAATGACACCAAGGACAACATAGGGGAAGTAATTGTACTTTATTAATTGAATTAAATAAATGATAAATAATGGAAATGAAAATGGATGAAGAAACAACTGTCCGCAGGTGGGGAACGAACCCACGTCTTCGCATTACGCGTGCGACGCTCTCACCATTGAGCTTCCGCGGAGCCGTTTTCCCATCCACTTTCTGGCGCTGGCTAACACTCCCAGGGTTAGTTATAGTATTAAAACATAAATAGCCCAGAAAGTGGACGGGAAAACGGCTCCGTGGTAGCTCAATGGTGAGAGCATCGCACGCGTAATGCGAAGACGTGGGTTCGTTCCCCACCTGCGGACAGTTGTTTCTTCATCCATTTTCAGTTCCTATAATTTAAAATTTCTTTAATTCAATTATTATGTACGATTAATCTCCCCTATGTTGTCCTTGGTGTCATTGTTTGTTGGCTTCTTATGATATGATTAATGAAAATTGGGCCTCTCGGTTCCCTTTCTTGTCGTGCTATATATATATATATATATATATATATATATTCAAATGCATCTAGTTGTTTTCTGTTAGGTCACTGAGGTCTAAAGCCCCCACCGGTCGTTTTACTTAGCCGGATGGATGCACGGTCAGATAATGCAGAAAAGAAATCCACGAAAAAGTTACAGTCACACCTGGTTTACATGCAAACCAGACATCCCGGTGTGGCGGTTTGCTCTAAGCGGCCAAGCCTATCTCGTTCGGCATGGTGCGCGGCGCCCCACAAATACTGGGCCCCGGCTCTTCTCTGTTTTCGTACTCGTTCCACCTCTTCGCAAGGCATACGCTTTGTAAGCATTGTACACTCATCTTTCGTCCAGACAAAAGCAACGACTATTCTACGGAGGTTTCTTCAAGACGCCGTCATAGTGAAAATAAGATTACAGCTACCCGACGTCGACGACGTACTGAATGACTCATCTGCTTACAGACAATGTTTGCGGGTGAACTGGTTTGTCATACTGAGCCAGATGCAAGCCTCTACGCAGGGTGACAGAGCTTCTGGCACCGATATCAGTAAACGCCAGTCTGCCGACGGTAAGCCCCTGGTGGACGCTACGAGCCATACATGTTACGTACCTTTTCCTTTTTCTCTGTATTTTGTACTCGATGGCATCGTTGAAAATATCGCAAATTTTATGAGAGCAGGTAATACCAACATTGAAGCGTGTCCTGACCCAAGCATTGCTGATGTTGAAGGCACTGGACCGCGATCGTCCCTTTGTCACCTAGTGCGTGAGAGAGAGGGGAAGTCTCAGAGAAAGAGAAACTGAAGAACAGGGGTTCTCGAGGGAGCAGTTACGCGTTTGCCATCATTGAGAAACCGAGAGTGTCACTGTAGGATTTCGCGATGGCTGCTATCGACTGCCATATCTAGGACAGTGAAGCAGGTCAAGGCAATTTTCTGATGCCTTACTCACTCTCTCTGTCATATACAACACTAGTCTCGCGCGAAGACAGCGCACATTAAGCTACCAACCATCTTGGCTCGCCGCGCTTTGCACCCGCCAAAGATTACCTCCAATATGGGGAGCGGGCTGCATCCGCCCTCAGCCGCGCGGACCGCCATGCGCAGCCACGGCCTGGCTAGAGGAGGAGACGCGCGCACACCTGCCCTGACTTTAGCGAGCTTGATCACGTGACCTCCAACATTGGGCGCGCGGAAAGACGGCGTGCATCAAACCACCATTCTGCTCGGCCCGCTCTCGCGCGCTTTCCCCTATACCCACAACATACGGCGCGCGGGGTGCGATAGGATCTTATCGCACTTAGACTTTGTACGGAACATCCGGTAACGGCGAGAATTCGCCTTGAGTGCCCTATCATTACTATCACAATATTCAAATAAACTGAGAAATAATATAACTGCGGCAATCGAGCCTCGCTGATATGAATCATTTAAAAGTTCTCGATAGACAAAAGTGTCTAGGTCACTTCCCATGTTAGAAGCTTTGTGCCAGGCTTGGAGTTCCTGGTACGTGAAGTAAACGAGTTGAGGCTGCAACGGGTTCACGGATACAGTTATTCTTTTGGACAGGGTGCGCTTCACGTCTTTCCTGCAGGGGTGAAATACCTTCCACAGTGCTGCCTAAAGACTCTCTTCTCTTTTCTCGGTGTAGAGGACGGATGAAAAAAGCATGTGCTCGATATTGGAGCTCATTGCAACTGCTAGGTATATCCTGCTGAGTTATAACCGTCGAACCTAAGAGTAAGTCGCTTAAGTACCAAGACCCCAAAAGCAAAACCGCCGGTTCAGTACCACTAGCTGAAGAATTCAGCTACTTCCCATTCCTTCACTTAATCAAGGCTGAGGGCCCCACTAAACAGCGCATCTGGTTATGAAATTAATAATGGTCGCCTTTGTGCACTAATCAGCAAGTGGTGTGACAAAGCTGAATGAATAATTTTAAAATGAATAATTAGTAGATTATTAATTTATCAATATATTTGTGATTCTTTGTGATATTTATCAATCTATTGTGATTATAACGGAAATCTTGGCACCAGATCTGTCGCCAGCCTCGCGGAGGCACGCTAGTAGATTTCACATGTGTCCTGAGCAGAATGTACTCGATATTCATGGGAGGAGAGAGCGCTAGACATTTTTTAATGAATGCTGGAGATGTTTTCCTGGTTACACGCCTGGTGTGCTACTCCAATTGAGATTGGGAACGCATGAAACGACGCACAAACACACACAAACGCGCGCAACGCACGTACACAGACGCACACGCATTCACACTCACTCACACACCCGCACGTGCAAAACATGGACTAAAAACAAGGTTGTATAGCGTCTGGATGAGGCTATTGCCCCAGATGTTGTGCACTGTGTGCAGCGGATTATCGCCTATATTATTCGATGCTCCCGGCATCATCCACCAGAAAGTTTTAATATTGCCTGTACTTGTAGCGTGGAGATATCAGAATAATCACTTTAGTGGAATTATTCTGGTAAAATTCTGGTAAATTCTGGTAAAAAGTGAGTTCATTCATCGACCCAGCTATGTTTTCGCGTTCTAGTTATCTAAACTTCGCTAAGCGTGCGCTGCCCTGCAAGCGAAATTAAACAGTTGCCTCTTGTCTCATTCCGTGATTCTGTAAAACCAATCAGCGGGTCGGTACGTGGTCATTTCGGCAGAAGGACCGTCGATTGCGAAGCAATGTAAGTCTATGGGCAGTGCGTAGTAGCGGCGGGTCGGGCCAGAAGAGCGTGAGGGCGGCACAAAAAGGACGAGCAACGTAGCAGTAGGGCTCAAATTTTAGGCAGTGGGGCTCAAATGAAACACGATCCAGATAATTAGCGCCGCCAAGTGTATGCAGTCTGCAGCAATCATTCTTATGCTAATTCGCGATAATGGCACAGCGATGCCTCGGATATTTCACATTGCAAGTGTGGCTTTGATGCGGACCATGCTACATAGAAAAACTTAGTAATTGCTTCCAAAGCTTCTGAGAGAAAAATATTTTGTAGTCCCTCATATATGTTCAACGTTGCGTGTTAGTTACCACACTGGTGCCCAGGGCAGTGTACTGCGGAACAAAGTAAGTGAAATCTGACAGCATGAGTGAATAGTTCACTGCAGATGTTCGGTTCTAAGTACAGGTAGTACAGACCCGCCACGGTGGCGCATTGACTATAGCGTTCTGCATCTGAAAGCGAGGTCACGGGTTCAATTCGGTGAAACGGCGGCTGCATTTCGATGGGGCGAAATGTAAAAACGCCCTTGGACATTTATTAACCTGCACGTAAAAACACTAAAATCGCCAAAAAATTATTCCGGAACTCTCTACTGCAGCGCTCCTCGTAACCGCCTAGATAGTTTCGGAACATTAAACCCCGCAATTTACTGTTAATTTAACAGGCCACAAAAGACCGAAAACAAAATAAATTCACCTTGTGCGAGTACCTGTGTTATATCATTTGCTCTCTGCCGTGGTCAGCAGCATACGTACCTCTCGGAGTTTTCTCGCCCCCCCACAAGGTTTTGGTGAATTTAAACATGCACCATAGGTTGTGATGCATCGCAGTCCGATCGGTACTGATTAGACTACTGTATACTATGTATTCTTGTAGCCGTGGTAACCTCGCTGACTAAGTTTTTTTTTCGTTTTAGCACGTGTGATAGGTCCGGTCTCTGTGCGCAGCACCAAGGGATAAAATAGGCAAAGTGCCAAAGCCCCCGAGTAATAAGGTCTTCGTGTACACCTCTGTGCGATCTTCGTAAGTAAGAACCCCACTGCAAAGAGCATGAGTTATTCCGGAGCCGACAGCCCAGGCGTGCGCGTATACCTGCGTAATATAAAAGATTCTTCCTTTTTGTGTTTCTATATGCACTTCAAGGACTTGAAGCATTCAAGCATCAATGCTTCTGCGGGCTGGTCTTGTATGTGTAACGGTGTAGTGATGGACGGCGGCTGAAAAGCGACGAACAGGAGGTAATAAGGGAGTGTTCAGGCAACCATGTTTGTTTGCGCCCGCAAAACACGACAGGTGCATGTGTCGTAAAGAAAATTTTCAATAAATCACACTCACGCTAACAATAACTTTACGCTATGCGCCCTTTTATTTCCTCTTCAGCTTTCCCGGAGCGAACGGTTGCAGGATGAAGAGCACGCGACTGTGCCCAATTTATAATACTTCCTCTTAATAAATATTTTCTCCTATCCACTCGTTCAGCAAAATAATACATGGATGACACGAAGCACAAACTTATGTTGATAGCGCATAATCCCTCGGATATATTCAAAAATGTGGGAGCACAAGGACCGTTTTTGCACTTCTTTTTTTTTTTTCGTTTTTGCAAGCACGCTGGTTGCACTGACGTCACTGAAACTCGTCCGAGGCAATATTCGTTGATATTCAATTGGAATAGGCCGGAAATATCCGCCAGCTGTTGTGCGTTTTCTTCCTTGAGCAGCGTTCATATAGTTCCATAAATGGAAAGCTGGTCGCGAAAGCATAGACAGGCTCCGCTGTGTACGCGCCTTCATATTCTATCTCATAAGTTGGAAACTTCGAAGCCATACGGGAGCGATGTTATTGAAACGGCCGCCACTAAATTTAAGCGCGGCCTATCTGAAGTGCAAAATTTATCCTACGTGCTTTGGCTGTGTTGGGTTGCCGAGCGTGGTGCTGCTCTCCGCTGTCGTATAGCCCTGTGGCTGCAATGAAATGCAGCATAAATATACCTAGGAAATTAGGTACGAGATGTTTAGTGACAAAAAAGAAACATTTCTGGCGCAAGAATCCACTGAGAAAATGTTATGATATAAATACGTATGTCGGGCAATATTAATATTATCAATAAAATAGACAAATCAAACGTACTCAAATATGCTGTTATATCAATACACACAGAACCAAATTTCTGGATGCAAACCCGCGCCTATAGCCCACGCGAACTAGAAAGAGGACTGTAAAGTTATAAACACTGTCTTTTGTAAATGCCGAACCACAAAGTGAACGAGCTTGAATTTAGGCTAAAATACGAGATGAAATGTGCCCTACTTTTCAAGCCGCACATGTCACGTTCAGTAGTATATCTTTAAAGCAAAGATTTATTCGCCTCGTGCAGATTACTGGCCAGCAGACCGACTGGCAGACGCGAAACCTTGGTGGGCGCAAAGAAAATATCGCGTTCAAACTCGGCACGGAAGCAGTATTATGGAAGCACGTGCCTTTTAAGCGATCGTTGGTCGCCAGAGAATGCAAGGAATGCGTAGACTGTTATGTAAACTAGCCTTTCTAGAAGGCGGAAAAAACGCTGGCACCCGATATCTTTAAAATACTGCCGGAACAAGTAACATTTTTCCAATTGATATGCAATGTGGAAGCGCTTCCATGGCGTGTTGTGCTATTGCGAAATCGTTTTTTTCAAGGCTTCGCATCCGCTGCGCGTTTCAGCTTAGTAAAGACGTTTCCGAAAGGCTGAAGGAGCCGTTCCGTGAAAATACTTTTTTTTCAGCTAAACAAGACAAATTAAATGTCGGAGTGGCAGAATGTGTATGGGTGCAATGAGATTTGTGGATCGTCACAGAGTTTAAGAACAATAGTGAAGAGATCATAAGTTGGGTCACTTAGAAAGAACGAGGCTCTGCAAGCACAAACCATATAAACGCAAATGCTGATTATCTGTTCGTTCGCTCGTTCGCTCGTTCGCTCGTTCGTTCGTTCGTTCGTTCGTTCGTTTGTTTGCTTTTTTGTTTCTTTGTTTCTTTGTTCGCCGCGACGATCATCAGTAAAGAGAGGAGCATTCCGGGCAAGTTGGTAATTCATTACTATAAAGTGTTATTGCGCAACAAAAACATACGGACGGGAGAGAGGAACACACACACCCAGCGCAAACTTGGAACTATTGCGCTTGGTGTGTGTGTTTGAAAATATGTGTGTTGAAAGTTGAAAGTTTGCTCTTAGCGTGTGTGTTCTTCTCTCCTGCAATAACACTTGAGTAATCAGTAAAGAAATAACCAGAACTGTTTGGTATATAGAAATAAATATTTTACACTAATAATGGTCCGGTAATTGTCTCCAAGGAAAAATAAATAAAAATAAGAAGCTGGTCAGGGAAGGTCACGTCGGAAGCTGATAACAAAAAATTATGTCGATGGCTCCGACCAAAGGTCACCTTGCTAACCAAACGCAAAGCACTTGTATAATGTAGTGAAAAAACAAATAGGGTTAAGCTGCGATGAAATGAGTTTCTAGGAAAATTATGAAGTAAAGAGAGCAATCTCTACGCAGGAGACGTTTAAGAGATCTAAACCGGGCTTCCAACAAGGCGACGTTCTAGTAACAAGCAGTGGTGGTACAGGTGAAATAAACAGTTTACGAGAGGATATACTGGAGAATTTTAACGGAGGATAATCAGAAACTAGAGCTACAAAGGAGTGAAGAAGACATTACCAAAAGAAATCCTTTTTGACTACTATATTTTAAGGCTCAATCTTCGAGCACCCAGCACTAGTCTTCTTTTTAGGCTAGCGCTGAATGCTTAAAGATTGAATGTTAGGGGCAAAAGTTAACAATTTAGACGATATTTCCCGCTAATAAGCACATCAAGCGATTGAGCACATCGTACAATGTGTAATTCTTTTTGGCTCCATACAGACGAGCTAGCACAGATATCCAAGAAACGTTGGAATTTCGAAACCGCCATTGTGAGATTAATATTTTGAA
>NC_051154.1:219784834-219820465 GCF_013339745.2 Dermacentor silvarum
TTCAAACTTCGAGCTAATATATGTCCTTGAACTCCATGCGTTTTCCAAGTATTTACGCAAATCTCTACTCAACAAGCTCGGTTTACAGCCCTTTCGAAGCATATCTCATTTCTCTCGTCCTGGCTCAGATACGCTGCTTCTAAAGACGACAGAAGTTCCGCGAGAACAAAGATGGGGCGAGAGGGGCTGGGACGTGTGGGAAAGTGGTTCGCCGAGGCACACGAGGCGCGCCATTTAATCTCGGCAGTCGGTTATTGGTCGAGGAGCGCCGAGCGAGAGAGGGACAGAGTGGTCGGGTGGACGCGAGACGAGCCGTTGCTCCTTGTTTCCGGTCAGTCACTCGCTGCTTTGTTCTGTGACGACGCGTAGCTGTCGCCGGGGCTTAAAGATTACCAAAACAAGCAGGCGTCCGCTCAGTGCTCCGAGGGCCTGCTCCACAGTATTGCTTTTCTCCTAGATGACAATTTTCCTACCCAGTCTTCCCTTGCCCCGGCTTTCGGTTCATTAAGACGAGAGTGCTGCTTAAGACAAACGCGCGACAGCTGCTAGCATCTGTGCCGCGTCCGCACAGTGAACTGCGGAGAAAAGTCGAAAACCAACGTTTTCGGTCTCTCTCGCTTTCATTCATAATCTCAACTTCTCTTCGCCATCGGCCATTCTCTGGCTTTCATATATATATATATATATATTATTATGAGTCAACAAACAATGACACCAAGGACAACATAGGGGAAATACTTGTGCTTACTAATTGAATTAAAGAAATGATAAATTAATGGAATGAGAATGTATGCAAAAACAACTGGCCACAGGTGGGGAACGATCCCAGTCTTTGCATTATACGCGTGAGATGCTCTTACCATTCAGCTACCGCGGCGCCGTTTTTCCCCATCCCCTTTCATGGTATTTATGTTTTCACACTAGGAACTAAACCCTGGGAGTGTTAGCCAGCGCACCACTTACAAACCTAACGGCGGATGTTAACGTCATTTCTGCCGCAGGCGTCACGAGTACATGATTTTTTGGGGTTAAGGCGACTGGTCAATAAACCAACATATGCTACCTGAAGGCATCAATGTTGCCGGATTGGAGACCCTCGTTATGTATTCAACGAGAAGAAAGGGAACCGAGGGGCTCGATTTTTATTAATCATATCATAAGAAGCCAACAAACAATGACACCAAGGACAACATAGGGGAAATAATTGTACTTTATTAATTGAATTAAAGAAATGATAAATAATGGAAATGAAAATGGATGAAGAAACAACTGTCCGCAGGTGGGGAACGAACCCACGTCTTCGCATTACGCGTGCGACGCTCTCACCATTGAGCTACCGCGGAGCCGTTTTCCCATCCACTTTCTGGCGCTGGCTAACACTCCCAGGGTTAGTTATAGTATTAAAACATAAATAGCCCAGAAAGTGGACGGGAAAACGGCTCCATGGTAGCTCAATGGTGAGAGCATCGCACGCGTAATGCGAAGACATGGGTTCGTTCCCCACCTGCGGACAGTTGTTTCTTCATCCATTTTCAGTTCCATTAATTTAAAATTTCTTTAATTCAATTATTAAGTACGAATAATTTCCCCTATGTTGTCCTTGGTGTCATTGTTTGTTGGCTTCTTATGATATGATTAATGAAAATTGGGCCTCTCGGTTCCCGTTCTTGTCGTGCTATATATATATATATATATATATATATATATATATATATATATATATATATTCAAATGCATCTAGTTGTTTTCTGTTAGGTCACTGAGGTCTAAAGCCCCCACCGGTCGTTTTACTTAGCCGGATGGATGCACGGTCAGATAATGCAGAAAAGAAATCCACGAAAAAGTTACAGTCACACCTGGTTTACATGCAAACCAGACATCCCGGTGTGGCGGTTTGCTCTAAGCGGCCAAGCCTATCTCGTTCGGCATGTTGCGCGGCGCCCCACAAATACTGGGCCCGGGCTCTTCTCTGTTTTCGTACTCGTTCCACCTCTTCGCAAGGCATATGCTTTGTAAGCATTGTACACTCATCTTTCGTCCAGACAAAAGCAACTACTATTCTACGGAGGTTTCTTCAAGACGCAGTCATAGTGAAAATAAGATTACAGCTACCCGACGTCGACGACGTACTGAATGACTCATCTGCTTACAGACAATGTTTGCGGGTGAACTTGGTTTGTCATACTGAGCCAGATGCAAGCCTCTACGCAGGGTGACAGAGCTTCTGGCGCCGATATCAGTAAACGCCAGTCTGCCGACGGTAAGCCCCTGGTGGACGCTACGAGCCATACATGTTACGTACCTTTTCCTTTTTCTCTGTATTTTGTACTCGATGGCATCGTTGAAAATATCGCAAATTTTATGAGAGCAGGTAATACCAACATTGAAGCGTGTCCTGACCCAAGCATTGCTGATGTTGAAGGCACTGGACCGCGATCGTCCCTTTGTCACCTAGTGCGTGAGAGAGAGGGGAAGTCTCAGAGAAAGAGAAACTGAAGAACAGGGGTTCTCGAGGGAGCAGTTACGCGTTTGCCATCATTGAGAAACCGAGCGTGTCGCTGTAGGATTTCGTGATGGCTGCTATCGACTGCCATATCTAGGACAGTGAAGCAGATCAAGGCAATTTTCTGATGCCTTACTCACTCTCTCTGTCATATACAACACTAGTCTCGCGGGAAGACAGCGCACATTAAGCTACCAACCATCTTGGCTCGCCGCGCTTTGCACCCGCCAAAGATTACCTCCAAGATGGGGAGCGGGCTGCATCCGCCCTCAGCCGCGCGGACCGCCATGCGCAGCCACGGCCTGGCTAGAGGAGGAGACGCGCGCACACCTGCCCTGACTTTAGCGAGCTTGATCACGTGACCTCCAACATTGGGCGCGCGGAAAAACGGCGTGCATCAAACCACCATTCTGCTCGGCCCGCTCTCGCGCGCTTTCCCCAATACCCACAACATACGGCGCGCGGGGTGCGATAGGATCTTATCGCACTTAGACTTTGTACGGAACATCCGGTAACGGCGAGAATTTGCCTTGAGTGCCCTATCATTACTATCGCAATATTCAAATAAACTGAGAAATAATATAACTGCGGCAATCGAGCCTAGCTGATATGAATCATTTAAAAGTTCTCGATAGACAAAAGTGTCTAGGTTACTTGCCATGTTAGAAGCTTTGTGCCAGGCTTGGAGTTCCTGGTACGTGAAGTAAACGAGTTGAGGCTGCAACGGGTTCACGGATACAGTTATTCTTTTGGACAGGGTGCGCTTCACGTCTTTCCTGAAGGGGTGAAATACCTTCTACAGTGCTGCCTAAAGACTCTCTTCTCTTTTCTCGGTGTAGAGGACGGATGAAAAAAGCATGTGCTCGATATTGGAGCTCATTGCAACTGCTAGGTATATCCTGCTGAGTTATAACCGTCGAACCTAAGAGTAAGTCGCTAAAGTACCAAGACCCCAAAAGCAAAACCACCGGTTCAGTACCACTAGCTGAAGAATTCAGCTACTTCCCATTCCTTCACTTAATCAAGGCTGAGGGCCCCACTAAACAGCGCATCTGGTTATGAAATTAATAATGGTCGCCTTTGTGCACTAATCAGCAAGTGGTGTGACAAAGCTGAATGAATAATTTAAAAATGAATAATTAGTAGATTATTAATTTATCAATATATTTGTGATTCTTTGTGATATTTATCAATCTATTGTGATTATAACGGAAATCTTGGCACCAGATCTGTCGCCAGCCTCGCGGAGGCACGCTAGTAGATTTCACATGTGTCCTGAGCAGAATGTACTCGATATTCATGGGAGGAGAGAGCGCTAGACATTTTTTTAATGAATGCTGGAGATGTTTCCCTGGTTACACGCCTGGTGTGCTACTCCAATTGAGATTGGGAACGCATGAAACGACGCACAAACACACACAAACGCGCGCAACGCACGTACACAGACGCACACGCATTCACACTCACTCACACACCCGCACGTGCAAAACATGGACTAAAAACAAGGTTGTATAGCGTCTGGATAAGGCTATTGCCCCAGAAGTTGTGCACTGTGTGCAGCGGATTATCGCCTATATTATTCGATGCTCCCGGCATCATCCACCAGAAAGTTTTAATATTGCCGTGTTGCGTGGAGATATCAGAATAATCACTTTAGTGGAATTATTCTGGTAAAATTCTGGTAAATTCTGGTAAAAAGTGAGTTCATTCATCGACCCAGCTATGTTTTCGCGTTCTAGTTATCTAAACTTCGCTAAGCGTGCGCTTCCCTGCAAGCGAAATTAAACAGTTGCCTCTTGTCTCATTCCGTGATTCTGTAAAACCAACCAGCGGGTCGGTACGTGGTCATTTCGGCAGAAGGACCGTCGATTGCGAAGCAATGTAAGTCTATGGGCAGTGCGTAGTAGCGGCGGGTCGGGCCACAAGAGCTTGAGGGCGGCACAAAAAGGACGAGCAACGTAGCAGTAGGGCTCAAATTTTAGGCAGTGGGGCTCAAATGAAACACGATCCAGATAATTAGCGCCGCCAAGTGTATGCAGTCTGCAGCAATCATTCTTATGCTAATTCGCGATAATGGCACAGCGATGCCTCGGATATTTCACATTGCAAGTGCGGCTTTGATGCGGACCATGCCACATAGGAAAACTTAGTAATTGCTTCCAAAGCTTCTGAGAGAAAAATATTTTGTAGTCCCTCATATATATATATATATATATATATATATATAATATATATATATATATATATATATATATATATATATATGTGTGTGTTCAACGTTGCGTGTTAGTTACCACACAGGTGCTCAGGCAGTGTACTGCGGAACAAAGTAAGTGAAATCTGACAGCATGAGTGAATAGTTCACTGCAGATGTTCGGTTCTAAGTACAGGTAGTACAGACCCGCCACGGTGGCGCATTGACTATAGCGTTCTGCATCTGAAAGCGAGGTCAAGGGTTCAATTCGGTGAAACGGCGGCTGCATTTCGATGGGGCGAAATGTAAAAACGCCCTTGGACATTTATTAACCTGCACGTAAAAACACTAAAATCGCCGAAAAAACATTCCGGAACTCTACTACAGCGTTCCTCGTAACCGCCCAGATAGTTTCAAAACATTAAACCCCGCAATTTACTGTTAATTTAACAGGCCACAAAGGACCGAAAACAAAATAAATCCACCTTGTGCGAGTACCTGCGTTATATCATTTGCTCTCTGCAGTGGTCAGCTGCATACATACCTCTCGGGGTTTTCTCGCCCCCCACAAGGCTTTGGTGAATTTCAACATGCACCATAGGTTGTCATGCATCGCAGTCCGATCGGTACTGATTAGACTACTGTATACTATGTATTCTTGTAGCCGTGGTAACCTCGCTGACTAAGTTTTTTTTTTCGTTTTAGCACGTGTGATAGGTCCGGTCTCTGTGCGCAGCACCAAGGGATAAAATACGCAAAGTGCCAAAGCCCCCGAGTAATAAGGTCTTCGTGTACACCTCTGTGCGATCTTCGTAAGTAAGAACCCCACTGCAAAGAGCATGAGTTATTCCGGAGCCGACAGCCCAGGCGTGCGCGTATACCTGCGTAATATAAAAGATTCTTCCTTTTTGTGTCTCTATATGCACTTCAAGGACTTGAAGCATTCAAGCATCAATGCTTCTGCGGGCTGGTCTTGTATGTGTAACGGTGTAGTGATGGACGGTGGCTGAAAAGCGACGAACAGGAGGTAATAAGGGAGTGTTCAGGCGACCATGTTTGTCTGCGCCCGCAAAACACGACAGGTGCATGTATCGTAAAGAAAATTTTCAATAAATCACACTCACGCTAACAATAACTTTACGCTATGCGCCCTTTTATTTCCTCTTCAGCTTTCCCGGAGCGAACGGTTGCAGGATGAAGAGCACGCGACTGTGCCCAATTTATAATACTTCCTCTTAATAAATATTTTATCCTATCCATTCGTTCAGCAAAATAATACATGGATGACACGAAGCACAAACTTATGTTGATAGCGCATAATCCCTCGGATATATTCAAAAATGTGGGAGCACAAGGACCGTTTTTGCACTTCTTTTTTTTTTCGTTTTTGCAAGCACGCTGGTTGCACTGACGTCACTGAAACTCGTCCGAGGCAATATTCGTTGATATTCAATTGGAATAGGCCGGAAATATCCGCCAGCTGTTGTGCGTTTTCTTCCTTGAGCAGCGTTCATATAGTTCCATAAATGGAAAGCTGGTCGCGAAAGCATAGACAGGCTCCGCTGTGTACGCGCCTTCATATTCTATCTCATAAGTTGGAAACTTCGAAGCCATACGGGAGCGATGTTATTGAAACGGCCGCCACTAAATTTAAGCGCGGCCTATCTGAAGTGCAAAATTTATCCTACGTGCTTTGGCTGTGTTGGGTTGCCGAGCATGGTGCTCTCCGCTGTCGTATAGCCCTGTGGCTGCAATGAAATGCAGCATAAATATACCTAGGAAATTAGGTACGAGATGTTTAGTGACAAAAAAGAAACATTTCTGGCGCAATAATCCACTGAGAAAATGTTATGATATAAATACGTATGTCGGGCAATATTAATATTATCAATAAAATAGACAAATCAAACGTACTCAAATGTGCTGTTATATCAATACACACAGAACCAAATTTCTGGATGCAAACCCACGCCTATAGCCCACGCGAACTAGAAAGAGGACTGTAAAGTTATAAACACTGTCTTTTGTAAATGCTGAACCAGAAAGTGAACGAGCTTGAATTTAGGCTAAAATACGAGATGAAATGTGCCATACTTTTCAAGCCGCACATGTCACGTTCAGTAGTATATCTTTAAAGCAAAGATTTATTCGCCTCGTGCAGATTACTGGCCAGCAGACCGACTGGCAGACGCGAAACCTTGGTGGGCGCAAAGAAAATATCGCGTTCAAACTCGGCACGGAAGCAGTATTATGGAAGCAGGTGCCTTTTAAGCGATCGTTGGTCGCCAGAGAATGCAAGGAATGCGTAGACTGTTATGCAAACTAGCCTTTCTAGAAGGCGGAAAAAAGGCTGGCACCCGATATCTTTAAAATACTACCGGAACAAGTAGCTTTTTTCCAATCGATATGCAATGTGGAAGCACTTCCATGGCGTGTTGTGCTATTGCGAAATCGTTTTCTTCAAGGCTTCGCATCCGCTGCGCGTTTCAGCTTAGTGAAGACGTTTTCGAAAGGCTGAAGGAGCCGTTCCGTGAAAATACCCCAAACGGACCATGAAACGTACTTTTTTTCAGCTAAACAAGACAAATTATATGTCGGAGTGGCAGAATGTGTATGGGCGCAATGAGATTTGTGGATCGTCACAGAGTTTAAGAACAATAGTGAAGAGATCATAAGTTGGGTCACTTAGAAAGAACGAGGCTCTGCAAGCACAAACCATGTAAACGCAGATGCTGATTATCTGTTCGTTCGCTCGTTCGTTCGTTCGCTCGTTCGTTCGTTCGTTCGTTCGTTCGTTCGTTCGTTCGTTTGTTTGCTTTTTTGTTTCTTTGTTTCTTTGTTCGCCCCGACGATCATCAGTAAAGAGAGGAGCATTCCGGGCAAGTTGGTAATCCATTACTAAAGTGTTATGGCGCAACAAAAAGACACGGACGGGAGAGAGGAACACACACACCCAGCGCAAACTTTCAACTATTGCGTTTGGTGTGTGTGTTTGAAAGTGTGTGTGTTGAAAGTTGAAAGTTTGCACTTGGCGTGTGTGTTCTTCTCTCCCGCAATAACACTTGAGTAATCAGTAAAGAAATAACCAGAACTGTTTGGTATATAGAAATAAATATTTTACACTAATAATGGTCCGGTCATGGTCTCCAAGGAAAAATAAATAAAGAAGCTGGTCAGGGAAGGTCACGTCGGAAGCTGATAACAAAAAATTATGTCGATGGCTCCGACCAAAGGTCACCTTGCTAAGCAAACGCAAAGCACTTGTATAATGCAGTGAAAAAACAAATAGGGTTAAGCTGCGATGAAATGAGTTTCTAGGAAAATTATGAAGTAAAGAGAGCAATCTCTACGTAGGAGACGTTTAACAGATCTAAACCGGGTTTTCCAACAAGGCGACGGTTCTAGTACCAAGCAGTGGTGGTACAGGTGAAATAAACAGTTTACGGACGGACGGGACGGACGGACGGACGGACGGACGGACGGAGGACGGACGGACGGACGGACGAGACGGACGGACGGACGGACGCCGGACGTACGGACGGACGGACGGACGGTACGGACGGACGGACGGACGGACGGAAGGACGGACGGACGGACGGACTGACGGACGGACGGACGTACGGACGGACGGACGGACGGACGGGACGGACGACGGACTGACGGACGGACGGACGGACGGACGGCCGGCCGGACGGGACGGACTGACGGACGGACCGGACGGCGGCCGGAGGACGGACGGACTGACGGACGGACGGACGGACGGACGGACGGACGGATCGGACGGACGGACGGACGGACGGACGGACGGACGGACGGACGGACGGACGGATGACGACGAGGACGACGGCGGCCGGACGGAAGCAGACGGAGGCGGACGGACGGACGGACGGACGGACGGACGGACGGACGGACGGCACGGACGGACGGACGGACGGACGGACGGACGGACGGACGGACGGACGGACGGACGGACGGACGGACGGACGGACGGACGGACGGACGGACGGACGGACGGACGGACGGACGGACGGACGGACGGACGGACGGACGGACGGACGGACGGACGGACGGACGGACGGACGGACGGACGGACGGACGGACGGACGGACGGACGGACGGACGGACGGACGGACGGACGGACGGACGGACGGACGGACGGACGGACGGACGGACGGACGGACGGACGGACGGACGGACGGACGGACGGACGGACGGACGGACGGACGGACGGACGGACGGACAGACAGACAGACAGACAGACAGACAGACAGACAGACAGACAGACAGACAGACAGACAGACAGACAGACAGACAGACAGACAGACAGACAGACAGACAGACAGACAGACAGACAGACAGACAGACAGACAGACAGACAGACAGACAGACAGACAGACAGACAGACAGACAGACAGACAGACGACGGACGACGGACGGACCGGACGGACGGACGGACGGACAGACAGACAGACAGACAGACAGACAGACAGACAGACAGACAGACAGACAGACAGACAGACAGACAGACAGACAGACAGACAGACAGACAGACAGACAGACAACAGACAGACAGACAGACGAAGACCGACAGACGACAGACAGACAGACAGACAGGACAGACAGACAGACCGAGACAGACAGACAGACAGACGACAGACACGACAGACAACAGACAGACAGACAGACAGACAGACAAGACAGACAGACAGACAGACAGACAGCAGACAGACAGACAGACAAGACAGAACAGACAGACAGACAGACAGACAGACAGACAGACAGACAGACAGACAGACAACGACAGCAGACAGACAGACAGACAGACAGACAGACAGACGACAGACGACAGACAGACAGACAGACAGCAGACAGACGACAGACAGACAGACAGACAGACAGACAGACAGACAGACAGACAGACAGACAGACGACAGACAGACAGAGACAGACAGCAGACAGACAGACAGACAACAGACAGACAGACAGACAGACAGACAGGACAGACAGACAGAACGAAACGACCAGACCGACAGACCGACAGACCGACAAACGACAGACGACGACAGACCGACCGACAGACAGACCGACCGACCGAACGACAGACGACCGACAGACCGACGACAGACGAACAGGACCGAAGACAGACCCGGACGACCGACCGACGACCGACCGACCGACAGACAGACCGACAGACAGACAGACCGACAGACGACCGAAGACCGAAGACAACGGAACGACAGGGCCGACAGCAGACAGACGACAGGGACAGGACGACGACGACAGACAACGAGACAGACGACAGGACAGGGACAGACGGACAGACAAGACGACAGCAGACGACGACCGAACAGACAACGAGGACGACAGACAGACAGACAGACAGGAAACCTTATTCGGTCCTAAGGGACTACTTTGTCGTAGTCGCGGGCCGCACCCGCACCGGGGACGGAAGACAGTGATATTCAGCCCTGTCGCTCGCCCTTTGGACAGCCCGAAGCTGGACTTGAAGGTCGTCGCTCTTAACGGCTTCTTCCCAGTCTTCTTACCTGTTGAAAGGCGAGTGGTGCAACGCAGAACATTGACACAGCATGCGGCTTCGAGGGGCGCGGTTGACGAGACCTTGCGCCTGGTCGTGTGCCAAAAGAAATAATATACGAGACCTGCAGTACCGTAATCGTCTACAAAATGGCATACCAACAAGTCGAAGCACTCAAAAACAATGGTGAAGTTCCGAACAATTTGAGTACTGTGACAATGTGTCATTGTGTCAGCTGCCGTCATTTTTCATAAAGGGGGCGGAAAGCGGCTCACGCTGTCATTAAATGGCTTTTCCCTCCGCCTCCTGTTACAGTGCCCTGTGACGAAGCGAAAGGTTGAGGAAAACAAGAGTAGCCTGAAGGATTGCCGAAGAAAGACGTTAAAATGGGTCTTTCAGATAATGGAAGAAATTTAGGTCACGCAAATTTCGCTTCACGACAAGGTGGCGCCTGTCACCCCCCCCCCCCCCCCTAGCACAAAGAGCCCGCCAGGCCTCCCGTTTGCTATTCCTTTCGTCCTTACGCAAGACAGGGACTGGTATAGAAAGGCATAGGAGCACGGCGAAGGGGGAAAATAAAGGCAACAAGATGTATAATCTTAGTATGTAAACATAAGACACAGGTAATGCTGCAGGTGCGGATATTCTACAGCGAGCCACGTTAAGCCATCGTCCTGAAGGAATGCACTGCATTTGAATACAGAAGCATACCGCGCTCTGATTTGTGTCCGTTATATTTCCGCGATGTCATAACGCAACCCACCAGTGCGGTCGTAACAGAACATATCAAGCTGGTTGTCCTAGGCGCTGTCTATGCATCGTTTTTTCGACAAAGCGGATAATCTTCATCCTTTATCGATGCTATGTCTAACTGCACTTTTGCATCGGAAATGAATCAAGTTCTGGAGCCCCAGTTTGTGACGATGCACGTTCCATTTCTTCTGTTATTTCTTTTATTATCTGGTGTTTCTTTCTTATTTTATCATATGTAGCACTAAGTGGCTGATCACGAATGATGACTGCGTCATCCGAGCTTTGACGAAGGGCGAAAAAAATGGAAAGCAAGATGGAACGTTGCATAACGTGGCCCCGTGTCAACTTCGCTAAATTCATACATCTTTTCAAATCCTGGTGGGTACTTTCCCTGAAGTTTTGGCCAGTATCGCTTTTAGCATGGCTGATGGAGCAAGCCTCGCTTACAATATGTGCATTGTGTGCAAAGGGAATCGACTACCGCATGCACGGAAGTGTCAACAGCGCTAGAACTCCCCAGAATGGGTATTCCCCGGTGAGGTTCTCGCCCGTTTGCGGTGTAGGCCTTTTGAACCCCTTCAAACAACAGCTGATCAGCTTTGTTCAGGTCCATAGAGTTAATAAGAGCAGGTATGCATGGAAAACATTGACGAGGATGCATCTGGGTACACTTAGTTTAATACTAACAAAGTGCAGCATAAACATTGCAGTGTAATGGCTTCTCGTCGTTGTTGACCTTTCGCGGTAAAGATTGCACATTTTGTGTTGTTGAAGATTTAAATAGAGTGTGGGTTGCTGTAACCTGACATTATTCTAATGCCCAAATCTGAATACGGGATCCCGCACCCGCTGCGGTAGCCCGGTGCCTGTGGCGGTGGCTAATTAGCTCGAGTTCACGCGTTGGATCCTGGGCGCGGCGGCCGCATTTCGATGGGGACGAAGTGAAAAAAAATAGAAAAGAATAAAAAAGGAACTATTTAGGTGCGTGATAAGGGACTTCCGGTGGTCAGAATTATTCCGGAGTTCTCCACTACGGCGTGTCTGATAATCAGATTGTGGTTTTGGCACGAGAAAAACCAATAATTTAATTTAAACTACGAGATAATAATGTCGGACATTGATGAGCATGCTGCCCGCGATAGCTAACCTAAACCGTCGAAGGAGAATTCGACCCGAAAGGTGGCGCCATAGAACAACATCCTTTAGTCTCAACCATCAATTTAGAGCACACGCACTTAATCTCGACCCCCGTTGCCAGCTGTCGGCGAAGCCCGCGCTGGGCTACGGGTTTGATGATCGGGCAGCTGACGACAAAGCGATGGCGAGCAAACGCGGGCGTCAAGCATGCCTTAAGAACAGGCAGATCGTTATCGCGGTGGTTCTTTCCTTCTTTTCACCCGTTCCCGCAGTCCCCGGCAAAAGATGGCTGGATCCTAGAAGCGCTGCAAATTCTGGTCTATGTAGCCGACACAATTAGTGGCCACCAGCGAAATCGACTTTCTGTCGCCGCTGAGTCTACGACGAGGCTCAACCAGCGTAGAATTACACGAAGACAAGTATGTGATTTTAGGCTGTCCAGCGTCGTTTCTGTTGGGAGTGTCAGCCCTCCTTGATGACGTCAGAGTTGGAGCGCGTTGGCTACACGTGGTGCTGACGCATCAGGCCAGACCAAAGCCGCGTTCGATCGCACGCAGCACGTCAGAGAGTGCCCCGGTTGGCTTCACCGCGGTAGAGTTCTGAAAACTTCGTGAGGTTTCTTTTCTACACGGAAGACATGAAACATACACGAGGGGTAAAGAGGGGTAAAGAGCTGAATTTTTATTGCGATAGCTATTAAACGGACACTCGCGGGGCATTCTCGCAGTTGTCGTCACCGTGCTTGTATGCAGGCTTCCATCTGTTGTATAGGCTGTGAGTGCCAAGGCGAGCATGTGAGGTCGACCCGAGAAGGCTGCTGGCTTGATGCGCATTGTATTCCACGCGCCCGGTGTTGGAAGTCACGCGGTATGCTGAGTTTTCGACGCAGCGCACCGTTGAAATGATGAAGCAAGTGGCTGATCGGAAAGCTTGCTCCGTTAAAGGTACGCACGCTCCCGTATGCCGCCGCTCATCAAGCCAGCGTTGAGACCCCGAGTGATCACGGTCACCGAGTGGATGATGTTCATGTGTGTCTCTCGGCACATCACACAGTGCTTGTTTAGTTAGTAAGCAAATGTTTACTGTCATTTATACTGCACACAAAGCGAGTCTTGCCTCTCGGGCGTAGTTGCAACATTCCTTGTCTCAGTGAATATTTGCACCTTTCACGTGCGCATAAATAACCGCAGAAATCATCATCTATGTAGTATTATTCTGAGCGTTTCAAAAAATTTACAAAAATGCAAACCAGGCAATAAATTACGCGCTCACCGCAAAATCCATTAATTACACAGTTTTGGGGAAGGTGTATGTACGGCTGATTTTTGGCTCTCTTAAAAAACAAAAAGGAAAGCTTCGCCCACGTTACGTAAGTCCACGAGATATACCCGAGTCCGGGTAGGACGTGTGAAGCTTCAAGCCGCCGCTAGCAACGAATACATATCGCTTATTGTTATTATATTCATTTTTTTATTTCTTCTTGACTATAGCTGCTCCCACATTAAGAGTAGATTTCCGTAATGCAAGCATATGGATTAAGGTACAAATACAATTAAGAAACTTTGGATTTTCGAAACCATCAACATAACGAACAAGGCGGATCAGTACCCCCAAAGAGCAGACCCCATTCAATTACTCACTCCTACAAATAACTACGTTTCTCGCACTTCGCAGTCAATTTCTCAAGTTCGACAGAAGGTACGCGTATGCACCAACACATCAATCCCAGCACTTTATAATCCCGTGCTTCTTTAGTTGCTCTACAGTAACATATCTGGCCTTCGTAAAGCTGTCGACTGAGCTTCAGCTTCTCATCAGTACAATGTTTGCATGGCTTTTTGAGTGTGTATTGTAAAATGATTTCAAGATCAGGCGCCAGAGCTGTCGACTCATTGCGGACTTACGCCAGAAGAAGCTGTGGAATGCACACAGATTAGGTTAACATTTAAATCTTAGTGCGTTCTAATAAAAAAAAGGGGGGGGGGAAGCATTAGTAAAACCTCCGGCTCTGAAGGGTGTGGTGAAATTAATTTGAGAAACGGCCCGTTTTATAGTAGGAGAAAGGGAGGATGGGGGAGGAGAACAAATACTATACCAGATCTTCGAAATGTAGACTCGCAAGTTTAGGATCAGTTGCGCAAAAGGAAGATCGTTGAGTGCGTTGTGCTGGCCGTTTAAACAAACCCTATAGTTTAACTACTTCAATCACTTATATCTAGCTAATTCATTCTCTCCCTTTGGCGGGCTTGTTTCCTCACGCTGCCTTTAGCTCCCCTTCGTTTACGTTATCACTTTACTTTTAGATCGCCCTTTCCTCTCGATATTAAAGCGGTCACCCCGGTTCGAATTTCTCTTGATTACATAAGGTCAAGGGCCTGGCGAAACTAATTAGGCGCCTTCGTTCACCCTGTTTTCTCATCTCGAATCTCATCAGCGCTCACCAAAATCAGCTGAAACTGCAGCTCGATGGTTTCAGTCGTGGCCATCGATCTCGGCTAAAGTTAAGACACTAACGTAAACGTTGGACCTCGAGTCAAGTTCCCGCAGGGAGTTCGGGTTGGCGACTGAAAGGACAGACACAAGGTTCTGCAGTGTTATAGTATAGTACAGCACAGCTAGCGTGTGCCCAGACCATAAGGGTGTCCCAGCTATATTTAGCCAAGCTCTTAAACGAAAAAAAAAAGATTTAAAGAACATGATGCAAGATAAAATTATAAAACCTACGATATTTGGTCGTCAGTGGCCTGACGACTAAACATAGTAGGTCTTAAGATCGTATCGTGCAACGTGTTCTTTAAATGTTTTTTTTTTCTGTTGAGTTTTACTAGCGTTAGCTGGGACACTCTTATACGGATGAGGATGACACGTGCTTTAGGTACAAATGTGTACCTGAGAAAAAATGAGTACTCAGGGCTAAGTTCTTAAGAATGCGTGCCATACTCCCCCCAACTCCATGCGATATTTATACGAATTTTAATTTCCACAGGTTGGCAGGTATGCTTATTGTAACTGACGAAATAATATTTCGGTGGAAGAACGCAAGATTGGAAGAGCGAGAGGGAGAGAGAGAGGGAGGGAGGAAGGGAGGGAGGGGAATGCTTCTGGCGTGGACGCTCGTGTGCCCTGGCGGGCTGGTGCACGCAATCTAATGTAAAAGTGCTTTTGAATGTTACAGTTATGCTTCTGTATAGTGCGATCTATATTGTAAACTTGAGGAATATATAAGTATAGATAATATAGAGGGTGATTTTTGCAAGCAAATTTTTAATATAAAAATATGTCATGGCTGCGAGGATTCTTATTTCTTCACTGTTCGTCGCCTCAATGCAGAGGACACTAGTAGACGAGCAGCCGTCGCAGTCTGCTCTCCCTAAAATGGGTAATTAAGCTTTTAAGCACTGCATGGTCGTAAAGGGGCCTTGAACCACCTTTCTTTGAACCGTCAAAAACGTCTTGGAATGAGTATTGTGACTTCCACAAACATATAACGGAAAGAATGTTTCAATAAGACCTAGTACGAGCGCAGACACTACGATCACAATATTTACAGTCTTATTCCGCCTCAACGTTCTCCGTTCCGAAGGAGCGCCCCGGGGCGGCAGCTGCATCCTGCCCACTGCGTTACGTCACCTGTTTTCAATGTTGCTTCTTATTTGGGCAAACATTGGCGGGCCTTGTGGGCAACCCATACTTCCGGTCGCTGTTACAGTTACGTTAGTCTCATCACTTTGCTGTGCTACAGTGTACTAGAACGCTACGCGCGGCAGATTTTGCGAGTGAAAGCGTGCTATAGGGGTGAGCCGACGATGGTGGCTCAATCTCGCGCGCTCACGGGAGGAAAGCGGGGAGGAAGCGCGCCGTCTTCCGTCGCGCGCAAGGCGCTGTGGCAGGGGAGGGGGGGGGGGGGGGGGCGTTTCACTCCGGCGGCCACGCGGGCGCTATCTTGAAAGCGATCTGCGATGGAGACACAATGCGCCGATTTCTGATAGCTTCATGTGCGCTGTGTTTTCGCCACTTAGTTTGCGTTGAAGCGAGAGGCAGCACGAAGGTCCATTGTAGCGGTGCTGCAGTCGCGCTTCCTCACTCCAGCGTTTTGACAGCGAGTTTCCGCTGACATCGAGTGAGATGTATTCATGTTGGCTTTTAGTTAGTAATTTAGTTAGTAAGCTCATGTTTACACGTTTATACGGCCGATAAAACTACTATCCTTCGTATAGCTGTCTACTAATTTGCTATCGCAATCGATACTTCGCCTTTCGGGCAAAACTGCGACTTTTTTTATGTGCACGACAGGGCAGCAGTGTGCGCTCGCACTCTTGCGCTCCCGTCTGGACGTACTACGTGGTGTGAACCGGCTTTGTCGCGCACGGAGAGTGACCAAATCCAAATTGCCCCTTTTGAAGCCCTATCAATACAGCTCCGTAGGAAGCTCGATCTATCCAGGAGAGGCCGGTGCCAGGTGTAGGTGTGCCATGTGTAGCATACGGGTTGATCTGGGCTTAGGGTTTGAGGTTGAGTGTGCAAAACTAATCGAAATTAGCGTGACCCGACAGCTACGACAAGACACCGCCCCGATAAGCAGTGCGGCCAAAGTTTCATTGCTGCGGTGGGCGGGCGCGGCCGAGCTTGAGCAAACAATAGTCGCCTTCTTCCGCAAGTGCGTAAAAATTATCAAAATTGTATACCCAAATTCTCGCTTACTTCAGTCTGTCTAGTTAACCGCGTCAGTTAACATACACAGTAATCTTAGAAAGAAGCGCATTGACCCAAACACCCTTCTTGATTAATATAAGCTATCATCCAACAGCAGCCGTATCTGGTAATCTTGCGTATGACAACGTCTGAAAGTCGCCGTCAGCTTCCAAACGATTGAGAAGCCGTCCTCTGTCTGAAAGGAGGGTGTCTGAGAAAAAGGTAAATTCACTCTCCACTAGTGAACGCTACGCGCCGCGCACGACTGCGAAATTTGGCTGAGATGTTGATAGCTAGCAGCGTATGCTATCCGCAGAATTTGTTTTTTCACCACGCACGAGGGGTGGTTCAGGAAGCGTTTAAGGCCACTATATTACAATGTTGCAGAGGGGCATCGCAGAAAGCTAGAGAAATTTTACTCGGTTTTAGAAAGCGTCGTCTGTTGTTGAAATATTTGTCCACAAAAATTCCCCTTGTTTCCCTTCAGTTTTAAAACTGGACGCCCAAAGAGCACCGCTCCCCATGTAATTCTGTACGCCGTCGTGACGCGTAATAGCTCCCTGTGACAGACAACCCAAGGCATCTGATCTGTCGTCCCGTGCTCATACCACCAGCGACCCTCCTCCGCCTACAAATGAGTTTCGCGGGTGAAGAAGCCGAGGTGGTGAACTCGTTAACTTAAATAGCCGAAAAAGAAGTCCAGTATCACATGGGCAGCGCTTCAGGCGCTCTTCCTTTGCCCACTGTAGGAATCGGAGCCGGAAGACGCGAAAATATGTTGACAAATATCTCAAAAGCTGGTCGCAACTACACGAAGAAATAGCGTAAGTTGTTTTAGCTCCCTGTTGCGACCACCTACAAGACTGTCATTGCAACAAAGGCCTTCAAATCAGTAATTACGAGCTCGATTGCCTATCTTATTTTACTAATGAGGAGAAAGGAACGGTTACTGGTCCATTCACTGTCCGCCGAAGTCAGGGCATGGGTAGTAAACCCTTGCACGACTAGTGAATCCTCATAGCATTCAAGCGCTTTTTTTAATATGTATAACCACTAAAAAGAATAAAAAATCACACCCCGTATGAAGCGATAATTTTTTTAGGAAGGCAGGGAAGTCGGTCTGTGCCACGCTGCTATAGTCGCCCCATGCCCTTCTTATGGAAAAAGGCAAAAAAATGGAGGACGATGAAAATTATTGACACATTTATTAAAGGCTTAGTGCTGCATGTATATACATAAACGTTTCTGTGTTTTCGCAAATAGCACGGAGTGTCCAGGAAGACAAAAAAAATGTGGTTGATCCCTCTTATATAGGAATCGGTATAGAACACGAAAGTGAAACGTGTCTTCACAGAAGTAGTGTAATGTTTATTGCACATTGATATATAATGTCTATTGGTGTTTTGTGGCTAAAGCGCCCTTAGGCGTTGATGCACCCACGCTGACGCCTGGTGGCACGTCTCCTCCATCACGACTACCAACGTCGATGACCATGAGCAACCGTCGTGCATATGGAAGCTGCACTACGCTGCACACGCTAGCACAACGCGAAAGACGAAGCACGTAACTGACACACTAATACAACGCGCAAGACAAAGCACGTAACTGAATCATCACCGAGTCAAATCAGCGCGTACAGCGCGTCGTAATTGCAGCCTCCGCGATCAACTTCAGAAACATTTTCAGAGCTAATTGCGGAGGCCACGCTCCGCTGTGCTGAGTACGGTGAACGCCACCTAGGTGGCGTTGGTAGTGCTTCTTGATGCCAGCGTCCCTTCGAATGCTGGCATCGAGGCGTCGTAGTGCTGAGACCACCGAAGCGTTCACTGTCGGTGCGCGTTAGTGTCATAATGCAGTACTTCTCTTTTCTGCTCGTAGGCGGCGGCACCGCCCCGAGCAAGAGCGCGGGTACACGGAGGAGTGTTAGATATATAAGGCGCGTCTGTGTAGCTCGCTGCAAATGCGTTTGTGGCGCAATGGGTTAAACGCTCGGCGATCTATCGTCGCGGACCGAGAGGTCGTGGGTTCGATTTCCAAATTTTGCATGTTTGTGGAACTTTTTCTTCTGGTTTCTTTCTTTGTATTATGTTCGTGTACATTGTAAGCTGACGTATTTCCGTGACGGAAATACGTCAGTGAAGTCTTGGTGGACCCCGGCATAAAACACTTTCGTGTTAAAATAAAGTTAGCCTTAAAGTCTATTCTAACCGCACAGAGCTCATAAACATTAAAATCTGCGCAAGGTATTTCTTGTGGCGTCCACATTCGGAGAAAGATCCTTAAAGTTGGTAGCCTGAATTCCAATCACCAGCAGGCTCTTCAGAAAGTGCGTGATTTGTCCCAATCTAAATAATTCTTAGCCTATCGACTATGCGCTCTATGTTAAGGTGACTGCCATTTATTTCGTCATGAGAAAAGTAAGTGCGTATTTGCATGCGTGAGTGTTCCATCAGCACGTTCTCTTTCAGGAATAAGATACTCTACTCTGCATTTGCTTTATACACATGAAGCGGGTAAATCTCTGTAATACTTCAAGCAGTGCGTTCGCCTCTTGTATACGTATATTCACAGAAGACGCGAGCACCGAACCGCGTCATGCATGTTGGCGCGATAATACGATGACGATGAGCGTGACTCTTGGCCCTTGGCGTTGCATGGGACAATATACAGCCATCGTCTCCATACTTAGGCAAAGCTGTCGGCACGCTGCGGTCCTCTGTCCACTTCATCGCTGCCTCGGAACGACAGTTCACGTCCTCACGCCACCGACAAACGTTAAGGTTCACAACAAATGCAGCCGTTTGCCTTCGACAGCCAAGGGCGTAATTATGTCTTCGCAGCGTGATTTCTAGGGCGTTCTCGAAAGAGACGCCACGTGCTCCATCTATCGCTTGGTTCAACCGCGTGCGTCTGTTCCGGCGTGCTCTGGTGCGCCGCTTTGTTGACACAGCTAAGCCCGACAACGAATGCACGAACATCCGATAGCAGCAGTTTCGCCACACCTATCGCAACTCGGCCGGACGCAAGCGCGCCAGTTCTCGAACGATTGTTTCCCTGGGAAGCATGCATGCCCAGTCTTTAATTTATTGCGATAGCAATTATATGGACACTTCAACCGGATTCCGGCCGTCGGCGTCGCCGTTGCCGCCGCCGTGAGGTTCCGTATGAAGTCCAAGGGCGATAATATCGTCGCCGCGCGTCGTATGCGCAAGTCGCGCTGTCACGGAGAGCGAACGCACGGCGGAAAGTAAACGCGACCTTCGTCGCGCGGAAGGCCGTGGGGGTATGGGAGGGAGGGAGGCGGGGCGATGCTGTGCTGCGGCACCAAATGCGTATCTTGCAACCGGGCGCAAGGGGAACTGGCCACTCAATCTCCCACGCGAAAGCAAGAAAGCGGGAAGGCAGCGCGGGAGGGAAGGGCGGGCAGCTTCTACTCTACCAACAACTACGCTTGCACTTTGCCCGGCTGTATCGGTCGCCCGCACCGTCTCTTAAAAGCGATCTGCACACGGCTCTGACCTTTGTATGCGCTGTGCATTCGCCGCTCAGTTTCCGTTGAAGCGATAGACCACACGAACCTTCGCTCGCTGCGGCGGATGCGCTTGCTGCCAGCGTTTTGACAGTCGTTGTCTGCGGTCATTGAGTGTGATCTATTCAAGTTTGCTTGGGCGCGCGGACGCCACGCTTGTTAATTCAGTTAGTAAGCGAATGTGTCCAAGTTTATGCAGCCGATAAAACTACTATCCCTACTCCGAATAGCTCTCTACTAATTTGCTATCACAATTTATGCTTCGCCTTTCGGGCGAAACTGCGACTTTTTTTTGTTTTTGGCTCTCGAATTTTATTTTATGGCTTTCAGCTTTCTTCTTCGCTGCTTGGTATATAGCGCGCTCGAGCGGCCATTGACTTTTCTTCGCAGGCAGGTATAGAAGAACCACGCGTGCTCAAACGAACTCACTCGGCCAAGTGAGTGCGTTTCGGTCGAACGGCGTGGCCCGCTGCAGTAACTCTGTCTTTGGCTCTAACACTCTATCGGCGACATGAACATAAAAACGCAGATGAAGGTAGGCCATGTGCCAGACAATAAGCCAAAAAAGATACCCTTGCCCCGGAACTCGATAGCCTGGCCTCTTCAGGAGCTCCCGCTCCTTTCTATTTCGACGAGAGCCCACGAAGATAAACAGGTTAGCCTTCCCGGCAGATCGACGTAACCAACGCGAGAAAGTGCAGCGCGCACTCTGACAGTGGCTATATCCCAAGACGCCGCTTGGAGTCCTTGCATCCTTTTATCTTCTGTGGCGGAGATTCCAGACACCAGCTAACCTAATCACAAACGCATCTTTAACCACCGCAAATCAATTCGCAGGGCTAGTCTCCGAGATCATACCAGCTCTTCTTTCCAGTATCTTGAAGTAATGGGAAACATGCCTTCCCTTCCGTCCTTTTCCTCTACCAGCCTTTCATATATTCTGTCCTCGCTAGTCAGGGGCGTGTTCGTTAGCAAATCCCAACCTTCCTATATGTTTTCAACAGTAAAACCACCCTTATCTACTCTCTCTCGCTCCCAGGTTTAAGAAAATATTGTCAGGCTGAAGTGAATATATATTTTTCTGCGAACATACATGCCTCGAAAGTGGTCTGAAACTTTCGCTTTAGTGAAAACTCTTGAACGCCGCCACTTTCACGGGCAGAGTACACCACAAGTGTTCGTAAACACGCACTTATATGTTCCGAGCATCCGAGCAGTGCTGTTCGCAGTGACCGTGTTCAGAACACTGTTTTCTATCCATCGTTTTCAAATTGGGTAAGCTGTAACAATTAACTAGGTAGTTGTTGCGCTACAAAATTTTAATGAACGTTTAGATTTGAATATGAGCAATGCGCGAGAATACAACGGGAAACCTTCATGGAAATCGTCAAATTTCATTGTTTGGGGCGGCACCACCTTAAGTGTAGCCGTGTGTTTTTTTGTTTTTGTTTTTATGCGTTAGTATTCTTGATACTTGACGCACTTTCCGGGGACTATGTATGTTTGTCTCTAACCGTTTTCCCGCCTGCCTGGGTCGCTGGGTATTGTCCATGGTCGAGTGGGTAACGCATCGGGCTGCCGTGCTAAGGGACGTCTCGGCAGCGCCATTAGTTGGCTCAGCGTGTCCTGAAAGAAGCGCGAGTGGAGCCCGGTTGTCGTATGACGCGTTTCTCAGCGTTCGCATGCACCGACGCTCCGTGCATTCCGTGCATTTCACCACTATAGATGGCGCGAGTTTTCTTAGGATAGCGCGGAAAAGGAGACCCGCTGCCATACACGCCTTATGCATAACTTCTTTTGACGGTGGCAATACGTTGTGTCGTTGTAACGATTCAATGTTAAACGCATCACCGTCGACAGTCGGTCCTGCCGATTTTTTTTTGTTTTTTGTAGCCCTGACAGGCAGTCTGAAACGCACGAGATACCAATATAGTGGCTGCTCGTCCACCATCTTATAGCACTGCTCTCAAACACACTGCAGCAGCACCAAAGCAGCGTCGTCCTGTCTGCTCCCTCCTATCAGAACGACGAGGGTACTGCGTATATCAATGGCCCCTTCGCGAGCGATGGCGGTTGCTACAATTGCTATGTCAGTATAACGTGCCGTCGTTTACGATCGAGATGAGGGGCTCGCAAAAGCCAAACCAAACGCCCAAACTATGACAAGCTGTCGCTGTAGTGATCCCAAGTCGTAGCACCCGTGAATGTAATATGCACTCCGTCGTTCTCGCTGGGCAGCCTCGACAGACCAAGAGTGGTCCATTTTCCGCAGGTTTCAGAGCAGTGCTGTCGCGGTATAAAAAGCGAGTGTCGAATATTATTCAAGAAGCAGCACAGCCCGGCCTTACTTGCCTGTACAGAAAATAGAACTATTCAATAAAGATTAAACAGAATCGAATTTTATGCTTTCACTGATAATGTTGGCAATTCGAGATAAACATCGGGCCCCAGCTTTTACTACGTAAAGAATAAGGCAGTATTATTTAATTAGTTATGGCAGAAAGGTACAATCGTCGATAGTGCATATTATATATTTTATTTCTCATATTCCTTATTGGAGACAAAATTGTTCCTAGTACATCTGAATCCCTATCCATTGACTAGTTTGGATTTATTAGGTAAATATCAGTTTATTAGAGTACTGGGATAATTGCCATAATTAAAGGCAGTATAACAATACGTAGGATTAATGTATGTATATGCAAGGCAAACGTAAGTGAACATTTATACAAATGCATAGAGGTATTATACAAAAGCAAAGAGGCGAAGAAGCAACTAGGCATTGGGAATGGAACATATTCACCACGCAGAAAGACATTTAGAGAATTACGCGTGTTTCTAAGGAATGAATACTCGCGGACAACTTTCTGTGGCAGCGAAGTGAAGGTTACGGAGGCACAGAGCGCACAAATAAGGACACTCCGAAAAAAATCCTACATGCCCATCCGCGTTAGTTTCGGCTGCGGAATAGAAAACATAAACATCCGGTTGGCAACACGAAAATAAGACAAAATACACCACTGGGTGTTAGATTTAACTTCCTTTTCTGCTTTTAGCTTCCACATTTGAGCAAATGCGAAACCGTCACACGTGTAAGCAACGCTGATTCCCCCTCCCCAGTATCTGTTCCAAGAAACCAAAAGCGCTGTCTGACGCTGCCGGACTACTTGGCGCAGTAATACATGTGCAGAAGCTCCGCCCCCGCAGCTTTCCCTTCATTGTCAGGGAGAGTTGTCCGCGAGTGTAGGCGATGCTGGGCATTGTGCTTTTAGTGCAGAATAAAATGGTTTTCTCGCTTTTACTTCACCGGGAAGCCAATTCCGAAACAAGGCGGCAACCTTCTTGTCCCGTAAACGTTCCTCTAGTGTTGGTGAAGAAAGTGGCCTATGGTCATGCTGTGTGTGCTGTAACAAGAGTGTATCAGTTGCGGATGAGGTGAAAGGGTAGTTGTACATTAACGCTTTGATGCATCATCTGTAGAGTTTAAACCGCAACAGGGGCACCAAACGGCATTATATTCGGGCCCTGAAATAAAGGAGAAGTATGAGCAGTATGAACTGAATATGTCATGAAATGGATGCTCCTTTTTTGTAGGTTGATTACTGGGTCCAAGTATGTGCGGTAAGTACGACCTCATACCGCGATGCAGTATCTCAAGTAATCTTGAAAATAATACTAAAGTAAACGATTCTCAATGTCCCAGTGTCAAAGAAGTCCTGGCATTTGTAGAAAGTGAAACACGCTTTACTTAGCCTTTTACAATGTGTCTCGATATAGAGAAAACTGTGGTTCCTCAAAAGAAAACTTAAAAATGCACCGAATTAGTACAAAACGTCTAGCTTACAATGCTTGCAAAGATCAAAACTAGAGTATGCTTCCGTCGTATGGAATCCGCATTATAAAAAAAATATATGCAACTTGAAAAATTTCAAAGGAAAACAGTAGATTTATATTCGCAAAGTACAAACGCCTAGATTCTCCTTCAGATTTAATGAAACTCAATAATATACCCACGTTGGACGCCCGAAGAAAAGTTAGTCGCCTTTCATTCCTTTATAACTGCCTTTCTGGAAAAATTAACTTAGCGCTCCCAAACTCTGTTAGGCGCGCCTTAGTACGAGGACAACGCGACACAGTTATGAACATTCTTTAGCACCAATCTTCACTCGCACAAACGCATTTCGATATAGTTTCTTCCCACGCACAATCGCGGAGTGGAATTCTTTGCCAACCAGCATATTTACCTCTGGTGATTTTGTTAATGAAATGCCGCGCCATGTTCTGAATTTCTAACCTCTCTACTTATTTTATGCTTATGGTTATTTTGTTAGGCATTTCTACAACATGTGTATCGTGTTCTTCCCTTTTTATGACCACATTTGTTGAACAATTTCCATGACACGGATTTTAATTTTCTTTACGATACGTACTATTTCTTGTGTTCATCACTTGCGTTGTTTGATACTGTACTTTTGTATTTTACATGAAGCCCCTCCTGCTCGAGCCAAACCATTGGCTTGCAGTATTTCAAATAAAATAAAATAAATAAATAAATACATAAATAAATATAAAATGTCCAATGAAAGCTTTCATCTAGAATTACTCCTAAGTACTTTTAAAGGAAACTTTAGCTCGGGAACTTTTATCTAATCACATGAAAATGGACAAATTGCTTTTCTCGGAAACCACCCCACCGATATTGAGGAGGTTTAATGCATTCAATAGGAAAAGTTAATATCTGTAGGAAGTGGATTTTCAGTTTAATTTCTTCAATTCTCGAAAAGTGCGTAATTTCATAAAACTCAAGTATAAGTTCACAATTCTGTGACTGAGCAATAAAGATCATATACCAATTATGTTACCTGGACCGAATAATACGTCTAAAGCGTACAAAATTGATGAGCGAGCAATTTTCTGCATTTCAGTCTGTAAATTTGAGTGGTACTAATTTAAATCTAGTTGACAAGACACAAATTTTTTGGCGACTTTGATTGTAGTCGGTTGCTGTTCCCCCATCGCAAATATGTCACTGGAGAGTTAGCCAACTTAAGCACAGAGCAACCCAGAAGCCAAAAATTTAAAGAAACAAAAATGTCAGAAGAAAATTGCGACTTCCGTCGTACCTGCAGAGATGCGAAACGTTGAACAGGGCAAGTTCTTCGTTGAGGCTCTTCCTAGGTTGATCAAAAAGAGAGAGCTCCCGCCCCCTCAGCGCGGCAGCCTTTATAGATGTAGGCTCATGACGTAGTGCTAGGGCACCGAGGTGCACAGATGCCGAATTCGGCAAGTGCCGGCGTGCGCCCGTAGAGTGATGACCAGCTATGGTGGTGAGAAGCCAGGGGCGATGCTTGCTGCTTCGCGCATGATATCGGTGACCACAGTGACCTCAGTTACCATCCAGTGGGGCGTAACCGGTCTTGTAATCTGCAGAGACACAAAATGCGGAACATGGCACGTGCGTCGTTGCGGTTACCTGAGTTGCTCCACAAGTGCCTCAGTTTGTGCCCAATGCTTTTGTACGCTCCCCGCGCAGCCTTTTGTGTGGTATGAGCATCGTTGCCTGCTAGTAAAGACTAATTAAAGACTAATTGAAGTTTCACAGTTGTCCTTGGTATCTTGATTCTTCCCGTCTGTGTTGGCGCCGGTAAACCGCGTTCCAAATTACTTCAAGCATACAACGCTGGAGGGATTGTGTCTCCTTGTTCGACATTTTTGATTAATTTCATTCTTTTCTATTGTCTTGTGGATAAGTGTGGTTGGGCTCGAGATTTTCTGTTCATTGTCCCGTATGCTTCTTGTACTCCTTCATCACACAGTGTGCCTCCATGACACCTGGTATATCTGCTTCATCGAACGCCTATTGGTTATATGCCGCATGCTTCTGGTTCACATTATTCATAACGTTGATGTGAACCATGTTTGATTATCCCATTTCGTTATACAGGCTGAGTGGAGTCAAGCGTTTCCCTGATTGTATGCGAAATTTTCGTGATAAATATATTGTATAAAGGTGAAAGCAAACTAATGGTTATTAATTTATGTTCCGACTCTTTTCTTTCGCTTAATATGAATTGGCATTCTTCCAACTCTCTGGTGCACTTTAAGTCAGGAGACATTGCACCTGCCGCGATGGCTCAGTGACTGCGGCCTTCTGCTGCTGCTGAGCACGAGGTCGCGGGTTCGATTACCGCAGCCGCATTTCGATGGTGGCGAAACGTAAAAACAAAAACAAAAGGAAAAACGCTCATTTACTTAGACTTAGGTGCACGTTAGAACAATCCTAGGCGGTCAAGCTTACTTAATCTGGAGCCCTCCACTACGGCGTCTGTCCCAGCGTTTCTTAGGGACGCTAAACCCCACGAAGCTGCCAACCAATGAGACATTGGGGCATCAACAGTTGCAAGCACTTCGAGTTGAGTATCCCCGCCATCATTTATAAGATCGACTGTTATTCCATATTCTCCTGCTGCTATTCCAATGGGCATATCTTGCAAAGCCCTCCTAACTTTCAATTTAGGTACACACGGAACTTCCAATTCTTATCTGCAACGACGTCCGATGCATGTAGTCTACGTGGCCCTGTTATGGGCACTGTTCAGTATAGAATTATTGTGTTGTCTTTGTTACAGCGTAAAACCTTCATTATGACAGTCGCCCCATTTATTCTTAGAATACATATATCTTACACCTGCTAATGCCTAGACTTCTGCTTGCTGGCTTGATGCTTCCCATATTCTTTATTGCTTCCACAAGCTTTCCAACAGGACAATGTCGAACGACACACACACATGCAAAATTACGTATTAGGTATTGAACGTATCAATATATGACATCTTCGGATGGCGATATAAAATTAACACAATGCAGCAATTTACTGTAGTGCGGAAAGATTGTATGCGTCCTGTCCGCCCATGGCTCCAAATAGCGTCATAAACAAAACGTAGAAATTACCATTGTGATTACGAATTGATGCATCCGAAAAACACTACGACTGCCACTATACGTTGTGGCACAGCTCAGGATGCGGACCCGATCGGTAAAGACGACGAGCTTGTTTTCGTGCTTACGCCGATTCACGTCGACAATAAACTCGAATGCCCAGGTTCAAGATTCGATGTGCCTTCGCAAACTCGTTTCGCTAGCCACGCTACAAAACAGTCCATTGCGAGTGACACACGTCAGTGGTCGGCAAGGAAATGCGAAAGCCCTTCCACCGCTTGGTTCGAATAAAGAAAGCGGTATGCTAGTTTATATGCGCATATATTGCCGTATTATCAGCTTGGTGGAACGGTACAGTGTGAGGCTGGTTGTAGTGACGGAGATTTGCGCCGTACACACAACTGGCTGTTTCTGTGCGCTGAATCAACCTTCGCCCCGGCACTCCTCATGATCGATTCTTCTTGGAGAAAGAAATAATGTAATAGTACTACTCGCATTTTGTCGCATACATATGCAATGAAGCTACGTCCGCTGAACATAAAAATTACCGTCGTGTATACTTATAGTTGGACGAAAAGAGCGTCACTGCGTAGTATGGTTCTGCGCTGAGCCTCTATTTGAAGCCTCGTGCAAGAGCAGCAGAACGCATATAAATCTTGGCGGGAACAAATGAAACTCCAACCTATTTAACTTAATTCCTACTGCTGCTCGAAAGTGGGAATCAAAGCATTCTGAATATGCAGATCGGAGCGCCAATAGCCCGCATCCAATTTAAAGCTCCACGTGAGGTTAAGCTCGGGCGATATTTTTGCTTAACCAGAACATTGTTTGTTCAGCTGCACGGGCCTCTTCGATTATCAGTGCCTCACAGTCCTGGGCTGCTTGGGACTGCTGTGCCGCATTCGATTTTGCTCGGAAAGCTTCCAAAGCTCCGCCCACTATAGTCCGAGAGTTGTCAGAAGCGCGTTAGTTCTTTTCACGGACCAGAAGTTCCGGTTGCCCGCGGACTGTCGGAGCTGTCAGCAGGTTTTCGCTCGGACAAGCGCAAGCAGCTAGCAGAGGAAGGCTGAAAAAGATGCGCGAGGCGTCTGCCGCCATGCTATGAAAGTTGTCACGTGCTTCTGCGTACTTCGCACGTTCCAGACGGCAAATATTGTGCACTCAGCTATCACGTCTCTTACATCGGTGCTTTGTGTGCCATTATGCGAGCTTTTCATGAGCCATGTAATTCTGCAGCTTTAGTATTCGCGTTTTTTCAAGAGACAAGCACAGCGATCAGACGCATACGCTTGCTTTTCTTGATGCGTTTCGCGAAATCTGTCAGGCTCATTACTATACGTGTAGTAAACATGTAGATTTCGCCTTTCAGGTGAGTGAAACTGGTTTTGCGAGGAAGCAAATCCTACTGCATATGTGCCTGTTTCTCGCCGGTAGCTGGGATGGTGTGCAATAGGAGCTTCGTCGATTGCTGTTCACATATTTTGATCTATTCTGTTGCCAAGTTCAAGCGCTTGCTTAAAAAAAAAAAACAGCGGAGCTGTTTAAGCGATTAGTCTATGCCGTGCGAACAGACAATGTGGGCCGATCCTGGCCCAAAGTTCGGAAAATGCTGGGGTTGATTTGGTAGTGCTTCATCATCATCATAATTATCATCATCATCATCAGCCTATATTTATGTCCACTGCAGGACGAAGGTTTCTCCCTGTGATTTCCAATTACCCCTGTCTTGCGCCAGCTGACTCCAGCCTGCGCCTGCAAATTTCCTAACTTCATCACCCCACCTAGTTTTCTGCCGTCCTCGACTGCGCTTCCCTTCTCTTGGCATCCATTCTGTAACTCTAATGGTCCACCGGTTATCCATCCTACGGTTGGATATGGACGATTTATATTTTGTTTCTTTCCGCCTCAGAGCCATGTTGAAAGTCACTCTGAGCAGCCGCAGTCTCCGGCGGCGGCGGCGGCGTGCGCCCGGCCTGAAAGCTTCAACGTGGACTTTCTAGGGCCGCCACCGTCGACTTGCTTTCGCAAGCAAAAAATAAAGAAATAAACTAGCGCTTTAGGAGAGGAGACGCCGGAGGAAAGAGTAGATGACGGTACTTTTACTATATAGGGGCTTTATTCAGCCTTGGTTACGCGTTTTTTTCTTCTTCTTTTTTTTTTTTTTTTTTGAACCACATGAAGTTTGTTGAAGTTGTATCCTCGTCTCCGCGCTATGGCCGCATTTAGCGTTCACTTGTCCGAGCTTTAGAACGCGATCTTGATGTTTTGCTTTGCGCTGAATACTGGTAGTTTATCATATTCATCGCTTAATGATGAAGCAATCATAGGATCACATCTCCCGGGCCTCGAGAGTGACGAACGCAAATGGCGTGATTACCCGAAGACGTATCCCTTCTCGGCTTATGAGTTGCATTCAAGGCGCATCTTTCAATGCGCATCACATGCATGTGCATCGCAGATGGCATCCATCAATCAACCACGAATTTTTACTTGCACTTATGGAAAAAGGAAACGGTATGCGGACCCACTGGCGGAGAGAGAGAGAGGAAGGAGAGGAAAGGCAGGGAGGTCAACCAGACAAGCGTCCGGTTTGCTACCCTACCATGGGGGTAAGGGAAAGGGAGAATAGAAAGAGGAAGAGAGTCAGTACTGAGTACACGTGGGATGATGCACAGAGATAGTATAAGTGGTCTCCTAAACCGGTGCACTTAAAGTAGTGTACTAGTGCCCGAATCGCTTTTTGTGCCAGTGACGGCTGTATCCACGGTCCGAGTATCTTTAACTCAGAGAATGGTCTCGAGTCCAGTCGGTTTAAAGTTGTCGTACAGGTACACAATAGGTGCTCTATGGTTTCCTCGCACCTACAGGAGTCGCACATCGGGCTCTCGGCCATTCCCATACGATAGGAGTAAGCGTTCGTGAACGCCACTCCCAGTTACTCCACTGGCGGGTTTTATGAATAAATTTTGGCTCTGTGTACGACGTCGTGAGGGTAACCGACAATGGCTTCCGGGTAGCCGTGAATCTATTCCGCTAACTACAGACAATATTTGTGGCTCTAGACTCCAGTAGTTTATTTGATGTTGCCTCGCAAATCCTCGTACGTGCTTCCAGGTCACGACGCTGTCCTTGGTATAAATAGCCCCGTCCGTGAATTTCAGCAGCCGTAACCGCACTTTGTTGGGTTCCTTGGCGTTCTAAGCTCTCACAACACAAATTCCACCATTATTTAGCACTGCCCTCGACAGAACTCGCCCCGCACATATCTACGAAGCGACACATAACGCCTCCATGAGTGGGCCAGTGACATCGGTTTCGTTGAGTTTCCTCATGCACTCCTTCGCCAAGCTGTCACGAACTGTCCAAATTATTGCCAGGATTAGTCACTACCAAAAGTTAATAAATCCTATACATATCACAAAACGGCACGGGCATCTGTCGCATCCATCCGCTCACGAGGTTATGCCGCTATGCATCTACCGCGTTTTAAAATGCGTAAAGCAAACACCACCACTGTGCATACGCGCCTCCACGCATGCTCTGTTTTTTTTTGTGTGTGTGTGTGTGTGTGTGTGTGTGCGTGTGTGTGTGTGTGTGTGTGTGTGTGTGTGTGCGTGTGTGCGTGTGTGTGTGTGTGTGTGTGTGTGTGTGTGTGTGTGTGTGTGTGTGTGTGTGTGTGTGTGTGTGTGTGTGTGTGTGTGTGTGTGTGTGTGTGTGTGTGTGTGTGTGTGTGTGTGTGTGTGTGGTGTGTGTGTGTGTGTGTGTGTGTGTGTGTGTGTGTGTGTGTGTGTGTGTGTGTGTGTGTGTGTGTGTTTCGTCACATGACCATTGAGCCATTAAAGAAGACGCAGTGAGTTTATGTCACAGCCACAGCTATGCACAGTTAACAGCACAGTCACGATGACGTTTTTGCTGAGGTCACGTGACTCCAAGCTGTTGAGGGGCAAATAGGCTCTCCCGTTTCAAATGCATTGTTGTTGGACAAAGCGTCCCGATATGTCACTACCAGTTTTGCCATACTATATTACCTAGGAGACCCGTACGTAAAGTGCATCTTCCAAAAGCGCTTGGATTTAATGTGAACGGAAGCAACGACTGGTCAGCAGTTGAGATAAGCAAGAGTCATTTAGAGTATTGGTGGACAAAAAAGGCAGGGAAGATATTGATACAACCAGATCCGTTACAGGCATAGGTAGCAGTACAAGGTAGATAGAGAAGCTTTGAGGAAAAGAAATAAAAAAGATTAAGGACATGTATGCAAAAAATGCTTAACCCAAAGCCTAATTGATTAACAAAAGCACAATTTTTATCGCCGCAAGAAAATCTTCAAAGTTCAGCCGCTTTCCATACGCCCATAGTTCAAACTTCATACTCCAATTTGCAATAGGGTTTTCGGCCGCGAAAATAGGGACCGCATTGGGGCACCATCTTGTAGCGCAGAGTATAACCATAGAGTACACGGGGCTATCATTGTAGTGACCAACCACATCCTACAGTTAGCTGCTGGTGTAAAGAGACGGCAGCTAAATAAATGCGTTTTCTTTTCTCTTCCTTTATTTTTTTTTTTCTTTCTTGTGTGGCTACCGGTGTTAGAACGGTCGCCCACGGTTCCAGAGTAACCTGGTATTGCGCAAATGGTAATACGTTTACAGGCAAGTTAACACTTATTAACGATCACTGATGGCAGGGGTAGCGGGGCAGTTTAATTTCAGCACGGCAGCACTGCACTGGGCAAGAAGACGGTGCACGCCAAAGCAAGCACAGTTATCCTCTCTAAAACCTCATTTCCACGTTACGGCAATCAACGCCTGAAATAGTTTTCCTTTTTTTTAATGACTCTCACATAATTTCGCTTTGTTGCCCTCATTTCCCGTCTGAAACGTGACTGTATAATCATCAATATATGAACGGACGCAGATGCTGAAAGTCAATTTGTCTGTGAATTCTTGTACAGTGTTATTCGAACCTAACCTTGCTGGAAGCCCTAGCGCTCATAACTTGATGCGCTAACCATTGTTTTGTCATTACCAAACGCTCCGAGCTGCTCTTTAAGTATGCTCTGGACGCCGCTTAATAGTCAAATATCGCGCAGTCTCCGAGCGAAAACTACAAGTGGGGCGGTAAATTTGTGCTCGCGACGGAATGTGTGCCGCCAAGTGGGTGGCGAGAAAAAAGTACAACGCCGTCAATATCTTCGATATTGTCAGAAAACAACGAAGATGATGCTACATGCGTGCCGATGGCAAGTGTCTTGTAATTCCTTTATTTGCTACACCGGCGTATGCTTTGCGCTGAAGCAGTATCTGTGCTGTTGCACTACTATGTTGTCGATATAGGGCGACCGATATGCTGAATAACCTTTCATTGCCATTACTTATACAGTACTCTAGTTTTTCTCGCCTTGCTTTGCCATTATTCAGCCTGCTAGCTATTCCAGTGCGTTTTGTGGCTTTTACTAGTGGCATGCTATTTTGTAATCTCTACTTTAGTAAATGGGAGAGTCCCGCAGTGATTACAAGGTTTACAGAACTGATTACCCCCCCCCCCCCCCTTAGCTACCCCCCGCCCTCTTTTTTTTTTTTCCTGAGTGCATGCTATTTCAATCAGGCAACTAGAACAAGAACGACTCTTTAAGTCTTCTTTGCTTCGCTGGCCAGCTCTAATATTAGAAATAGCCGGGATTACGAAACAGTGACGCCAGGCACAACATGGGGCCAATAATTGAATTCCGCCGAGTTACAGCAGTGAACAATGCACAGAGTGCCGGAGTCCAACCAGCGAACTTACGTCACACGTGCCAGAGAATTTCATCGCCAATCGCCGAAACCGCTCAGCCAAGGCCCGACCGAACGCGCCGGCTTACCTTGCGGGCTTATAATTTTGTGTTTGAATTCGAGACTGCGTTATGGTTACATCAAATTCAGAACAACATTTTGGTTCTTTCTAGACGTGATCCCACAAAGAGCTAAGAACAAAGTCATTGAAGTTTTCGAAACCCTGCAGCATTTCAATTGATATAATACTTTTTTTAGCAAATCAAGTTTTATCGCCACAGAAAAACCTTCCAAGTTCAGCCGCTTTCCATACACGCACATAGGTCAAACTACGTACTCGAATTTGCTACGGGTTTTCATCCGCCAAAAAGAGTGCTCCTCATGTGGGGTGCGAGCTATAGGCGCGGATAATCTATTTCCTTCGGACGTTCTTTAATAATGGAGGCCTTTAATAAGAATTCGAGGAAGAAAGTTCAGAAACATTGTCTTTACCAGAGCCTCGACCAAGAATACCCTCCGTGCTGTCAACATGCCACTCTGAACACGAACTTAAAAGCGTCTGCAGAATGGAAATGTTGAACAACACGACGTGTTGTTTGCCTGGTGAGCGCACACTATACCGCTACAAACCTGCCAACCTGCGAACATCAAAAATCATATATATCTTTCGGACACAAGACCTGAAGGGAGGAGAAGCGCCACGCATTTATTTAAAGTTTGCCTTGAGCACACACCTTTTGTGGGATACGCGCACACTTTATTAGACGATGGTTTACCTTCAGACTCCACAAGCAGCAGCTGCAAAGTTACTGACAAGCAACGCAGTGTTTTGTTCTATTACAGTAAGTCTTGCAGCGACTTTTCTGTTGCAGAGTTTGCCTGCTTCGATAACTTGTCTGTATCAACTCGCTCGAAGCAAGCGCCCTTGTTGCACCCTTTCACTATAGAAAGAAAATTCAAACTGGAGGTTCGGAGAAGGACGAGTGACCCTTTTTCGCGGTCCTCAATTTTCGTAAAACTTGACGCGACCTCCGTAAAACCGTAAAACGATCCCAAATTTGTAAAGCTTACAAAAAATTCGGGAGAGTTGACAGTTATGCTCCTACTGCTAATAATGCGTTCCTAGACATTTACCGGACAAATTGGTTGCTTAGTGAGCTGACCCACGATACGTATTGTTAGTGAATTGCAAAATGGCAGCGCGTACTAAAAATGTTGAAATCGACACGATTCCATGCCGTTTTACCATTCCATTAGTGCACAAGGATATCTTTGGAAATAAACGCGTAGAAGGCGTAAAGTACAGCAAGGATGGTTCCTTAAATGTGATGCTGCCTACAATAAGAATGGCTTCACGATCAAGGTACATTTTCCATGCAAAGTAGCCACGACGCGATGGTGTTCCTGCACTTAACCGAACGAAGTGACTTCAGCAACTTTCGAAGTTCATTTTAGTTTCCAGTTGTGCTAATGTCTAAGTGATAATATCCGCTGGGGTTAAATTTCAACTCTCCTCGATAATGTACCAATGCGATCTGGATTATGTTCAGGGAAATGGGAATTGTATATACTTCAGGTATATCGCAACTTCGTTTATGGCTGAATTAAAACAGACCGCGTGCTGACGTGCGCAGCTGAACCAGCCCTGTCAACTTTGCTCAGTGTTGCGCTTGCTGCGTCAGCAGGAACTTCGCCAGCATGGTGTCTTCTTAATCAAGGGTGCTACAGCCCAAAGCGACTGCCACTCGACTATGACGCTGCTGTATCTGGCAAGCACGCATTTTGAGATTGTGTAATACCTGCCGTGGTGGCGTAATGGTTTTGGCGTTGGACTGCTAAGTCCGAGGCCGCGGGATCGAATGTCGGCTGCGGCGGCCGTATTTCGATGGAGGAGAAGTGCAAAAACGCTCGTGTACAGTGCATTGGATGCACGTTAAAGAACCCCCAGGTGGTCAAAATTATTCCTAAGTCCCCCACTGTGGCGTGTTATTCCTCAGAATTAAATTTTTTTAGGTTGTACAATAGCCACGATGCAAAAAGTGAGGTTATATTATTTCGTTCGAGCTCGAACTCCGGATTCTGCTTTTCCTGAGCCCCGATGGAGATAAACATCGATACTTTTGCGCAGACCATTGGCAAAGAAGACACACACAAGAGCTATAAGCCACAGTCGCTCGAGCGGCCGTGACTTAGCAATGACGCAACACTGTCTCACAGAGCCAAGAGAGAGAGCGATTCCTTCATTGCTTTGCGTTAATTCTTTCCAAAATTTCAGATCTTTTTCAAAAATGGCCGAAAGACCACGTCAGCAAGAAACTAATTCTGAAGGGGACACCAAATAGTAACAATAAATCACTTTAGACTAATACTCGCCATTAAAAAAACCATGTTTCAATTCGTTTTACGAGAACGACCATTACTGAGGAAAATACAGGCCAAGCTTCCCTCTCTTGAATTTCCCGCCGAAAACCTCAGCGAGAGAGAACGAGAGAAAGAGAAAGAAGAGAAAGAAAGAAAGAGAGAACGGAGAAATAAGAAATAAAGAAGAGAAAGAAGAGAGAAGTGAAAGAAAGA
>NC_051154.1:219820565-219998987 GCF_013339745.2 Dermacentor silvarum
AGAAAGAGAGAGCGAGAGAAAGAAAAGAGAAAGAAAGGAATGAACGAGAAAAGAGAAACGAAAGAAAGAGAGAAAGGAGAAACAAAGGAATGAAAGAGAGAACGAGAGAAAGAGAAAGAAAGATATGGAAATAAGGAAAGAGAAAGGAAGAGAGAACTAGAGAAAGAGAAAGAAAGAGAAAGAAGAAGGAAAGAGAAAGAAAGAAAGAAGGAAAGAAAAAGAACAAGAGAAAGAGAGAATGAGAGAAAGAGAGAGGAAGAAGGAATGAGAAAGAAAGAAGGGAGGGAAAGAAAGAGAGAAACAGAGAGAGAAAGAGAAAGAAAGAAGGCAAGAGAAAGAAAGAAGCAAAGAGGAAAGAATGAGAAAGAATAAAGAGAAAGAAAAAAGGAAAGAGAACGAGAGAAAGAGAAAGAAAGAGAGAAATAAAGAAAGAGAATGAAGGAAGGAAAGAGAAAGAAAGAAAGAAGGAAAGAAAAATAAAGAGAGAAAGAGAAAGAAAGAGGGAACGACAGAAAGAGAGAAAAGGAGGGAAAGAAACAAAGAAAGAAAGAGAGAACGAGAGAAAGAGAAAGAAAGGGAATGGAAAGAAAGAGGAAGAAAGAGAAAGAAAGAAGGAAAGAAAAAGAAAGAGAAAGAGAAAGAAAGAGAGAACGAGAGAAAGAAAGAGAGAAAAAGAAAGAAACAGAAAGAATGAGAGAGAGAACGAGAGAAAGAGACAGAAAGAAAGAGAAGGAAAAAGGAAAGAGAGAGAAAGAGAGAAAGAAAGAAGGAAGGAAAGAGAAAGAGAGAGAGAAAGAAAAAGAAAGATAAAGAAGGAAAGAGAAAGAAATAAGGAAAGAGAAAGAAAGAGAAAGCGAAAGAAAGAAGGAAAGAGAAAGAAAGAGAAAGCGAAAGAAAGAAGGAAAGAGAAAGACAGAAGGAAAGAGAAAGAAATAAAGATAGGGAGAAAAAGAAAGAGAGAAAGAGAAAGAAAGAGAGCGAGAAAGAAAGAAGGAAAGAGAAAGAAAGAAGGAAACAGAAAGACAGAAGGAAAGAGAAAAAAGAGAAAGAAAGAAGGAAAGAGAAAGAAAGAGAAAGAAAGAAGGAAAGAGAAAGAAAGAAGGAAGAGAAAGAAGGAAAGAGAAAGAAAGAAAGAAGGAAAGAGAAAGAAAGAGAAAGGAATAGAAAGAACGAAGGAAATAGAAAGAGAGAAAGATGAGAAATAAAGAGAGAACGAGAGAAAGAAAGAGAGGGAAAGAAAGAGAAAGAACGAAAGAGAAAGAAAGAGAGAAAGAGCAAACGAGAGAAAGAAAGAGAAAGAATGAGAGCGAGAACGAGAGAAAGAGAAACAAAGAAGGAAAGAGAAAGAAAGATAGAAGAGAACGAAAGAGAGAACGAGAACAGAGAACGAGAAAAGAAAACAGAGAAAGAAAGAGAAAGAATGAAGAGAGAACGAGAGAAGAGAAGAAAGACAGAGAAAGAAAGAAGGAAATAAAAAGAAAGAGAGAAAGAGAAAGAAAGAGAGAACGAGAGATAGAAAGAAAGAGAAAGAAAGAAGGCAAGAGGAAGAAAGAAAGAGAAAGAAGGAAAGAGAAAGAAAGAGAAAGCGAAAGAAAGAAGGAAAGAGAAAGACAGAAGGAAAGAGAAAGAAATAAAGATAGGGAGAAAAAGAAAGAAAGAGAGAAAGAGAAAGAAAGAGAGCGAGAAAGAAAGAAGGAAAGAGAAGAAAGAAGGAACAGAAGACAGAAGGAAAGAGAAATAAGAGAAAGAAGAAGGAAGAGAAAGAAGAGAAAGAAAGAAGGAAAGAGAAAGAAAGAAGGAAAGAGAAAGAAGGAAAGAGAAAGAAAGAAAGAAGGAAAGAGAAAGAAAGAGAAAGGAATAGAAAGAAAGAAGGAAATAGAAAGAGAGAAAGATGAAGAAATAAAGAGAGAACGAGAGAAAGAAAGAGAGGAAAGAAAGAGAAAGAACGAAAGAGGAAGAAAGAGAGAAAGAGCAAACGAGAGAAAGAAAGAGAAAGAATGAGAGCGAGAACGAGAGAAAGAGAAACAAAGAAGGAAAGAGAAAGAAAGATAGAAAGAGAACGAAAGAGAGAACGAGAACAGAGAACGAGAAAAGGAAAGAGAAAGAGAAAGAAAGAGAAAGAATGAAAGAGAGAACGAGAGAAAGAGAAAGAAAGACAGAGAAAGAAAGAAGGAAATAAAAAGAAAGAGAGAAAGAGAAAGAAAGAGAGAACGAGAGATAGAAAGAAAGAGAAAGAAGAAGGCAAGAGGAAGAAAGAAAGAGAAAGAAGGAAAGAGAAAGAAAGAGAAAGAAAGAGAAAGAGAGATAGAAAGAAAGAGAGAGAAAGAAAGAGAAAGAAAGTGAAAGAATGAAACAGAAAACGAGATAAAGAGAAAGAAGGAAATAGAAAGAACGAGAAAGAAAGAAAGAGAGCACGGGAGAAAAAGAAAGAAAGAGAGAAAGAAAGAAAGAGAAACAAAGTAGGAAAGAGAAACAAAGAAAGAAAGAGAACGAGAGAAATAAAGAAAGAGAGAAAGAGAAAAGAAGAGAGAGAATGAAAGAGAACGAGAGAAAGAAAAAGAAAGAAAGAGAAAGAAAGAAGGCAAGAGAAATGAAGAGTAAGAAAGAAAGAGAGAACGAGAGAAAGAAAGAGAAAGAAAGAGAAAGAAAGAAGGAAAGAGAAAGAAAGAAAGAAGAAAAGAGAAAGAAAGAGAGAAGGAAGGAGAAAGAAAGAGAAAGAAAGAAAGAGAAAGAAGGAGAACGAAAGAAAGAACAAAGAGAGAAAGAGAAAGAAAGAGAAAGAAATAAAATCACCAGGAAGGTAAGATACACACACGACAAAGCCTAGCTTACCCCCACTTTCTCGACAAGGGCTGGTGATTTTTTTCTGGATTTATTATTGGTAACCCCAGCGTGGGTGTGAGCGGTATTATTTATTTTTCCGCAGGTCTGAAGACAACATCGACACATCTAATATCTACAGCCGCAATGTGCTTTTAACTTCTATACCTGGGGCTATGTTACACACGCAGGAATATATGTAGCCTGGAGCAGTAGTTACAGTGAGTCCTTTCCGTAAATGTTACTCTTATGGCACTTACACACTAGCGGCAAAACTAAAACCCCTATATATAAAAAGTAGCGCCATTCTTAGATTTTGCCGCCCCCGCGTTCACCCCGGCGTTTCCTCCTTGCCGCCTCCTGTCTCCCCAGCCACCTCCGCTCCCCCATTGCCCAATCCGTGTCACGTGGAAGCACTCGTTGCGCTTTTGTATATATATATATATATATATATATATATATATATATATATCTATTTCTTTCCAGCGCGCTCCGACCGCCATTCTCAGGCATGTGCGACGAAAGTGTTGTACGCACAAACGGATCAAACGCGTGCTGCTGCGCCTTAAGTTGCCGCAACCGACAAGGCGAGGGCAAAAAGCTTTTTTTTTTTTTTTTTTTTTTTTTTTACCTTCCGGCCGGCGCAAACGCTTGCTCCACACTTGGTATTTGCGCCGTCTCGCATCGTCACGTTGTTACTCCTAAAACGGCATTATTAAGGCCAGTTATCGACTGACGAAGCAAAATCGCTCCTCAAAAACTTCTCCGCAGGGCGCGATCGTAGTTTTCCGCGGATTTCTTCTTGTAGCGCGTAGCTTTCGTCTGCCACGGTGGCGTAGGCGGCGCCACTGTCGATATCGCGCCTCGATCGCGCTGGCTGCGCCGAGCGCGACAGTGGAACGGAGGAAGAGGGAAGTGGTTGGCGCTACTTTTTGCCGCCGGCGGCAAAACGCCGCTGCGGCAGGGCGGTCACACCAACCGGCGGTGCGTCGCTGCGGTAGTCACGTGACAACATAGACTCCTCCCCCCATCTCGAACTATCCGTCAGCTCCGTTACAGTGTACTGTAAGTGTACTGTACTGTACTGTAAGTGTAGCGTGTACTGTATTGTAGTACACTGTAGCTCCGTCCGGGAGCTGACGCCTGCAGACGATAGTGCGAAACGAGTTACCGGCTAATACCGGACGCGAGTACGAAACGAGTGGTCGGGCGGGTCCGCATGACACCAATATCCAGCGCGCACGTCCCGGAAGCGGGCCACTCTCATTGGTCTCCTTCATCCGCGGCACGCGGCAAACCGCAAAAAATCGGTCCAGGAGCGATCCCTGCCGCGGCAAGAAAAACTTGTTTCGCGGCTGCTTTCGCGGCGCGCGTCATGCCGCCGGCGGCGCGTTGCCGCTAGTGTGTACGTGCCATTACTGATGTCATCTTCAGCCCTGACGAAAAAAAAATGCAAAACATGTAAGCGCGTGCAGATCGTAGAAGCACAGTAAGCTAAGTGAGTTGGTACGATTGCATCATGAAAACCAGTGCACAAACACACCGACAGAGAAAAGAGGACGACCCTCCGCTGAGTGTGGATGCTACCACGTATTCAAGGCGCCCCGTTTACCTTTAGGATGTGAAAAGTCCCTAAGACCGCCAGACGAGTGGACAGTCAACACTCTTAATGGGACTGAAGCGGACACTATGCAGCGCTATGGACTGGTTCGACGTGGCAGAACGACCAATTGCTTTCAAGGCATGAAAAGTCGAACGTTTTTATTCTCGCTGCTAAGCATTGGTTTTTATTCTCGCTGCTAAGCACTACTAAAAACATTTTTCCGTGCTTTATAAGGTGTTTTTAATTCTCTGTATGTCTCCTTTATCCCATTAATTACTCCGAATCACCGCCTCTCTGCCATATACCTTACCTAAGCCTCACATAATTTGATTCGGGAAGCAATCTCGTCCTGTTCCCGCCCACACCGATGACAACACCTTCTCCACGACCCTCCCCTAAGTGCTATTTTTATCCTTCATTGAGCTCCCCTTTTTCCAGCCCTTGTAATCCATATGTAAATCACTCGAGTTAACGTCAATATTGTTCTTGTAGCCAGTAATTGATGTGTCAGTCTCTTCGAGTTTACTTTACACCTTCCTTCCTTCCTTTTTTCCGTTCCTGTGTCTCTTTGTTATTTTTTTCTGTTACCTGCAATTTTGCAGCTAACATTTGCTGGTAATACAAAATTATATGTCTGCCGGAATTATGGCTGACTAACCCAACTTCAAATCACCATAAATAAAGTAGATGGCTGTTTGAGAGAAAAAAGAATAGATCAATAGATCATTGTATGCGCACCTGTTAGCCAGCCACACCTACTCGTAGGTGCATCGATTCAATCCCCTGTGGCGTCGTCGAGTGACGTTTCATTTTTCTTCGCTGTAAGATGATGCCATGACTTGCGTAAGAATTTATTGACTATGGTTTGGACTCTCATTGTATTAATAGTTGCATTCGACGTATTGCGGGAATTCCACCTCGTAAACCGCACACAGTGGGGACGAAGAAGCCCTTATCGCTTTATTGCACTGTAGTAGCAATGTTTCCTTTCCTTCCTTTTCCTTTATTTATCTAGTTATTTAAAATAAACAACCAATTGCTGCTACTAGGGCCCCCTGAAAGATTGTACATCTGTTAGACTCGCTCCTTCCCAGTGCACGGTAAAGTAACCTAGATAAAAATCTCCAAGAACGAACAGCATGAAGCCGATGGGAGAGAATGGAGCCGGCAGCAAGGCAACACTATAAAATCACGCGTAAGGTTCACCTTCCCGAAAATACAAAGCAGCAATACTCGCTGTTTCGTCGCGGTTTTTTAGATTGTCATGTAGTTTGATTTGTTACCCTACCGCTTCCTATTCTTTTGTCTCGAGAATTGTTCTGTAAATTTCTTACCTGATTTTAGTTTACTGTTTATTTATTTGCATATAGACGGGGGTGTTTCATTTTATTGGTAACAGAATTAAAAAAAAAAAGAACGCGTGAGATGTGGCACAATCGTGCTTCTTGGGCTAGATTACTCTCGGAAGGAGGCATTATATACAGAAAAAAGTTAATTTTTGACTGATTAACACATTTTGCTATTTAATTTTGAACTAAAAACATTGCGCCCCATATTGTAAATTGCAAATTGTAGCCGGCGACCTTTAAAGTCATATTCATTTGTAACTAATTCTAAGCATGACACCTGTTTCGAGGTGTCAAAGTTCGCAGGGAAATGTATTGGTGTTCTAACAACTTTTGAACTTTAGTGCGTTTTGAACTTTAGTGAAAAATGTGTTTTGTTAAAAAAAGTTGGCGGAACAACAGTGCATTTCTACGGCAAGTTTAATTGCATTTATCCCAAAACTGGTGCTAGTTTTGGTGCTAGCGTCGGATCGGATTTGTTGGCGATATACTGTGCTTCTTCTGTTATTTCTTCTATTATTAAAATAAACAAAAATATAGTACCTGCGCGCGCTCGCGTGTGTGTGTGCGCACGCACGCGCGCACACACACACGCACGCACAAGCAAATATATCTTTTCGTCCACTTTCACTTCCCTTTTCTTCATTATTTTCTACATTTCTATTTCGACGACAGCTAATTTCCCAGATGCTTTTCTTGGTTCGATTGTCTGTTGGCTTTATATGGTCATTATATACTATAACGTGACGCCATCGGGGAAAGAAAAAACAAAAAAGAAAGAGAAACAAGGATGTGCTGCATCCCCCCACCATGGCTCTAACTCTCCCAGGGCTAGTTAAATAACCAAGTTAGTAGACGGATTGATAGCCATCGCCGTATCACAATTGGTAGTGCAACGCACGCGTAATGCGGAGGTTGTGGGTTCGGCTCCCATCGGCGGCAAGGTACTTTTGCGTCATACACTTTCATTTCCCTTTTGACAGCGAAGCTGTATATGGCTAGTTTCCAGCGGATCGATGTCCATAGCACCAAAAACCGTGGGCCGATCCCGAAAATAGTACAATACTGGGCCGACCCGCGGCGGAGGTGAACCAGGCTTCAAGCACTCCGCCAACTTGCGAAAATACCTTTACACCAGCCTAGAGTGAAAGGGGGGCAGTTATCACTTTTAGCTCAGCCGCAGTATTATATTAATTTATAGACTGATACTCTTCAAGAAGAATAAAAAAAAAAGAAAAGGGGCACGAACTAATGAGAATAAACAAAAAGAATCAGATTTTCTTGTGGCTTGTGTCTTTCAGAACATCTTTCGTTCCGAAACAAGGAATATTCCGAAACAAGAGATATTCAAGAGGTTCATACGTCAATGGTGTGCTAACTTTAGTGCCGCAAACCTCTTTGCTCGACAGGTTTGCGCCGCGAAGAGGACTCCCAAAGCGTTATATACATTCTGACGACGCACTGGTATTCAAAAGTACCAACTAGGAACTTACAGCGATCTGCCGATCGAGTATGTTTCCAGAACTGGAAAGCTTCTCCGCACAAAGAGGCTTCGTGAAACCAGCACTCCGAATCACCATAGGAACAGCCTCGGTTACACCGGAACAACTATACACCATTCTCTGGGGAACAGAGGTGGTTGTTGATTCTCGCCCGCTCAGTTTCGTGGGCACTTCCCTGAATGAGCAGGCCACTTTAACACCCGCTTGTTTCCTAGCCGAAAAGCGACTCACATCTTTACCAACGTTTTCTTCCGAAGTGTCACAGTCTTCACAGACAGTCTGAACACTGAAATGACATTACCGACAGTTACTCACCAACTCATTTTGGACAAGGTGGAAGAAAGACTACGTGCTTCAGTCATCACCATTTCACGTGAAGTCGAGACCGAGTCAGGCTCTTCAAGTTGGAGACGTTGACCTTGTTGATGGAGGAAATTCAAGAGGACGTCGGAAGACGGGAGTCACTGACTTATTTGATCAGGGACGCGACAACGAGGTACGCCGCTGCAGAGTTCATCTACCGGGCAAAACATTTCTGAACCGTCCGGTACAAGAACTTTATCCTCTGTAAGTTCTCAAGAGCATCAGAGAGAATGCTGTGGAAGAAGAATATAAAAGTAGCGCGGCGACCTAATTAAAATAAAGAACAACAAGGTACCACATTTGCTTGCTCCGGGTGGTACTGATGTGTGTGTCTTTCCCAATACATACCGTCCAGTGGGTGTCTGCCATTAATATTAAGGACAATATGAGCCTGTTCCTTTTTTGGTGTTCGCTACCCGCTTCTTGGTCAATCTTCGCGTTGTGGGCGTGTGCCACAAGAAGCGGTTTTGTGGCAGCAATAACAGCTCCCCACAGCTGCTACTCTCGCAAACGGACTGGCTTCCTGAGATTTTGTAATAGATTGGCTGTGGACTGAAAAACAAAATGCCATCTCAGGTGTCATGGCTGATCCTGCGAGACAACGTGGACGGCGATGTCAGAACCGACATCCTAGCCGTTGTCGTCAGCATTTATCTTTAAAATAATGTGTCAGCGGAATCACCAGAGGGCGCCAGCGAGGCGAGCGAGTGCAAAGGCAGAGTGCCAGCAACGTGCCCTCGGAATGGAGGTACGGTGACCATGAGAGACAGACGTTCCCATTAACGAACAAGGATATTTCCAGCAGAAAGGGCGCGGTCAACAGGTTCGTCGGTCCACAATAAGCAGAAATACACGAGGACTAGGTGTACGTCTGTAGCGTTAAAGCAAAAAAAAAAAAAAAAACGCAATGCAAGTTTGTTTCCTTTCTTCTCCATAGCCTTAGTCCGCGCAGCCGGTTCTAAACTCTTATTCTATACAACTTTGTAAGAGCTGAAACACGTGCCCCTCTGTGAAAGAGAGATTGCACGCAACCTGGGGCTTTTGCATCAGGTGGCGCAGGGTGTTACTCGAGTGTCAGGTGCTGCTGATATTCTTGCGGTCTCAGTTCTCCTTTACAACCTGCTTGCATACACTTCAAATATTTATTGCAACTTGAGAACGATATATGCGTACTTAGTACATTTTTCGTAATCCACCGAAATTGTTTAAGAATACGAAAGCATAATTTAACATAATTTAAGCACATTATATAGCAAAAATGCGCATAATATTGAAAACAATAATGCAATATAGCTGGCGTCAAGAGGAAGTTACAAAGTTAGACGAGCTGGTGCGTGATAATACCAACAAAACCGTAGGACTGGGAATTCTATGAGACATGAAGACCATGACGCCTGCTTCATCTCTACTGCGCTTTTCGCTGGTTTCATTTGTGTGGACGAATCCCGTTATAAAGAAAAAATTTCTTAACGCTAATGCTTTAACTTCTTGGTGCTGCCGGACACGGAAACAGCCTAAATTGATTACGCTGTGGTGAGCAGTCTTTTTCGTAGATTCTTCGGAATTCCTATTGCCTTACATGCTGCTGATGAAATGAAAATTATTAAATTAAAAGGACATATAGAAACACTGGAGGAGAGATGTTGGTAGAATTCGCGGAAAGGAATAGGCTCCGAATAATGAATACATTCTTCAGGAAGCGCAGCAACAGGAAGAAGACCTGGAAAAGCCCTAATGGAAAAACAAGGAATGAAATAGATTTCATACTCTCTGCCGACCCCAGCATAGTGCAGGATGTAGATGTGTTAGGTAGGGTAAAGTGCAGTGACCATAGGTTACGGAGGTCTAGGATTTGTCTCAATTTAAAGAGAGAAAGAGTCAAATTAGTCAAGAAGAAACAGTCCAACCTAGATACAGTAGGGGAAAAGCAGACCTATTCAGGCTGGTGCTCGCAAACAAATATGCAGCTTTAGAACAGAAAGAGAAAGACTACATAGAGGTAATGAATGAAACCGTAACTAGGTTGATCTCAGAAGCAGCGATAGAAGTGGGAGGTAAGGCACCAAGGCAATCAGTAGGTAAGCTCTCCCAAGTAACAAAGGACCTAATAAAGAAACGGCAAAACATGAAAGTGTCAAACTCCAGAGGTCAGATAGGATTCGCTGAACTGTCGAAACTGATGAACAAGAAAAAAGTAAGGGATATCCGAAATTATAACGTGGAAAAGATTGAGTAAGGAGTAAAATATGGACGCAGCATGAAATCAGTGACAAGAAAACTAGGCATAGGACAAGGCAAAATGTATGCACTGAAATATAAGCAGGGTAATATCATCAGCAATTTCGATGACATAGTAAAGACAGCGGAAGAATTCTATACTGACCTATACAGTACCCAGAGCAGCCAAGCTACTTTCATTCGAAGTAGTGATGAACAGGATAGCAGAGGCTCCTTCTATAACTATAGCGATGAAGTTACAAGGGCCTTGAAAGACATGGATAGAGGAAAAGCTCCTGGAGACGATGAATAACAGTTGATTTAATAAAAGATGGAGGAGATATCATGTTTGAAAAGCTTGCGGCCCTTAACACGCAATATTTCATGACTTCAAATGTACCAGAGAACTGAAGAATGCCAACATTATACTAACACATAAGAAGGGAGATGTTAGAGAATTGAAAAATTACAGGCCCCTTAGCTTGCTTTCAGTACTGTTTAAAATATTCACCAAGATAATTTCCAATAGAATCAGGGCAACACTTGACTTCAGTCAACCAAGAGAACAGGCTGGCTTCAGGAAGGGATATTATACAATGGATCACATCCATGTCATCAATCAGGTGCGGAGTACCTGCGGAGTACAAATCTGCGGAGAACAATAAACCACTCTATATGGCTTTCATAGATTATGAAAAGGCATTTGATTCAGTAGAGATACCAGCAGTCATAGAGGCATTGCGTAATCAAGGAGTTCAGGAGGCATATATATACGTGAATATCTTGGGAAATATCTACAAAGATTCCACAGCTACATTGGTCCTCCACAATAAAAGCAGAAAGTTACCTATCCAGATAGGGGTCAGGCAAGAGACACAATCTCTCCAATGCTATTCACTGCATGCTTAGAAGAAGTATTCAAGCTCTTAGACTGGGAAGGCTTAGGAGTAATGATCAACGGCGAATATCTCAGCAACCTTCGGTTTGCAGATGACATTGTCCTATTCAGCAACAATGGGGACGAATTACACCAAATGATTGATGATCTTAACCGATAAAGTGTAAGAGTGGGGTTGAAGATTAATGTGCAGAAGACAAATGTAATGTTCAATAGCCTGGCTAGGAAACAATAATTCAGATCGCCAGTCAGCCTCTAGAGTCTACATTCTTCTTCTTCTTCTCTCTCTGGTTTTATGTGCCAAAAACAGTTCTGATTATGCGGCACGCCATAGTGGAGGGCTCCAGATTAATTTTGACCACCTGGGGTTCTTTAACGTGCACTAGAGCTCAAGCACACGGGCGTTTTTGCATTTCGCCTCCAACGAAATGCGGCTGCAGCGGCCGGGATTCTATCCCGCTACCTCGTGCTCTGCAGCGCAACGCCTTAGCTGACAGAGCCACCCCGGCGGGTCTAGAGTCTGCAAATGAGTATGTTTATCTAGGTAAATTACTCACAGGGGACCCTGATCATGGTAACAAAATTTTCAGAAGAATAAAATTGGGTTGCAGTGCATATGGCAGGCATTGCCACATCCTGACTGGGAGATTACCACTGTCGTTGAAAAGAATAGTGTACAATCATTGCATTCTACCGGTGCTAACATAAGGGACAGAAACTTGGAGGTTAACAAAGAAGCTCGAGAACAAGTGAAGGACCGCACAAAGAGCGGTGGAACGGAAAATGTTAGGCCTAACGTTAAGAGACAGGAAGAGAGCGGTGTGGATAGAGAGCAAACGGGGATAGCGGTATTCTAGCTGACATTAAGAGAAAGAAATGGAGCTGGGCAGGCCATGTAATGCATAGGGTAGATAACCAGTAGACCATTAGAGTTACAGAATGGGTGCCAAGAGAAGGGAAGCGCAGCCGAGGACGGCAGAAACCTAGGTGGGGTGATGAAGTTAGGAAATTTGGAGTGCCAAGTTAGAATCAGCTAGCGCAAGACAGGGGTAATTGGAGGTCGCAGGGAGAGGCCTTCGTCCTGCAGTGTACATAATATAGGCTGATGATGATGATCATCATCATCATGATAGAGACACCGCCGACGGCCCTATATAAAGTGCTATTATGCAGGGGCTATCGTCTGTAAAAGCAAAAAAGGCCCAGTGATGTCTGAACTCTCGCCTTCTCGACGCCTAGACACGCAAATTTCGTCACTTGTCTGTACACGCTTCCGTGGTACAGTCCACACTGCCGCCCACACACAACCAAGTCCAGATGGCATATCCCGAACTTTACCTTCGGCCTGAACGTTGCCTTCGTCCATCGAAAATGTTTAAGAGCACTCTCCAAGCATTCGTAGTTTTTGGTGGCGTACACAAGCGGCGCTATTCACCGCATCTCTCTGTCGTTTCATTACTCTTCGTTTATTTTCACTGCTCGCGACTTCTTCATAGATAATGGAAGATGGAAATTAAGTTTTGAGAGTGATGAAATGGGGCGTGACGACGAAAATCCTGCTGCCTCGAAACTTCTTTACCGAAACAGGAGTAAGATGTCTTTGCGGCCGCAAGAGTCTCGCTGTGAATTCCGTGTTTCAGTGCTTACGAAGGGAAAATAACAAATTAGAGATTTGTATGCGCCGTATTACCGTCGCCAGTACTCACAAAGGCGCTGTTGAATCTATTAAAGATGCTGTTATTGTTGCTCAGCGGGAAAAGAAGAAAGTACGAAAGTAAGGAGATTCGAAGGAGAAATTTGTAATTATTAGGTCTTCAATGAAGACCAATTCTATTCTCGATGAATTGGCCACCGCACAAAGACAAAATCGTCTTTTTTACCGCATCGTGAAGCCTCAACATAATATTCTTTCAGAAGTAATCCACTACAGCAATGAATGTGACTGTGCACCCAATGTGGTGCGAACGACAGGCACTTTCGGCTTTCTCGCGAAAAAAACCCAGGTGGTAAAAGTTAGTCTGGATCCCTCCCTCACGGCGTCCCTCATGACACACTGCGCATTTTCTCGACGTAAAACTGATCAATTTTAGTTTATTTTCTGCGCAAACCTGCACTGATGTTTAAAGAACTCTTGTTCGTGCCCACAATTGCAGATGGAAAATTTTCGAGGTGATCTGCATGAAGCCGCTTGCAATATCTTCGCCGGAGATTGCCACAGCAGCCGAAACGGCGACACTGGTAGGGGTCTGCCGGAACTTCTTCTTTCTGGGGTTGTATGTGCCAAAACCAGACCACTGAACACTTTATTCCATGGTGTCTATCTTTTACAGCCACCAACTACAAACTACACACAAGTTCAATCGTACAATGTGAGTGCTCGAAGCCACATGCGCATAACAATAACTTCATCGACATCGCAACGCTCCTGACTCCTTGAGGTGGATACTGCTGTACTGATTTCCTGGCCAGAGTCGAACGTCGAAGAGCAGACACCACCGAGTCATCTTGTTTTTAGTAGGCTCATCTTGAGTTTGAGGTGACGCTTCTGTCTTTGTTTCGCTTGTAGTAGCTACAGGGCAGACTTACTCTGACTTTGTCCATGTGACGCTCACGTCAACCTGCAGGAGACTGGAGAGCTCGGCTAGTTGGTGCAGATTCATGGTTATGGAGCGCATAGAGACACACACGCCTGCAATGCCTGTTGTGTCTTGGTTTTCTGTACCTGTCTGTTTGCGCTTCCCTATGATGAATCAAGTAAACCTGCTGACGTCTAGACTAACCATTACAGTAGCCGGTTGTGTATTTTATGCAGCCACCTTCCCCCTCTTCGAAGTTTCAGGCCCAAACTGTGTCATTCAGGCGGAGCTTGCTTGGCGTGTCTTCTTGCGAAAAGAAAGGGAAAAAACAAGGGGACGAAGACAAGCATCCAGACGAGAACCAATTGGGTAGCCCCAAATGCCGTTGTGGCGGTGATTTTTTTTTTCCTACAGCGTTCTTTTGTAGTTTAAAAGCTGTCTGGCCAGTCATGGGAATGGAGACTCATGCGGAAGTTTCTTCTGACCTTCCTTTATGGCACGCACAGCTCATTCGGCAAGACCATTTAATTCGGATGAGTTAGTCGGTACATGTTGATAGCTAAAAGCCGAGCACGGAAACCACGGAAACAAGGCAGGGCAAAAGAGACCACCTGACAGGTGCTCACTCACAACTGGTTTATTTTTATGGAAAACAGACGTATAATATGCATCACCAGTGCTATAGGTCGGCAAGCTAACTTATGAGTTGAAAGGCTCAGACTCACTCATTCTCAGACCAACCGGTGAGTCTGATTCTGACAGAGCTAGAGTGTGATCCAGGGGTGTGAGCTTGAGTGTCGAAGCTGTCACGGATCTGTAACGAGGGCAAACGACTTGCTAAGGGAAGATATCAAGCATAGGGACGCAACGGCTCTTTTTGCAGTCTTAGAGTGCGCAAGAAGATAAGGCAGCGGTTCTGCTTGAGCTCGCGGTGAAAAATGTTAGATTAATATCTACAAACTGTAAAACTCTGTGTTCGGCTACTTCATGCGCGAAGGCGAGGCCTTTCCCATGTTGCCTAAAATTAATTTTAACGGATTGCGCTGCCTCCTGGTAAAGTTTTGCGTCATTAAAGCAATTAAAACGTTGTCTTCGTATCTAATGCTCTATCTTGAGTTCATTTCTTGAACGAAGTTCTTGGTCAACAACCACTAGGAAAATGTTGCAGAGCCTCGTTTTTGCACAAGAAAAAGTGTTCTCCACAGTTAACAATTCACGTAGAATTCAAGTAGAGTTATTAAATTACTCATTAAGTTTGTACAAAAATCTGTTAACATGAATTTGCCAGCTCCCTCGCTCGCTAACTTGACATCTGAATACTATAGTGTATTTGCAGGTCTTATCCGTGAAATATACCGGGTGTTCAAAATTAAGCTTTACGCCTGTGGCAGGTAGCATAATTCTTATCATTGAGCAGGGTTATTCTAAGAGGCGGACATTAGTAGCACAAGAAATCGAAACACATATTCAACTAATTAACAAAAATTGACTATAATGAACTTCTTAATTAATTAGTTTACGACACATATTTCAATTTAGGAATTGTAGCGGGTGAGATTGCAATAACCCAGCTCAATGATGAGAATTATGCTACCAGCCACAGGCAAATTCAATAAATTTCGTAAACCTTAAAAATGAACACCCTGTAAAGAGGGTACAGTTCCTACTGCGCTTGATGGTGTCTGCTAGACGCTCAGGCCTTTTGTGAAGCAATTATTCTGACGCAGTTTGACGCCGCGTTCATGTAATCGCTGTAGAATTGCTTTCAGGTTGATTCCAGCCTGGTCTTCAATTTTTGTCGCGAGAATGTCGTCGAAGTACACTTGTACGCTGCTTAAATTATCAAGCATCGTTTCTATGGTGATTCAGAAGACAGCTGGTGCCGACATGTTGTTCGTCAGGTCTTTTTACTCTTCATCAGACAATCTGGTCATATGCGCCACGTAAGTCTAGCGGGCTGCAGACGTCCCGTTCGTGCAGCACCGCAAGAACATCACGGCTAGCTTATCTTGATAGACTGCTACGGATTGGCATTCCTATATTACTGGCACACTCGGCTTGGTCCATTGTGATTGAGCAACAGGAGAAAGCACGTCCGACCTCATTAGCTTTTTCAGCGTTTAAGCAACCTTGTCTCTCATTGCGTAGGACATTAATCTGGCCTTTGAAACAGCTTCCTCTTTTGCATGCAGGTGACAAGACGGAGGCTTGAATATGCCTACCTGTGGCCCCAGGGACGTCTTGATGCTCTGACAAAATTCCTTCACGGTCCTGCTTGTCATCCTGTTTGTTGGTACTGGTCAGGCTTAAAGCGGCAGCAGCCAGTGTGTTCAGGGCTCGGATAGTGTCGCTACCGCATAAACATGCGCCTATGTGTCGAAATACTATCACAGAGGCCATCACAAACTTCACCTCGTAGGACACTAGAAAGGTAAGCGTAACAGCGATAGGCAGTGGTCGTAGGTAGCAGGACAACTTCAGCTCTGAGTTCTTGTGTTGAGGACATTTTGTGGGATGCTTGTAGATCTCATAGCGTATGACGCACACAAGCGACCCGGTGTCTGTTTCCTTGAGAAGGTCGACGCCTCCACAGCGGAACTTGCGCCGCACGGTACTGACCATATTTCTTTCCTCAGTATCGACGCTTGGCCTTGGCTGATTGTGTAAAGCTGAAAAGAGCACACTAATTTTCTTGGGCTGGGTTTCAGGCTGATTTGTACAGGTTACAGAAAAAAAAATTCACAGACGATTACGATACTCTCTAATGAGAAATTTGAGCGCAGCTGTATACTTGTTTTCATTTCGCGATATATTGGCTGGCGCGGACAATCTGTCTCAAGCAGCACGTTTCCAACGGAGCGAAGTGTGGCGCGACTGCCTTGCTAATCGGGAGATCACGAGAGACAACGCGTGGGTGAGGCGCGCGCGCTCGATTCACCTCCGACAGACCTTCGATCATGCCGGGCTTTCTTTCCATACAGACGACGCGCGCCACTCTGGCGCCATCTCGTAGCCATCGTCGACACACAGCTATTCTTGCGAGGCACTACGCTTTTCTTCTCAGGCTTTCGCCATACCCTCCTCCTCCGCTTTCCGCCTCATGCTTTCACTATTGACCCTTTTCGCAGAGCAGTTGGCTCTAGAGCAACGAGATGGCGCTTTCGGCGGCCTGTAATGACCTTGGCTCCATCTCTTCCCTGCTTTCTTTTCACCAATACTCTAAACGACTCTTGCTTATCTAAACCCCTGACCAGTTAACTCCGTCGTCCACTTGGAACCCCAGCGCTTCTGAAAGATAAAAGTTCCTTACAGTGTTAGCTGGGAGAATTTCTTGCACTCATTTGCCATGTGCTGAATCGTATTCGAATTTTTTGTGCGACATACACATGCCTCATCCTGTTGAGAATATCTGATTCTGTATGTTTTTGGGTTCGGGCAGCCAGCTCCGGCCTCAAAAAGCATATGATAATGATAATGATGATGACGATGATTATGTATATTGGCAGTCCCTATGAAACGTCGCTACCAGCTTTGCTATTCTGCCGTCCTCGGCTCCGGTACCCCGGTAATCCATAAAAGGTGGGAAGTTTAGGGACAAGCTAAACTCTAGCTTTAGCCTAGTAGCGGCTGGCTGCCCAAAACGTTTGCATGATGATGATAATAATGATGATGATTATTATTATTTCTATTGAAATCCCCTTCGAAACGGGGTGTGGCCACAAATAGTTACCCTGCCTGTTTTAGCTAATCAGCTTTTACCACATCTATCGCAGTTTATAGCGTTTTGCCTATCTCTCCTTGATATTTTCTTTTTTTATTAAAACATCTAGCTCTGTCATGTGCAGTTACTTTTGCCTCTAACGACTCCGGCTCTATCAAACTCTTCCCTGCTGTTTTTACCACCAATACTCTAAGCGCCTCTTGGTTATCTCGACCGCTGATCAATAAATGCTTCCATCCACTTTGAATCCGACTGCCTCTGGAAGCTAGACGTTCCCTACGGGTCTTGCTGGGTGAATATCTTGTCAGTCTATTACGATGTTCTGAGTCGTTTCCGGACTTTTGCTGCAGCTGACACGAGCCTCATCCTCTTACGAATATTTGCTCTGGTATGTTATCGTCCTCCGGAAGCCAGCTAGGCACTCAAACAGCAAGGCACTGCCCTTTGTGTTATTGTATACAGATTTTTTGTCCTCATTTCTTTTTTGCCATATTTGTACATATACGTGAATTTTTCCCCTTCATTTGCATCCAAGTTACCGTCTCTGTTTCGCTCACCTTCTTTTTGATGACTACCGTTTGTATATTTACACTTTCAATTACCTTGTACTTGGTTACCAACGTTCTTGATCTCTTTCTCCATTCCAAGGTCCATGCCTTTGAAGTACAGATATTTATGCACTTTAGTCGCCCATTTCCTTTCATTCTTGTTCCTAATTCTGTGAAATTCTAGCTTCAATTGGAAAATATTTCAACTATCTTATCACCTGTAGTAACAACTAAAACATAAGAGTGCGCGTGTACGGCCAACGTACTGTAACCATGGAACATCTAAGCGCCAATCGTTATAAAACATTTGCGTCAGCCACCAGCATTGTTCTCACACATTTCAGGCCTAGTATACCTGAATTCACTATGCTATGTCAAAGTTAACCTTCCGTATGAGGCCGATGGCGTTGCTCAAAACAGCGATCAGTGCGGTTGGCAAACCAGCATGAAACATATAATCTTTGTGCTTCGGCGTTGCCTTTTTGCCGTGTAAAGCAGTAATATTCAAAGGGGATCCATAAATGCTGCAGTAAGGTCACATTCGTGAAACGAGTTTTTATAAATACACAACTAATCTCCGAAGCTGACTGTAGGCTCCAACCCGCGCGCACATATCGAGCTGGGTGCTCCGTACGCCTCAACGCCAGCAGAAACTCCGACCATGCCGACTTACGTCACTTCAGTACGTCTCATAGAACCATTGTCCATGCCGAAGACGCCGCGTCATACTAAATATACCGCGCGAGCGCGAAAATAACCGCCAGAAACTGCCGCCGATAGTAAACCTCGCATAACACGCAGCGCTCGCCCAAGCCAGCATTCCAACTGCTCGTAGATGGCGACACGGCCTACGCAATGTGGCGGCGTCTATGAAAAAAAAAAGTTTATACCACGAACAAGTTTCGTGTGGGTGGGATACATTCAAAGCATAATGACGTGTCCTATGGGGTGCTGCCCCAGCTCACAAAAGGCGTTGCAGAGATGCGTTATCTTGATGCCACTGCGGCACCAGTCAACATAAGTTTTCATGTGCTCTGCACTTTCAACACCTCCCTGCCTTTCCTCTCTTCTATTTCTCTCTCTCTGCACTTTCAACATGGCAGGACCATACTGACCGACATCAGAGTTGTCATTTATCAATATGCGTTCCCCACTATAGTTCTCCCACTGGCTGGTACGGGCAAAAATTGCGCAAACTGCGCATTTTCGATATGCTGGTAAACTGCTAAGTATTCCACTATAGGTGCCTGTCCGCTTTCTTTTCTCGTGACCCGCAAGAACTGAGACATTAGAAATTATCACGATACAATAAGGTTAGATTCACAAAGGAGTTCGTTTGTTATAGAACTGTTTGTCGCCGGTGGCACCATGAGTGCAGTCTTCTTCGCCATCGTGACTGTCGCGTGGGCGTTCATATTTACGAGCCAATTTTGCGTCTACGAAGAACTTGATGGATACAGGCTAGAGACCTGGGTTCCCGAAGTTGTTCATATACACACGAGAGTGAACACCGTTCTTGAGTGCTACAGTCGTTACGGTCATCCTCCCCTTCGCGGCTGGCTTCCCCAGCCCCAATTGTGTTACGGAGCGAGCATGCGCCAACCAAAACGAGCCAGCGCCCGCAATATGTGTCTTTCTTGTCGGGCTGCTTTCTGACCCACAGCGATATTCCTCCTGGCTCGGTTCGCCAGGCTATTTCTTGTCCTTAAGGAGCGTGCGTTAAACCAGCCGAAATGAGTGATGCGCTCTAGCCGGGAAAAAGAAATGCCGCCCAGATCGGCTCTTTTGCCGCGATTGCAACCGTGAAAGGCTTAGCTCTTGAAAGGGACGGGTGCGACCACACACGCGACTGCACAGGGGAACGAAATATTTCTGCGCGGGCGCAAATGTTGCAGTGTCAGAAACAGAATAGCGGCGGATTGGGGAATAGTTACGATTTGATATCCTGTCTTTCGCAAACGCTCGTTTAATTTGAATCCAAGCTACGCTGTACAGGTATATATAGCCATTACAAGCAAGCGTTCACTTTTCATGAAGAAGCCGGAACAGACAAAAACGACAGGCGGTTTGGTTTTCTGTGGAAGCGGCTGCAGCTGGCGAGAACATGCAAGGTCCATTGGAGCATGCCTGACATTCAATAACAGCTGCTTTCCACGCCCATCGAATGGTTCCGAACGCTGGCTCTGCGCGTCTCTTCTATAGCTTTCTATATCTTTCTTTCTTTGTTTTTGTCTTCTGTTCTGGTCGGCAACGCAGGGCGAAATCATAGCTCTCTCTCAAAAATACAAAAGGGCGAGGTGATGAAGGAGGGGTAGGCGGATTGACAAGTTTAGCGAATAATGAGCGATGTACTGAAGGGTAATATTAACCACGGGGACACATTAGCACAGCCGTTATAAGCTGTTAGGCATGAATGGGCGAGATTGATTTTAGCCAGCAGCAGCTGGATTCCGACGGGGCAGAATGCAAAAATCATTCGAACCTGAGCTATGGCTTAAACGTCGCTGATGTTCATAGAATAACATTGAGCCCTGAATTACTACGCATTCTCGTAGCAGGTGTGTTGCTTTTCTGGGCTTGGCGCACTCAGTCAATCAATATAACCCTAAAGATCGAATGCTCGCCCTGACCGCGCAGCCCATTGTTCTCCCTTTTCAGCGAAGCTGTTGTTGAGATGAGAATTACTCGGCAATGTAGACGCAAACATAGACGCGCAAACAAAGATGACCAAAAGCAAGCGCAAACGCGTACTTATCTAAACAATAAAGCATTGCAGCGGGCAGAACATTTGAGGCAGTTCAGAGGCCGCGTGTAAGGGTGATGTGTGTGAAAAGTTATAAGCGTGGAAGTGAATTAGTAGCGTTATCGGATATTGTCAGTTTTGCCGTATTGCTTATAAGAACGCCGCCAGACAACTAATATGCATGACGCGTAGAAGAAAACAACACATTGTGGGTTTTCACGTGCCAAAACCACGATCCCATTATAAAGCACGCCGTAGTGGGGGACTCCGGATTAATTTTGACCATCATGGGGTTTTTCAACGCGCACCAAATACACGGTGCACAAACTTTTTTTTTTCATGCCGCTCATCTCGGAATGCAGCCGCCGCGGCCGGAATCGAACCTGCGCCATCGAGCTCAGCCGCGAAATTCCATCGCCATCTGAGCTACCACGACCAGTTTGCGACGGGTAGAAACTTGATATACGAACTGCGCACATACATTGTACAATCGAGAATCTGCTAGCGAAACTTGAAAGTTGTAGAGCGGATGGGAAAGCCATATGACAATGTCAGAATTGTAGCAATTGCGTTGCGCTTGGTGGGTTGCGAATCGGGTTGAAAATTTCATGGGATAAATTGTGTGCTTAGGCAAACATGCTCATCAGAAGCCAAGGCCCTGGAATAATTACAGGGAGCCACGATAAATTGAGAAAGTGGCGCAGAATTGGAGAAAACGCCCTTTATTGTAGGGAAATGGCACTCACACTTCATCGATGTCACGATGACGCTTTGCTTAGAGGAGGAGGAGGAGCTAGCGTTTTTATCTGCAGGTGGAACTAGCCCTGTAAAAGCTGCCTGCAACTTCTCACCCGAAGCGCCACTTATAAATTGATGTAGAGCCAGAAACCCGTCGGAACACATAGAGGGAAGCCTTCGTGACATTGACCTTTATTGGTTACAGTGTCCAGAATTCCATACTGAACGTAAAGTGTTAGTAGATAAATGGACATAGAATGGCCACGCACAGAAGCAATATATAAGTGACATTTTGTTCCTGAGAGGGCACTGGATATTTAGAAAGCAGGTGCTTCGACTCGTCCTCCAATTTCTCCGCTATATGGAACTCTATACAGTTTGAATGTTATCAAGGAAAGATGCCGCTAGAAAACTTCGAATGCTCACCCGGGGTATCACATTCTCCACGTGGAACACCCGAAGTTTTCAAGGCAATCGGCTGCACCACCTAGACTCTTCTCTCCGCCTTCGCATCCCAGCTGCTCTCTGCCTACGCGAAGCTACCCTGCTTTGTCGAATATGGCTAGGAGTGGCGTTTATACGAAGTCTTTTGCTTTCCGAATCGGATGGGCCGACAACGCCTCGTGTGATGACTGGGGTAGCGAGGAGACTCTTCAACACCTTCTCTGTGACTGTCCTCGCTACAATTTACAGAGACGATCACTCGCAATCGTGATAGCGCGCTTGGACCAAAGACATTTACTGAGGAAATAATTTTAGAATGCCGACATCACAAGCCATGGCAGCGGAAGGCGATGAGGGAACTGTTGCAGTTTTTAAGTCAACAGACTTGGACAAGCAGATGTAGCCTGAACAGAGGTTTATAGTGCTGTAAGTGCTACTGTGCTGTGCGGGGTGACAGGGACTGACTGTGATTGTGTATTTGGGTTACCTTTCTTTCTCTATCTCTACTTCCCTGTCACTTTACCTCCCCCTCCCCTCTCTCCCCAGCGTAGAGTAGCAAACCGGACCTTCCCCTCTGGTTAACCTCCCTGCCTATCCCCTTTCTTCTGTCTCTCTCGCTCTTGAATGGTGAGCCGCGTGTGGGTGGGTTAGCAGGGCGAAACGGGATGGATGGCACGCAGCATGTCGCGCCTCGGTCGAACGCTTTGCCCTTAAGCGTAATTCACTCAACAACTTTCGTACTTTCAGGATATGGGTAATGAGGCTATAGAATAGTAGTGGTTGGACCTTGAATTTCTTCACCATGGACAAGGCTAATTATGCAAAACTATCTATAGAACAGTTAGATTCGGGTATATTTTGTCCGGAGTAGGAATCAACTATACTCTTGACGATTTGGATCTAGACGGTATACGAGTATGATGGCTCAGTGCGCTGTCACTGAACCGACTGAAATTTCGCTAAAATATGTTGCTATGCTGATACACATATCAGTTTAGCGTACACGACTGCAGAGAGCGAGTACGGCCCCCTGAACCGACATACCGAGAGGTATGCTCCACATCGGCTTCCAATTGTTGGACGAGCTGAAGGGCTCAGCAGACGATTTTTTGCAACAAATCTTACCCGGAATATTGAATGTTGTTGACGGCAATGTTTCAATCCAAATTATGCTATCTATTTTTTTTTTCAATTTAGAGCCCGTGTGACGCGACCAACACATTTAGTGGATATGGGCTGGGCGTAGTGGAGGTTAATTTGCGGCATTCTCGTGTTATCAGGCATAACGTAGCGCCCTCTGTAAGAATTGTCACTGAAAAATCAGCGCCCTCTTTGTATATGAAAAAAAAAAAACTTTTGTTCTTGTAAATAATGGAGTCTACCTAACAGTCGCTTAAAATTGAAGCTTTTTCTCGGGCAGACGATAAACATATAATACTTTTACCATTTTTAAAACGAAGCTTTCTTGCCTATGCTCCAAGGTTTGGCATGCCTACAGCTACTACTATCCGCTGCTGCTGCAGCATATTCGAGTGCCGCAACGTTTAAGTTGAGCTACCCGCGGTGGTGGATTTGCGGCTATGTTGTTGCGCTGCTAAGCACGAGGTCATGGGATGAAATTCCGGCCACGAGGGCCGCACTTCGATGGGGGCGAAATGCAAAAACGCACCCGTCCCGTGCACTGGGGGGCACGTTAAAAATCCCCTGGTGGTCAATTAATCCGGAGTCCCCGCTACGGCGTGCCTCATAATCAGATCGTGGGTTTGTCACGCGAAACCCCAGAACTTAATTTTTTTTTAATTTGAGCTAGAAGATTCCCGAGGAAAATGTGCCCAACTTGGTCGTGTGCTCTATGCTTGCAAATGGTCGATAAACATGAACAGCGTTCGCCCTCAAACACCAATAAAAATTTCGCTTACACCGATCGTGACAGCGCGTGGAGAGTGCATATTTTTTAATGTTATAAAACGCGTGTTACCGTTTCTTTAACAATATGTTCTGATTCAACTGTAACCAATCACATTTTAGTTGCTAAGCTTGTAACTTTTACGAGTGCCGTACCCTATTACCAATGCTAACAAGAAGTAATCGTGAGAACAAGCGCACGTGCGTGAAAATTTTCTTTTCATGACATCCATCTCGTGAATGAATGCGATAGTGTTTGTTGGTCTTTTTTTTTTTTTCATTTTTATTTTTCTGACATACACGGGGGTTGCTGTGAAGAGATTGAAGTAGAGAGCACCTGGCTACTAGACATTCATCCATCTTCGAGAGCAATAAGTGAATAAAGTTCCAGCAAAGGAGATTTCATTCGAGATCTAACGTGTCACTAATCAGATGATCTTAACCCTTTGTAGTCTTCATCCGTTGGGGAAAGAGTCCTGCACGTACGAACATGGATGGCATATACAGTATGTGCAGACACACAGCTCGGCTCAGTCCACAGTACAGAGCACAATTTTTAGTTTCCTCATTCCTTCATTCCGGAAAACACCTAGACCAAGAACTGCCGGTAGTGTTTTTATTTTTGGTATTTTTTAAATGTTTGGTATGCTGTCCTTGCCTGTTTTTGCCTTTAAAGGGTATACGAAGGCTATTAACTCTTATTTATTTTTGTCTTTGCCTGCATCCGCCGTAGTAAAGCTACGTACAACCAACAAACGTCACTTCGCATCTCCCATTGCATGATTTCTCCGGCATGTAAAATATTCAAGCTCGGAGGGGACCACTCGACGCTGGCGCAAGGCAGCTTTTCCCGTGTGGATGCGCCGCTTGCGCCGTTGCCCTTAAACAAAAGAGCAAGTCCTGAAACACAAAGAAGCATTCGCAAAAGGTACTTAAGGACTAATCGAATGCAGCTGTAATCGTGAAAGGACGCGGGCACGTATCTGCAACGTGCGCCCTTGTTTTCGAGTGTACGAGCTATCTACAGGCAATTGCCGTCCCGTCCGTCTGTATTGTTTGAGCAAGGACCATTAGCGCCGACACCACAGCTTCGCGTTGGTTCTGTTGCAAACACGTGTGTGTGTGTTCACAGGATGGGTTGAGCCCCACTAGCGTCCGTGGGTGGTGGCTGCACCCACCAAAGTAATCAGAGCAAGGAAATCCCCTGTTTTGTTTCGTGCTTTAACAGCGGCTGGAGTTGATACATCACGGTACTCGTACAACGCCCGTTTCACAATGCTCGTAAAGAGATTTACTGATTACGCAAAGGTGAAGGGCCGGCCTGAATGTTAAACGGGCACTTCAGAAAGTGAGGAGCGCAAACGGGAACGAGAAGGAATAGGCACAGAAACAATGTGTTCTAGGAAAATAATATTCACGTATAGACAAGCACACAGAGCCCAAATAGTAACGCTTAAGTGCATGCGTATGACGCCCACATCTGCAGGCATCACTCTTTCTCCTAGTGCAGGCGCATCAGCCATAACAAATATATACACACACATGCGGCACAATTATTCCGTCCCGTAATTGCGCAAATATCGCGCGACGTTATAACGACAGGGCGCTGACGTCAATTGCGGTGCACTGGACGTGATTTGACGCACGAGCGCGGCGGCGTTGTCGGCGACGTGATTTCATCACAATCACAGCGCTCAAGCCTGCCAGGTCGCTTTGTGGCCGCTCTTCTACCTCGCGATCCCTTATCAGGCAACCTCAGCAGCTGATACGATCAAAGGCCCGCCGTGTACACGCGAAGCCATTTGGAGCACCGCTGTCGACGCATTGGGCGCGCCATTCCTCGTCATGAGGCATGAGCTACCAACGTTTATTGCCCTCTAGCGCTTATTGGTTTATTGTTGCTATGTTGCTATTCATAAGCGAGTGTATTGTTGTAGCCGTTATTATAGAAATACTTGCCACTCCCGGGTTACCAGATCCAGGGGATATTCGATGCTATTTTGCGCCCTGTATAGCTGGCCAATTGCGTGTTGATCGCGAGTTGAAAAAATGCACGCGCCGAAGCCCGCACATGACACGACTAAAATACGTCTGTAAGGCACTGTGTGTGGTTGGCGCCTTATTCCGATTCACTCATGCAAATGCAAGTGAAACGAAGAAATGCCCAAATTAAGTAACCACTGGACCAATCTCAAATTTGTTGCATTTGAGAGTGACAGCTGAATTCTACCGTCTGACACATAATTTTGATTCAAGCCTCGTAGCTTTTGCAAATATTGCCAAAAACCGGTAACTTTAACGAAAATGAAGCACAAGGTTTAGGAATCCGTGGCCCTGCACCAAAAATGGACATCTCAGTTTGTTAAACTGCATCTGTTAGAGCATATGAAGATGATAAATTCGATATATGAGTTAGTGATATGGCATGATATTCTTTTAATGTTTGCATAAGTTTTTCAAAGGACCTACTCACGAATTATTAGTATAATTTCAGAGCTAACTCTGTATAATTCATAACTTTTGTACGCTGTAGATCTATATCTCCATAGGTCCAGCTTACCGCATTGTGATATTGTTTTTCACCCCCGACTTAAGTTTGTTAGCTTTTGGTTCTTCTTTTTACCGATGTTCTACAATTTTCATAAAACAAATGATTTCTAAATCAAAATCTGCCTCCTACCTTCGGTATAGGTTTTAACTGCCGGTATTAAATTCAGCAAATCTAATCAAATTTGCTGCAGTGAATGGCAAACAAAACGACAACATGGAGAAATAAATCCGCTCCGATTCGACCTCCTATAGCTGTTGTTCGATGAACCGAACGATTTGTCCGTTCCCATGTAACTTATATGGAGCTCCTCAGGAAGGGGGGGATAAAATTTGGTTTTAATTCTGTTCAGTCCTTAGTTGAGAAGCAGAGCACCTCCACCACTCTTCCCTCTTAACAAAGAAAAAGCCGCGTCACTTACTAACCAGAAGCTATTAGCTGCTTGTCAAACAGTTAACTGATACTCTACTAAGGGCAGCTATAGTGACGGCACCGGTAGTTGCATTTACAACCCAAACGAGGTGGTGTATACTGCTAGCACAGGTAGGTGTCAAGTTTACGAACCACAGATGGCAATAGCATCGGTAGAGGCGCATTTCCTGCCAAATTCAATAAGTGGGGTCTGTTTTGTGCGCCTGCGGCGCTTCCGTTGCTAAGAAACAATTAGGTCGCTTCTGTTCTAAAGGAGTAGTATAAATGCGCATGCGAACAAAAGAACACTGCATTGCCGCACACTTTAGTGACATAACACCATCGAATAATGACACGTAAAGGCCAAATTATACACGTATACGCTTGCCGGAACGCAACAGCTCGCGCGCGCGCGCCTATATACGCGTGGACAGGCGGTGCGGGACAGATCGTACGCGTCGAAGCGGGGCGCGAGCACGGATATTTTTCTCCAGAGAATTATCGATGCGCTGGGCCTCACAAAAATAAGACGCGATGTCTGTACCAAGACGAAAATAGGGAGCCAAGCGGACGCGCGCTGGCGTGCGTCTTGTAGGTTCAAAGCGCCATTTCTCGCAAGGCGCGGCAAACGCAATGCGCGCGGGCGCGAGCTTTCGGGCGCCGACGAGCGTACGTGTATTTTGACTTTAAGAGTCATGACAGGAACATTAGGTTGCGTGTAAAAAACTGCACTATATAGAAGAGAACAAACGACAAATGGGGCAATACAATGATCGGGATACCATACGCGACATGTTTCTAGGAACGACCTTACGAGTATATATATATATATATATATATATATATATATATATATATATATGTGTGTGTGTGTGTGTGTGTGTGTGTAATCATTGCCTTTAGGAGCACAGATTGTTTCCACGGGGAACCTATGTATTTGGATACATAAACAAAGTCATTTACCTTTATATGTAAACGCACAGTCTCCACACGTGTTCTCCACAACGCAACACATAATTATTAATCCAACATAATCATATATATATATATATATATACCAACTATAGCACAGGGTGTTCATTTTTAAGTTTTACGCAATTTTTGGAAGTTGCCTGGGGCAGGTATCATAATTCTTCGCATTGAGCGGGATTATTCGATGAGGTGGACATTAGTAGCACGAGAAATCGAAACACATATTCAACTAATTAACAAAAAAATCACGAATACATTTCTTAGGTAATTACTTTACGACACATATTGCAATTTACGAATTGTAGCCGGTGAGCTTGTCAGGCGTATCCACTTGGAATGAATTTCCAGAATGACACCAGTTTGGAGATTCGCTTACCAACATAATGGCGTTTGTTGCCGACTCAGCAAAGGACCGTTCCTTTTTATTTATTTTTTTGTGTTTTTTTAAGCGTGATGTTTCTATTCAATTGACCCTTTCCGGCAAGCAATTTCTGATAAAGAGGTGTCGGATGTTAAATATGATTTAATCAATGCTGCAAACAAGGCAAATTTCTGCAGCAGGATATGGCGCCTCTGTCTACGAGGTTGAATCATTAACCTAGCTCTGCTCTGAAGGAGGACCATAAAACAAGCAACACGCCAAGCCTCTCTATCACTTTTCGACCTGACTCTGTTTTTTTTTTTTTCTTTCCCTTTCATTTACTCGAGCGCACTTTTGTTTCGCCACTTCTGTTCCTCTATCAACATCAAAATGGTTTCTACCGCTAGCGTTGATTTCGCTTCTGCCGCAAATGCGCCAGTTTTGAAAGACTGCGACTTCATTCGATCCTCTCTGAGTCGCTGCTCTATGTTCACGCACAAGGAGACGCAGCACACGAATATTTTTTGGATAGGTCTGTCGATCTGAAACAGCCGCAGGTGCTCACGTTTGGTGATGCGCGATTCCTGGGGGCGGTACAGAACGCCGTGCGCACCGTATTACCCGCGAGCGATCACCGCCCCTGCAGCAGCCGTCGACATATACGCCGGCGCTCCCTTGGGCACTCGGTCGCAATGGGAAATGAAGCGCACTAAGTAAATGCTGCTTGCGGTGTCTCAAGACAAGACCTGCACACACTGCAGGTCTCGTGCGCTCTTTTGGTGGAAACACCGGTGAAACGAAGGGCGGAGGGGAGGGGGGGATTCGACGGGCGACACTGCTCGACGTTTTTTTAAACCTATCGCTCTTTTATCGTGCTTTCGAATCATGTTTACGCGCCGAATAACGTTCTCGAACCTCGTCAAGTCATCCGTACAAACGTTCCGCCTGTATTGCTGTTGTTTTCATTTTACAAGCTCGTTTTTAATACTTTTTCACAACACTCCTAAAACCACAGCGCGGGACAGCCGTGCTATATATTGTCGGGTTCCTGCATTAATGCTCTTTTGTCTTTGTTTTCCTATACTGTTACGCATGCGCGTAAAAGCGATGAGATTGAAATTTTTTTGACTTGTAAATAAAGGCTGTTGTACTTGTCTCTCTTCTCACCATCCTGTAAGTGGGCGTGTTCCTGTCATGTAGTTTCACTCTTTAGACAAAGAGAGAGAGGGGGGGGGGGGAGAAAGGATGTATAGAGGGGCAGGGAGGTTAACGAGAGGTAGTTGTGAATGGATATACCCTGTGCGGGATGAAGGTTGAAAACAACTGAAAGAGAAGTAAACTGAGGAGAACATACGAAGTAAACCCCATACACAATTGAGCGGTAGCAGGCTGCGTGACGAAAGTCTTCGGTAGCGCAGACACAACTTCCATCACGGAGTTCATCTGGTGGTACTGACCTGGAATTTTCTGTTCTGGGAGTATCGACAGTTGTCCAGTCTAAAGCGTTTTGGTCATCCGTTGTTTTGTCGCACTATACACTTCGCGGACATACAAAAAAACAAAATTCACAGTCACTTTAGCATACGCCAAAGAGGGTGAAGGTGAAAGCCTGCGCGCTCAAGAGACATTCATTAAATTATTTGACATTCTCATTCGAATGCGTTGTTACTTCCTATTACTTTTTTTCTCCCACCAAATGTGGCGGGTTTGAGTGCCTTAATTGACGCTACCTTAATTAACTGTGCTTTAATAACTTCGCCCTAACTAACACCAAAGGTCGTGAGTTTGACTTCCACCGAAGGTCCAGGCTGCGACTCCCACCAAAGATCGTGGGTTCGAGTGCCTTAATTAACTCTATCTTAATTAACACGATGACGACGATGACGCACTCTCCATCAAAATTATTGCGTGAGCGTTGCTTGCTTACTCATAGAAGATGATGACGACAGTGACCCGCACACCATCAGAATTCTTGCGTGATCGAGTGTTTGCATATAGGTACGACACGACGCCGGGTTGGTGTAGTAAGTACTTACTACACCAATTCGGCATCGTGTACGATTTCGCGTCAACGACACGGTTTTCACTCAAGGACGTTGAAGGTCGACGGAACGATGAGACATATAAGGCTTTAGCCTTAATATCTGTAAAGGTCTCATCACAGCTGCATGTGCAGCGCGTGGAGCTGTCAGCCATTTCAATGAGGACGGCATAGTAGTTCATAAATATTACGCTGGACCACATACAGTACAACATGGTCTGTTCGTTTCATAGTAATCCAGGCGGAAGACGTAGTTGTAGATCAGGGGACAACGAACATAGGTAAGATATGGTGAAACCGTTTGAGTCCCACAAGGGCAATGGGCATTTCGTTCCCGAATTGACCGTAGCCCAGCTTCAGCGTCTGTTCGTGAAAGCGGAATCAAAACTCACCGACAGCTACCACTAACATATCGGGCAACATCGTCAAAGCAGTCATTCCCACTGATGTCGCAGTGTGCCGGAAGCCACTGAGAAAAAGTACGTTATGTCCCTTGTTGGGGATGTGCTGGTAAGTTCGTCAAATATCCGAGAGTTGCTGTTTATTAAATCCGCGGCGCATTGCACTTCACGTACTTTGGTACTGCAAGTTCAGCAGCAGTCGATGCAGTGGCACACGATGTCTTCAATCTTATTTCGCTGGATTTCACCATGGCTGCAGCTCCAGATATTCACCGAACCATCTGCAGTGTTTTGTGCTCGTCGTAAACGAACTGTAAGGTTGCTTTTTTTAAAGCTTGCAATGAACGCTCTGACTTTCCTCTTGATACCCGGAATAATCAGCTTTATTTGAGGCCAATGGTGCGGTACATACATTACAAAGAGGCTGATAGTCATGTATCGAGATTTAACTCTGACGACAAATAGGCCTGATGTTATGAATGTATTTTGCCAATGTTGTAGATGGCCTCATTGCTTGCAGACAAGCAAGATGGGTTCAGGGAAGCTGACACAGGCACCGAATTTGTGGTCTAAATGCATAGATAGCCATTTAGGTTGCTTGGGATATCTCGGGCAGCAGCCAATGTCGCGATTGAATACGCTTTTTGGAAAACCAAGGCACGTTCTCTGAAGCCGCATTTCCTTGCGCTGGTATTGATGAGCACCACATCTTTAGATCTAACTAAAAAAGAAATCAGTTACCTTGACAGTGTATATAAAAATCAGCACGCAGGACTCCGCATACCTTTTAGCATGCAAATGTTTTATCATGCGACTGTGCTTCTTGCACTCACGTATTGGGTATTTTTCCTATTTATTATCGCTGTCTTCGCAATAAACACTCCAAGTTGTTAGTGAGTGCTTCGTGGTGTGTGTTCTCCTTTCCTCTGTCGCCGTCGTTTTATGCGCTGTTTTTACTCTCAAAGCCATGTTGCATCAACTAACCCAGCGATGCATGCTTCTGCAATAAATGTCACCACGACAGATGCGCTATGTGTTGGTCACGTGGCATTAAAACACGTTTAGAGAGAGGACGATTAAATAAAGCAGGTATACTGAATAGGCCGGACATACCAGAGCTTACATGCCATATGCGCTCTACCAACACCACCCCGCAGGAATCAAGCAGCTCGCACACCACATGTGGCATGTCCAAGGAACGTGGACTTATCTACTAGTAGAGAGTTATCTAGAGTAGGAGTAAGGATAATATTTTATCAACTGCATAAACTTGGACACATTCGCTTACTAACTGAATTAACAAGCATGGTGTCAGCGCGCATAAGCAATCATGAATAGTTCACACTCGATGACCGCAGACAATCAGTGTCAGAACGCTGGCGTGAGCAAGCGCGGCGGCAGCAGCGAGCGATGGTTCCTGTGGGTCTATAGGCCATTTCACATGATGCGATTTTCATTGCACCGGAAGTGTGATTTCGGTCGCATGCGACGAAAATCGCAGTCGCTGTGCCGACTCTATGATTTTCGGCTGCCACCAACCGGTTGGTCGCAGCAGCGCAACGTCGCAGCGATCGCTGCGATTTTCCGTCGAAATTGCGCCGAGAGCTATTTCGCGGTCTGTTTTGGAAAACGGCGTCTCGCTCAACAAGTGCGATACGCGCGGAGTTGGATTGCTGAATCCGGTACGTACGCGAAGGGAGAATAAAAAACTTGTGCCGCAGATTCCATTCTCCAATTTCTATGCGTTTGTTGAGCGCGCTAAGTAGCAAACTAAGTGCATTTTCACCTTTGCTTCGTACGCTGTAGGCACACCTATGCGAGTTCCCAGTACTACGAGGTGTTCGATCCGCACGAGACGACATGGCCTTTTGGGGTCGTAGCAATTTTAATTTCCGGAGTTGCATACAAAAATCGCACGTACGGAGCACTTGAAATAATTGCAACCTCTGCAAGCGCAAACGACAAGGCAGCAAAGCACCCAAAGTTTCAATGTTGCGCTGAACGTGCGACCGTTTAGATGAATTCTTTTCCTGTCGGTTTTTCACACGCGTAAACTTCGCGATGTATCTTGAAAGGTTATCTTGCCTCACTTGCTTATTACATTCGACATGCCAAGCGTGCAGGATATACCGTAACGAATTTTCTACGACAGCATATTTAACTTCGTGGCTTGAATAAACAGAGTGAATTTGTTTTCGAATACTCCATGCACGTTAAGTTGTATCTTCTCTGATGGCGAATTTTTTTCCTACGCAGAAACCAATAAACCTTGAATATATTGCGGACTTTTTATCCTTTTCAGGCAGAGCGGCACATAGAAGGCATATGAGACAACACACAGCGCTTAATTGACAACCAGCTGCGAATAGCTGTTTACGTACGTTATGCACAGGAACCGCCGCTGCGCACTCCAAAACAAATTTAAACTTCAAAACGTTTTTAAATTACAAAACACATGTATTATTTGGTCCTAATAAAGAGAGGTCAATTATCTTATAACGCGCACGTCTTTTTCAATACGTTAAACGAATTATGCGGCGTGTGCGACAAAACCTGGCAGCAAGCAACCCTGGCGTCGCATCAGTCGCATTGTTGAAATCGCAATCATGTGAATTAGCCCTAAAAAAATCGCATTGCGACGCCGTGCGACCGCAACGAATTTTGTCGCTCTAGTCGCAGCATGTGAAACAGCCTTATCGCTTCAACGGAAACTAAGCGGCGAAAGCACAGCGCATACAAAGGTAGGAGCCGTGTTGCAGATCGCTTTCAAGATACGATGCACGCGACCGCCCGCCGCCACGCAAAATACGCAGCTGCTCGGAGAGCAGAAGCCGCACCCTCTCCCTCTCGCGCTGCCTTCCCGCTTTCATTCTTTCGCCTGCGAGATTGGAGTTCCCCTTGCGCCCGGTCGCAAGATACGCATTTGGTGCCGAAGCTAAACGTCGCCTCCCCTCCCTCCCATCCCCCCAGGGCCTTTCGCACGACGGAAGAAATCGCGTTTGCTCTCCACCGTGCGTTCGCTCTCCGTGAAAGCGCGCGTCCCTCGCGCGCTTTCACTCGCACATACAGCATATACGGCGCGCGGCGACGATTTTATCGTCGTTGGACTTTATACGGAACCTCACGGCTATGGCGATGGCAGAAATGCTCTTGGAGCGTCCATTTACAATCTAGTTTACAATGTCTCGAACCTTTCTATATTCCCTTTTGTTCCGCTTCTTTTTTGTTTGTGTACCACTGGATAATGCCGATATTTCACAATAAAACCTGTATAGCGTAAATCTTAGCGTGTATCTACATTTGTGCATAAAGAGCCTTACATATGTGCGAGTAAATTATACTTCTTGAATATTGATGTTTGTATATGTATAGATGTGAATATGTTTTGAACTTCTGTAACCCATTTTTGTATTTATATATGCTGTAACTGATGCCAAGGAAAGGAGAAGGAATCCCGTCAAGCTGCTTTTATGCAGCTTTTTGTTCCTTGCCCTGCATTTTTTTTTCTCTTTGTCTCTTTTTTCTTCTTTGTAAGAAAGGGAGGAAAAATGCGAAAATAAAGTTGAAGTTGAAGTTGATAAAATTGCTATCGCAATAAAACAGCACGTAGGTAGTGAGCACGACGCAACATTTATATCAGAAACACAACGGTATTTGAATGCGGTTCTTTCCGTAGATTATGGGCACTCGCAAAAGAACGCAATTTTATTTAGTATACTCATGCATAATGCTAGAATAGAACTTCTGCCGAGAACTATTTTCCCACTGCATTTAGATCAAATTAGAGCGCCGTGCCTCTTATAGTTGCCCGGGTATTTGACCTTTCTGATGTTATATAGGTAACTGTGCAATATTCCCCTAAGACCCCCTGTACAATAGATTGCACATTGCCTTCTACAATTTTTGTAATTTCACTCGCATGTGATTACGCGAAATATTCCTGGGAATAGAGTATGGTGCATGTGTTACTGTAAAGAAGTGGTTTACTCATATTCTTGTCATCCGCTTTCGAGGAATTTGACACTCAATTGACGTAGACCTCTGTGTCGTCCCAGACGGCCGAAAGCAAACTTGAGGCGTGTTTCGAAATCACTGAGATTGCATGAAAATACCGGACGCGCCAGCAACATGACAATGTACTACACGTAGTTCCATCTTCACCTCTGCGTTTAAGCAATGAAATGCAGTTTATTGCGATAGCAATTATATGGACACTTAAACCGAATTTCTGCCGTCGGCGTCGCCGTCGCCGTGAGGTTCCGTATAGTTTCCAAGTGCGATAAAATCGTCGCCGCGCGCCGTATGCGCGAGCGAAAGCGCGCGGGGGGGGGGGGGGGGGGACGCGCGCGCTATCACGGAGAGCGAACGCACGGCCGAAAGCAAACGCGACCGTCGCGCGAAAGGCCGTGGGGGTATGGGAGGAAGGGAGGCGGGACGGCGCTGTGCTCCGGCACCAAAGGCGTATCTTGCAATCGGGCGTAAGGGGAAGTTGCCACTCTATCTCCCACGCGAAAGCAAGCAAGTGGGAAGGCAGAGCGGGAGGGAGGGGGGGGGGGCGGGCGCAGCTTCTACTCTGCCAACAACTCCGTTCGTACTTTGCCCGGCTGTGGCCGTCGCCCGCACGGTCTCTTGTCTCCACACGGCTGTGACCTTTGTATGCGCTGTGCATCCGCCACTCAGTTTCCTTTGAAGCGATAGACCGCACGAACCTTGCCCGCTGTGGCGGCTGCGATTGCTGCCAGCGTTTTGACAGTCGTCTGCGGTCATTCAGTGTGATCTATTCATGTTTGCTTGTGCGCGCTGACACCACGCTTGTTAATTCAGTTAGTAAGCGGATGTGTCCAAGTTTATGCAGCCGATAAAACTACTATCCCTACTCCGAATACCTAGCTCTCTACTAATTTGCTATCGCAATTGATGCTTCGCCTTTCGGGTGAAACTGCGACTTTTTTACGATAGAAAACATGAGGAGATGCTCATCTACCTGGAGACGCTGTTTTGGCATCTAACCGTGGTATTTAAATTTTAAAAAATTCTTTTTCAAGTTCATAGCATAACCGTAAACAATAAAAACCACCTTGAAGAGCGATTATATCACGTAGCTGTGTTCGGGGCTCAGGAGGATGTATATAGATAGAGGTTTTTATCAACATGGTTTAACGTTCACCGGGAAGTACGACTGCTTTAGTTGTTCTGACGTGACGCGGCTGGAATACGCAGGTGAATTAAACATTTCCAGGCGGAAGTGTTTTTGATGCCACAGTACCAGCACCACCCTATCGAGCTCAGATCCCGAATGTTGACTATTGCAGACAAGTTTTTTTAATTTGAACGAGAGTCATTGTCGCTTAATTGTCTCACGAGGTTTCGAGACAACCTTCTTGGGTGTGAATTTATTTTTGTTACTTATCACCAGCTTCAGCTGTGCTTTCTAGGAGCAGGCCGCCAAACACCCGCGACAGTGGCAGTGAGAATTCAGAGATGGGCGGTTCTTCTTGATGCGTACAACTACCGTCTGCAATACGAGCCGGGGACACAACTGGTAAACGCAGACGCACCGATTCGGTTACCTCAACCTTTGGAGCAGGCGATGGTAGCCGGAGAAGAGTCCATGGTCCACGTGCTAGACAAGTCAGACAAGCTGGCTGCGCCTGTCAAGGAGCTCGAAGCGGTCAAGGAGCTCCAACATATGTCATGCTTTCCACGTTGTGCAGGTATGCCATCAACGGTTGGCCAAGACAGCCAAGCAGCTGTGAAAAAGACATGGCAGAATATCATAAAATGCCATGAGCTTTCAGTTTACCGGAGGCTGCTACTGAAGCCACTAGGTAATATATAGTGACCGCATGCTGCTCATAAGTGGGTTTCCACCATGAAGGTGGTTGCGTGGTCCAAGTTCTGGCGTTCCTTGCTGAATGAAGATATTCAGTGGGTCATTTGTAGTTGTAAAAAGAGCTTATGCAGCGAAATGGCATCGCTCATATTCGTACCCCTTCGTACCATCCACAGAATAATGGATTGGCAGTGTGCGCTTTCGGCACTCTAAAGGACATTCTGAAGAAAACTGGCGCAGTGGGTCTTCAGACGTCGCCGTCGAGACATGTGTAAACGCGCAGTTTTGCCATCAGAAATGTGCTTTTGTGTAACAAACTATGCATGAGAGTTGACATGTGTTTTCACCGACACACGCCGGGGTGGCTCAGTCAGCTAAGGCGTTGCGCTGCTGAGCACGAGATCGCGGGATCGAATCCCGGCCTCGGCGGCCGCATTTCGATGGAGGCGAAATGCAAAAACGCCCGTGTGCTTGCGTTGTAGTGCACGTTAAAGAACCCCAGGTGTTCAAAATTAATCCGGAGCCCTCCACTACGGCGTGCCTCATAATCAGAACTGGTTTTGGCACGTAAAACTCCAGAAAGAAGAAGAAGAAGAGGTTTTCACCGACAAAGTTTTCACCCACGAAGAGTTTTGCAGACGGTGAGTGGTGAGCCAGTAAATGCCGCATATCTTTGCAATTACGGAACCGCAAAAAAGTGGATACCTGGCAAGGTCACGGCCGCGGCGGGCTCCAGAGTGGTGTTTGTCGAAACACAGAACGGCGTCGTTCACCGGCGCACAGATCAGATCTGCGAACGAACTTCCGACATCAAATCCGCTTCAGCCCCAAGCAATGACATGGACGAGACCACCAGCACCCAGTCTGGTAATGAAACTACGCGGCATCCAGGAGCCACGGCAGGCGCCGCACATGTTCAACCTAGCGGCGTCGCTCCAAACTCCAAAGAAAGCCCGTGGAGGGTCATTTAAGGGGAGAAAAATGCTGCAATCTGCAAAGTAAGCGGCTCGCAGTTGCCCTAGATAAACTGCGCATGCTTCTTCTACTTTATTTTCTTCCTTCTTTCCTACCAAGTTTTCTATAAGAAAGCGTGCTCGCAATAAACGTTCATACTTTTCCGATCGACGCCTTCCCGTTTATTGCAATGTGGCCTAGCTGCTCGCTATTGCAACACAATGAACATTGTCAGGCGTGTTCAGACCATGTCTCCTATTCTTCTAGAAGGATGCGCAGTCCTATTATTGCAATGGCAAATCTGCGGACAGTCGGGGCGCGTTTGCGCCACCGTCGCTGTCGGCGCCGTCGTGCTGTCATGGTAGTGACGGCATCGCGCATGCGCTTCCTCTGCGTGGAGGGTTAGGAGGTCTCCAGAGAAGCGAGGGACACGCAGCGCGTTTGGCTGCAAAAACAATGGAGCCGAGTGACAATCGGCTGAATCACTCAACCGGCTCTGCCGCGTAGCCAGGGCAGCATTCTGCCTGCCGCTGCTGCCTCCCACACACACTAGCGTTCTTGCTGTGCGCAGCTGTGTACATATATATACCGTGAGGCATACAGTGGTCTGCGTAGAGCAGGAACGTCTACTTCAAGCTGCAAACGCCGATGGTTTTCCTTCGGTTTCATCTCTCGCACCATCAATGGGCGACCCCCGTGACACCGCTGGCGGGGCTTCCCATAACACCAGCGTAGAGGGAGCCTGCATGCAGGATCATAAAGGCTCCCTTCGCCAGTGTTCTGAGACGTCTCATACTTGTTGCTCGAGCGTTGCGTTGCGCCAACATCTCACCCCCGCGCATCATTAGAACACTATCCGAGGTGCTTCAACGCAACCATAAACCTTGCGATCTCTTTCAATGCTTCACCATTCTGACGAAACTGCTATTATCCCCCCCCCCCCTCTCCCCCCCTCCGTTTTCGTGTATACAAGTGTACCCGTTCATTTCGGCGTGTTTTTGTCCCGAGATATTTGATGTTTTCGCGGCCATGTAACTCATCTCATTTACCTCCATTATTCGTCCAGCTCAATATAGACCCTTGTTTTTTCGTTTACGCCTCGATGCTGGTTGGCCATTTCCTATAAGAGCGGCGTGAAGGAAGAAGTCGATTGAAACTTTATGCCGCTCAGCCATGGGCATATTGACCGTGGCAGTTACGGCCCAATACAGACGTCTATGGCGCCCTTTAACCTTCACGAATTTATGACGGCAATCGCGTAATACCTGCTCCCAGCGAATGAAGCCTACGAGGCGGGTATATTGTTTTTGTCGTGACGTGTAGGTGGAGCTCTGAATACGCGCAGAACAATGCCCGGCAGGCACGTTTCGCCAAACGTTCATTTTAACAAACACACAAAAAAAAGCAGGCAAAGAAAACGGCGATCGGTAATGTCTTAAAGCGGACCAAATATCGCTCGTGTTCAAAACGGAAGAGCTGATTACCGAATGACAGTGGCGTTTAAATATAAGGCTACTCTTCTTGCCTTGAGGGATAAGGGATCTTCCGGTCTGATATAACAGCACATCTTGTGCTAAGCTGGGTGAGAATTATATGCCACGGTAGGTAAATATTTGATCACAACTTTCAGGACAGCGCCACCTTACAAGAAACACACACACACATAAAAATGTGGTTGATCCCTCTTATATAGGAATCGGTATAGAACACGAAAGTGAAACGTGTCTTCACAGAAGTAGTCTAATGCTTATTGCACATTGATATATAATGTCTATTGGTGTTTTGTGGCTAAAGCGCCCTTAGGCGTTGATGCACCCACGCTGACGCCTGGTGGCACGTCTCCTCCATCACGACTACCAACGTCGATGACCATGAGCAACCGTCGTGCATATGGAAGCTGCACTACGCTGCACACGCTAGCACAACGCGAAAGACGAAGCACGTAACTGACACACTAATACAACGCGCAAGACAAAGCACGTAACTGAATCGTCACCGAGTCAAATCAGCGCGTACAGCGCGTCGTAATTGCAGCCTCCGCGATCAACTTCAGAAACATTTTCAGAGCTAATTGCGGAGGCCACGCTCCGCTGTGCTGAGTACGGTGAACGCCACCTAGGTGGCGTTGGTAGTGCTTCTTGATGCCAGCGTCCCTTCGAATGCTGGCATCGAGGCATCGTAGTGCTGAGACCACCGAAGCGTTCACTGTCGGTGCGCGTTAGTGTCATAATGCAGTACTTCTCTTTTCTGCTCGTAGGCGGCGGCACCGCCCCGAGCAAGAGCGCGGGTACACGGAGGAGTGTTAGATATATAAGGCGCGTCTGTGTAGCTCTCTGCAAATGCGTTTGTGGCGCAATGGGCTAAACGCTCGGCGATCTATCGTCGCGGACCGAGAGGTCGTGGGTTCGATGTCCAAATTTTGAATGTTTGTGGAACTTTTTCTTCTGGTTTCTTTCTTTGTATTATGTTCTATGACGTATTTCTGTGACGGAAATACGTCAGTGAAGTCTTGGTGGACCCCGGCATAAAACACTTTCGTGTTAAAAAACAAAAAGAACACGAAATTAAGGCTGTGTCTTTGGACTCTAGAATCCGTTGTAAGCATTAACCTGGTGGTGATAAAACGAGAGAGGACCGAGGGTCATGTCTGTGAAAGAGCGGCAAAGAGAAAAGAACCCCAGTAACTCGACCAGTTATTTTAGAAAAAAAAAACTAAAATTGGTGTGCATATTCTGTGGATGTAGCGGAGCGAACGCTGGCATCCTTTCGAAGCGCTCTGTGTACGATAGCTTGCTGTGCGCGGCAGCATGTATGAAAACACCGTGCTCCAAGGGAAAATGTTTCACGCCCACAGGCATCGGTATTTGCGTTTCTTTCATTCATTCCTTCATTCTCTCTTTCCTTCTTTCTTTCCTTCTCATTTCTTTTTGTCCTAGCTACTTCTGCCTATTTAGTGGCTTGAGATCACCTCCGATGGGAAAACTTCGCGAAGATGATTTTGTGCTCTCAGTCATCTTGACGCTTCGCATGTCTTGGTTTAGGTTTCTTAGACGAATAATCTGCGACGGTGTAAGCGCAAAACGGCTTCTATCCATGCCACAAACTGCTGAAGGAAAGTAGGGCGTCTTTATCTTCCGTCGTTTTAAGCCTTGATCGCCAGTAGGAATTCGCTTCCGCCCAATTCATCCGGGAATTGTGTGTGCCGTTCTCATTCACGTGGTAACAACAAAAGTAATCTGCTAAAACTTCTGACAACACACTCGCGGACTCCCGAAGTGAACATATACGTGTGATCAAAGAAACCATAAAAAAAACTATACGTGTCACATTTCATCACACCCTGAAGCGCTCCTGCCTCCCTTATCTGTTGTTCTTTTATTGTTATATTTTTCTACGTTTTGCAACTGTTCCTACATTATTTTTTTTTTCTTTAGTAAACGCTATTGTATGTCATGGGGGCACCTTCAATGTGGAACCTTCAGCGCGCCCGGAAATAGCAGGATTGAAGCCTTTTTCGCTTTTTTTTCTCTTGTTTGTCGCAGCATTATGAAGCCTATAACTGTTGTGTCTAGTTTCGCTAATAACGCAAGAAAATGGTCTTCAGTCGCTTTGGGGGCTTAGCCCCCACTTGGGTCGTGAAACAAAGAGGAATAGTTTTGTCTGTGCCCAGTTAGCGCAGGCATGTACAGCGCGTGCATGAGCTAACTCGTGCCAAGCCTTAAAAAATCCACGTTTGTGTTACAAGAATGCAACCAACTTAGTATTATTCACTGTCCTTTTGAGCAACTCAGCATATATATATCTTTTGTTACGTGGTTAGGTAATAAATTAACAACAATAATAAACAATTTCAAACTAATTGCTTTAATGGCAATTTCTTTAATGGAAAAGCTGCAGCACCTTATTGAGAAATATCCAAATAACGAATTATTTCCGTAAAGACAGCTGTTGTGTTTTTAATTTTCCTGGGCTGTAAAGAATGCGGGAGAGAACTCGAAAAAAGTACCACGTGACTAGGTGCTAGCGCACAGCAATACGGCCCTCAAACGGGCCACCAACGAAGGATCAATGCTGCGCGCAGACCGAAGACATGAACAGGCCTTCGGTCTGCATGCACCATCGAAGGCAGGAACACAAAAATGGAGATCGATTGAATTCAATCGTCCTTGCTTCCACTTTTGCCGATATATCTTTCCTGCAGAAGCAAAGAAGCACATGCCATGGGAGAGAGAGAGAATAAACTATATATATATATATATATATATATATATATATATATATATATAAGTGCACGCGAGCCTAGGTAGCTCCTCCGCTATACAGTGGGGGGTCCCCTCAGTCCAGGAGTCGAGCGGCCTTAGCTGCCTTTCTCCCTCGGACGGCCAGGTTGAGAGGTCCGCCGAGTCGGAGCTGAACAGCGCTGCCTCCCATTGCCGTGTGGTGAGGTGTGTTATGGATGTGAGCTCTGATGTGCTAGCGCAAGCCCATACCATGTGGTAAAGCCTTGCGCATTCTTCTTCCTCTTCCTGGGGTTTTACGTGCCAAAACCAGTTCTGATTATGAGGCATGCCGTATAGTGGAGGGCTCCGGATTAATTTTGACCACCTGGGGTTCTGGTGACGCAACGGTATAGCATGTCTGACTCCAGCGCTACGCATTGATCGCAGTGTGGGCGTTCATACGAATACAGCGCAGGGCGTATGACGTACGTGGTAGAGACTCAAGTGTGTATATGTATTTCTTTGGAGTTTCCGCCATACTACGGCTTCCTCTCGCGTGAGGCGGGGCTAGTGTTATGTAATGGTATGGGCTCGGGGTGCAACTGCTCGGCGCGTCCCTCTCGCGGCACCCGGTGCACATGCGCTTGGACGTAGGCGTGTGCCTGCTGATTGCCGCCCGCGGAAGGACTCATGGCCCGGTGTCCACACGATTTGTATGTATGGTGGGAGCTGGTGCGCCGTGCTCAGAATGCTATGTGCGGCCCTATAAATTTTGGCCCTGGAAAATTTCTGCATGCCATGTGAGAGTCCTGACGAACTCTCAGAACTATGACGTGCTCGCAGTGCGGTCTCGTCATGATGAATAACGCTATCGCCGCGCTCGCTCTGGAAACCGATGACGCATATATTTTGGTCCCGTGATTTTCGACTATGCTGGTGAGAAATGCGGTGCTTGTTGCGGTGCTGGCCGCGTCTACGTAAAAGACATTGGGGTGGTTTTCATACTTTCTCGCAAGCGCCTGCGCTCGGGCGTGTCGCCATTCGATGTGGAAGGTCGGGTGCATGTTCCGGGGAATCGGTGAGTGTCACGGAGCGCATAGTTTCTCGAGTCATTGACACGCCGATTAACGGCCGCCAAAAATGTCGTGTCCTTACGGTGCGGCATATAGTTTCGAGAAAGCGACACGCCGATTAACGGGCGTCAAAAACGTCGTGTCCTCACGGTGCGGTATGTGGTGAAAGCGACACGCCGATTAACAGACCCAGGTGTGTGTGTGTGTGCGTCCGTGTGGTGCAGTGCGGGGGCTCGACCTTGGAGAGAGGGGAATCTACCGTTCCTTCGCCCCTGGTGAAACGTGCGCGGCCAAGACTTTTGGCAGGAGTCATGAAATAATTAGGTGAACTCTGCGTACCTGCAGTTCCCCTACATAGGGAACTAGGGAAAGGAGACGCTATTTAAGCGCAGGTTTTGGGCCCTGCTAATGAGTGTAGAAGCTGAACCTATGAGCTGCTGAGAAGCCGTCGGCGGGCTAGTGCCGTCCAGTATCGCCTGGGCCTCCTAGCCACGTCGGAACTGAGAAGCCGTCGGGGGGCTAGTGCCGTCCAGTATCGCTTGGCCCGCCTAGCCGCGTCGGAACTCCAAGAAACCCGTTGACGTACGAGACGTCAAACCAGCGTCTGCAACGAAGCTCACGGTAGTTCGCCTCAAGTTAGCTGAACCTGGTTGAGGGAAGTCGTCAGATCTAGACTCCCGGGCGACCCAGCCCAGCAACCGCATCCACCTCGACAAGATCGGCTCGCCAGCATGCTTCGGGAAAGCTCTGCCCGCCGAATTCACGGTTTATGGACTTGCTCCTGCTGCCCGGCCACGCGTATGACATCGTTGTTTTCTTTGGACTTTGTTTCCATTTGAAGTTTGTTTTAATGAAGTACTGTTAAGTGTATTCTTGTACCCGCCGTGGTTGCTCAGTGGCTATGGTGTTGGGCTTCTGAGCACGACGTCGCGAGATCGAATCCCGGCCACGGCGGCCGCATTTCGAAGGGGCCAAATGCGAAAAACACCCGTGCACTTAGATTTAGGTGCACGTTAAAGAACCCCAGGTGGTCCAAATTTACGGAGTCCCCCACTACGGCGTGCGTCACAATCAGATCGTGGTTTTAGCACGAAAGCCCCATAATTAAATTTTTTGTATTCTTGTATATTTGACCCACGCCCTGTTTCATTTTTTTATTCGCTTTTAATTGCTCGTCATATTTATTTGTCATTATCATTGTGCTATATTAAGTTCAAGTGTGTTAGTCTGTCTTGTGTCTTTGTTATTATTTTATTTTATTAATTTGTGTATATTTATCAGTCGATAAATGTCTTGGTTTTTTTTTTTGCTTACTCCCGACTCTGACTCTTTTCATTGTGTTCGCTTGAGTACGGAACGACCAACCGGCTTGTATACCCCGTCAATCGACTACGCGCCGACGGCGAACGGGTGACAGCCGTGACATAAACTGGCGTCCGCGACAGGACGTTCTGTACAAAAGCAGCACGGTGAACGGAGAACGATGATCGGGGATATTGTGCGATAAGTGCTACTGATACATTCTTGTGCAGTGTCTAACGCACGTGCATGCAAATTGTGAGCGCACAGCGTTTGGTGGTGTAGCCGCATTTTGGAGGGAATGGAGTTCGAGAAGTGGGTAGAACTAGCCAAACTGTTAGGTCTAGAGGGCGCCGAGCTGAAGACATGGGTTGCGGAACAGCAGGGGCTGGCAGAAACCCGGAAAGAGCGGGCGTTGGCCCGAAAGGAAAAGACGGAGAAAGAACGAAAGGAAAAGGAGAAAGAGCGAGAGAAAAAGCAGAAAGAGCGAGTGGCGGCGAAGAAAGCTGGAGAGCGCGAAATACGGTTTTTAGAATTAAGGATTCTGCTTATTCAAAGTGGCAACGAGACCAGGGCCAGCAACGAGCACCTAGAAGTACAGGAGGAGCAGCAGAAATGTCAGGCTCCCGTAGAAGTCGCGCACGGAAAGCGCGAAGAAATCGCACGCACGGTTCTGCCGATGGTAGAAAGAGAGGCGAATCTTTGTGAGCCTAAATGTACGTTCACAGGCGAGGTCAGATCCGTAGACCGTGGTGTAGTTGTTGAGGAACCCGTTGTTGGGGACCGGATTGAGCACGACGAGATACTGTGCCAATGGATTGCTAGAGAAGCAGCTAGGTCAGCTGTGGACGATTCGGTACAGTTATCTTGGGAGTACCTCGCGAAGGTAGCTCTTGCAGAAGTAGTCCGATGTGACACAAATTCGTTAGGCAAGAGCACCAGTGTAGAGCTCAATCGGTCAGAAAAGTTCTCTAAAGCATAATGCGGGCAGGATAGCGCAGTTGTGGACAGCTTCCGGGTATGCGAGCTGCGTTGCGCAGGAGAAAATGCCCTGCATTGTTCCGAGGTGTTAGGCGCTCTCCGAGGTGTTAGGCGCTCTCCGATAGTAAAGGTGGCATTGAGAGGGGTGATTCACCCGCTAATCATCCAGACCGTGCGCTTCAGGTGGCAATCATGACCGACGGTATGCGTGCCGGTCATCACGAGATGCGAGTGGAAGGCTCGGAAATTAGCACCAGCAAGCGTGCTGGGAGAAAGAAGCGGTGTCGCAGAGTCCGTAACGCGGCAGAGAAGGCAACGCAGTCGAGTAAAACAAAGCGCGCTAATCCCTGCTGCGGGGAGCGCAGTCAAGGATTTCGAAAGGCGCGTTGGCCGATTGCAATGTTTCCAGTATAGAGCGCGTCCGAGCCGCCGGGTAAGGAATAAAGGAAAGGGCCGTTCAGCGCGGGCGCGGACAAAAGCAAGGGGGCAATCATGTTCCCCCTCGTTCGGTTCTTTGCAAGGTGTGCAAGGCAAGGTACAGGAGAGCGAGCCGCTACGGCGCCGCGAATACGCTGCAGTGAAGTCGCAGTGCGATGCCTGATAGGCATGCATGATGCCTGTTTGTGAAGTGTCGGGGGTGGGCAGCGAGGAGAATGACTTCCGTACCCTTTGTATTCCCTCGTTGTCGAGACGAGCTGTCGAACCGCGCCCGCCTCGAGTATACGGCTGAAGGTTACGGCGCCCATTGACTATTCGGAATGAAAAGCGACGCAGGTTTTGTAGAAAGTTTGTTCCTTTATTTGCAGTGTTCGGTTAATCGTTTGGAGACCTCCGATCCTAGAGATCGTTTGAATAAGCAAGTTTAGAGCTTTGTGTGTTTGTTTTAGAAGCTCTCTGATATTATGAAAGAGCTGGTTTGCGCGCGCATAGATTTCTGAAACTTTGATTTCTCGATATGTCGTTGTTTCTGTAGCAGATAGGCTTCTTTTTGGCTGAGATACGCTTGCAACGTCAAGTCCATGTTATTTGTTAGAATACTGTAGAGGCGTGCTTGAGTACGAGTTCACTTTACGGAAGTGCTCGCGATATTTTTTTTTCTTCTTTGAGAGTGGGCGCTTTATTTGAGGGAGCCGTTGTGTGGCCTTCAATTTTGGAAAGTGTTTGTGCCGTTCCTTTAAAGCATGTCTTGCTTGGACCCAGAGAGGCAGAGCGTTGGTGCGTGTCTCGCACATGTATTTGGAAGACGACAGCATTTTGCGTTTCATTTGGTGCGTGGAAGCACTGTGCAATATGCGCGAATGTTCTGGTAGTCGTGAGCGCGTATTTGGCGCAAGATTTTTTTTTCTTTTTTTGCAGTTTCACTAGTACGTGTATTAATCACGGATGTAGACTGAGGAGACTGTTCATGGCGTTTGTGCTGCATATGATATTTCAAGTATCATTTATTTAGTGCCATTCTGTAGTTAAGTTGGAGGATTTTGGTGTTGTATACCTAGACATGTAGTGTTGTGTTCGATTCTTTTTTTTTGCATAGTACACGTTTTATATTGTATGTATAATGTTATGTATACATGGAACGATGTTCTTTTTCTTGTTTTTCATTGCTCGAAAATGCCACTCGTGCAAGTGAATATTATGTTATAACATTCTGAAAGTGGGGGGCAGTGTCACGGTGTGGCATAGTTTCTCGAGTCATCGATATGCCGATTAACGGCCGCCAAAAAACGTCGTGTCCTCACGGTACGGCATATAGTCTCGAGAAAGCGACACGCCGATTAACGGGCGTCAAAAACGTCGTGACCCCACGGGGCGGCATCTGGTTTCGAGAAAGCGACACGCCGTTTAACGGACCCATGTGTGTGCGTGTGCGTCCATGTGGTGCAGTGTGGGGGCTCGACCTTGGAGAGAGGGGAATCTACCGTTCCTTTGCCCCTGGTGAAAGGGTCGTGGCCAAGACTTTTGGGTGGAGTCATGAAATAATTAGGTGAACTCTGCATGCCTGCAGTTCCCCTGCATAGGGAACTAGGGAAAGGAGTGGCTATTTAAGCGCACGTTTTGGGCCCTGCTAATGAGTCTAGAAGCTGAACCTATGAGCTGCTGTTCTTCTTCTTCTTCTTTCTGGGGTTTTACGTGCCAAAACCAGTTCTGATTATGAGGCACGCCGTAGTGGAGGGCTCCGGAATAATTTCGACCACCTGGGGTTCTTTAACGTGCACTACAACGCAAGCACACGGGCGTTTTTGCATTTCGCCTCCATCGAAATGCGGCCGCCGGGGCCGGGATTCGATCCCGCGACCTCGGGCTCAGCAGCGCAACGCCTTAGCTGACTGAGCCACCCCGGCGGGTAAATGAGCTGCTGAGAAGCCGTCGGGGGGCTAATGTCGTCCAATATCGCCTGGGCCGCCTCGCCGCGTCGGAACTGAGAAGCCGTCGGGGGGCTAATGTCGTCCAATATCGCCTGGGCCGCCTCGCCGCGTCGGAACTCCAAGTAACTAGTTGACGTACGACACGTCAAACCAGCGTCTGCAACGAAGCTCACGGTAGTTCGCCTCAAGTTAAGTTAACCTGCTTGAGGGAAGTCGTCAGATATTGACTCCCGGGAGACCCAGCCCAGCACGTACACCTCGACAAGATCGGCTCGCCAGCATTCTTCGGGAAAGCTCGGCGCGCCGACGTCACAGTTTATGGAGTTGCTGCTTGCGGGCACACGCGTATGGCATCATTGTTATCTTTGAACGTTGTTTTCATTTGAGCTTTGTTTTAATGAACTACTGTAAAGTGTATTCTTGTATATTTAATCCGCGCCCTGTTTCATTTTTTTTATCCGCTGTTAATTGCTCGTCAAAGATGAAAGCGAACGCGGAGAGCAGCAGGAGAAGAAAGGCCGCGATAGCGAACAGGGCGTGTGGAGGAAAACGGAGGAGGAAGCTATTGACCCTTTTCCCGGTGCTCCCGTGGGCGCTGCCATGTTTGATCATGTGGTGACGCGTCCATTGCTTGCCTCAGCTGCCTCGGTTGCCTCCGCGTTTACAATGCAAGCGCGTGACGCCGGCGCGGCGCAACAAACTTCCGTTTCGACGCATATCGTAGACGGTGACTGTGTGGACGACACGAAGCTTTGGCCACAGCTTTAGAGGACATGTAAGTGCTTTCATAGCTCATTACGCCTTGTCCAAACGGCGCGAGCAGCGTATACGGTGCTTGCACTAAAAGCGAGGCTAAAAATGTATTCCAAGCTGTCCAAACTTCCCGCTTATGAATTAAATCAGGATCACTGTTCTCGTTCTTTATTTGTCAAACATTTTGAAGCAGCGGTTTGTCATGTTTCTGACTCAGTAATACTAAGTTCCTCGGTGAGGCTACTATCTGATTGTTTATTTTCAGCCTAATCGCGCTCGCGGGTGTGCTCTGCTGCGATCGATTTGTTCTTGCGGCGCACAAAACTTGGAATGTAAATGTTCTGTACTTTGTGGTAGCTTGTAGAAAAGACGTATTACCACTAGTCCGTCGCTTACTCTGTGGACCGTCACGAAACGTTCAGCTGCCAACATTCGTGTCTGTGTTGTCGCCGTCACTCACGCTTTCAGCACATTGATTCAAGTGTGCTCACATTCACTTATTATTGATACGTTGGCGATAGGGTGCGTGTAAATTTGCGTGCGAGTAGGGGTAGATGTGCGTAAATAACGTGCGAAAAACTTACTATGCCCGTAAATGGCGTTACTTCCTTTTGTAACGAGCGCTACTCACTCTTAAGTGCCGACGTTGCGGTGTTGAAGTCCTTTCTTTGGAGGTTACCTATACAGCGCTGGCGGATGAATTATCCTTTTTTATCCTCAAGGAAAGCCGTGCATCGCGAAGGGCCGACAACACAGGCAGTCCTTATGTAGCAGCGGCGACACAGGTTGATTCCATTCCGTAATATGCGAATCACTATTTTTGCAGCTAACTACCGCACACGTCTTCCCTTTATTGTTACACATTTTGCAGCATGAATTGGGCACAGTGCATGAGCGAACACCCACTTGCATTTCCGACAGCTGATCGCATAGTAGCAGGACAGAAGCAGTAGTGGTTTCTGCTTCATTCTTAATGAAAAAAAGTGCGGAATCGTAAAATGCGCCAATTGATTGGATGATTGATTGATCATTGATCCGGACATGTGGTTATCAATCTATGGCCAGTTGATCGCCTGGAGTCCTCGCGACATTTCAAGGTCGTCCGTGGGGATGACTACGAAGATGTACTCATGACGAGCATCGACTGACGAGAGATTAAGCGAGACTTTTGGCGATGCGTTTGCTATGAATTATAAGATTGACTTCCGCACACCCGTCTTGCGAAATTCAAGTTAACGTCCTTCATTAGTAAAAGTGATTTAAAAGAATATAACGTAACCCTCGCCGCAAGAGATGTACTGTTAGTCCTGTTGAGATCCCAGCAAACCTCTTAATTGGTGGATGGTACTCCTCCGTATTAAACAAAATAATAATAAATAAGCATCCGTACTCGAGGGTGTCCTTTAATGACCTGTGGAGGGGTCGCGGGGTCTCTGATAGTCGAAAGATTGGGAACCATTTACCCCGGGAAAGCTTCATGAAATGTCAATAGTTCACGCACTCTGCAGCCAGCACCATTCTCCACCGCTCTTTTTGTTCTATTTTGTCTCACTGTCCAAGTCGGGTCGGTTACTGCCCAGCGCAGACCTTTCCAAGGCATTCGCTCTCTTGGCCAATTGGGAGATCCGGTGACAGCTGTCTATTTTTATCGCCCTTCGGTGAATCCCAGTGGGTCGCATGTCAAGCGAACGCGGTGCGAGTCCAGCGTGGAATCCTATTAGCAGCTCTGGCGCCGCCCAACTCTGAGGATTGGACTGAAACTTCGCTTCGGTCACATGGCTGTGAGATGTTTGCATAGTCTCTGAAGTTCCTATTTCTGTATTGAATAATGCCACAGCATTGGATCGGATTAGTTGATGATATACTTTGTTTCTTCTGTTATTTCTTCTATTAAAATAAACTAAAATATATGACAGAAACGGAACCTGTGCGTTCGTGCGTGCGTGTGTGTGTGTGTGTGTGTGTGTGTGTGTGTGTGTGTGTGTGTGTGTGTGTGTGTGTGTGTGTGTGTGTGTGTGTGTGCGTGTGCGTGTGTGTGCGTGTGCGTGTGCGTGTGCGTGTGTGTGTGTGTGTGTGTGTGTGTGTGTGTGTGTGTGTGTGTGCGTGTGTGCGCGCGTGCGTGTTTGTGTGTTATCCGTCAATTAAATAGCACGCATGCGCTGATAATAGCGAGTAGAGGGCAATTGCGTGTGTTCTCTCCTTGGGCGCTCGCCCCACTACCCTCTTCTGTAAGTAAAGTTCGCAAATGAACATTTTACGTTTCCTTTGTGCATATTTTGTGAGCACATAGTTGTATTGAGGGAAGAATCCTTACCATGACGTCAATTTCTAGGTATGCATGCAATGCCGCGATTAGACAGTTGGCGTTTTATGCATAATGTAATTGATTTTTCTACCGACCACCAAAAAAGATATCGTGGGCAGGCGCTGTGCTTAACTCGGTGTAGAGGAGGAAGAGCTTCGACTCGAGGATCGTTCGAGAATGCGGGGTTGAGGCTGTCTTTTACAGAGCTTACCATGCGTTCCCAGAATGTGCACCACCAAGAACAGCGGATGCAGTCCCTTGTCCATCAGGATCCCCCCCGGTGCTGCTGTCCGTTATGGCTCGTCTCTGGGACGAACATTTACGTCATGCGGACAAGAACAGCGCCCAGTGTTTCAAACTATCACTCGGACAGCGAAGGCATTCCGAACGCTTCAAAATGCCGAATGCCCCGTGTTTCCGGCGACAAACATGAACGAGCGTGCCTGCGCGCATGGGCCTGCGTGTGTGCGTTTGCATTTCAGTGCGAAACGTTTCTTTGTCCTTCAACGCGCGCTGCGTGTAGGAGAGCGAGTGATATTCGGCACACGCTAGTGTCAATTGTGCGGATGGGCCCCGGGCTGCCCAACCATGACGACCCAGCACCGACCGCGTGTGCTTCGGCCAATGGTTCCCTTCCTCTCCTGAGTGAGAGTGTTCCCGGAAGGTATAAAAGCCGGCGGAGGAGCCTTCGCCACCTTCGCCCTTCGTTACGTTATCACAGGATCGGGCAGTCCTGAATGGTGGATGATAAAAAAAAATGTCGCTCTTTCACCCGAAAGGCGAAGCATCAATTGCGATAGCAAAGTAGTAGAAAGCTATACGAGTAAGGATAGTAGCTTTATCAGGTGTGTAAACTTGGACATGTAGCAGCACCAGCAACGCGCAGAACTGTTGTCGACGCCATCGGCGTTTTGCCCGCGTTCGCACCGAACGCGCGCGGCGTTGATGACTGTTGCCGTTGTCTCTGGCGGCGGCTCGGAGGTTTTCGACGAGATCGGAACGGGACACTTGTCGAGCAGCGTCGGAAGTCTTTACCACTTTCTCGCCTCGCAACGTTTTTATATAAATGCACATTTGGTGCCGCAGCTGAACGTCGCCTCCCCTCCCGTCCCCCCACGGCTTTTCGCACGACTGAAGAAGTCGCGTTAGCTCTTGTCGTGCGTTCGCTCTCTGCCGTGCGAGTGAAAGCCCGCGTCCCTCGCGCGCTTTCACTCGCACATCAGCAAATGGCGCGCGGCGACGATTTCATCGCCATTGGACTTCATGCGGAACATCACGGCGACGGCGACGACGATGCCGATGGCAGAAATCCGCTTGGAGTGTCCATATAATTGCTATCGCAAGTAAAAGGAAGAGTATCGAACGAAATGAATCTTTAATTATACTGTTACTGCATCTGATAATCTTTCAACCGCCGTCTTTCGCGATGGCAGCAAATTTTTAGAGACGGGCAGGGCCTTCTGCACAAAACGTTATGTTAGCACTCATCTATGTACTGAACTATCAACATCTATACTATCTATAGTACGGAACCCTACATTATTCGTATTTATAACGCCACATGGGTCCGTATTCAACAAATTTTATCACGCTAGAATTGTTCGTAAGAGAATATTGCAGCCAATCCTTATGACATGAGCTAAGGCGAGCGGTCTATGACAAACAGCTCCTACGAACGAAAAGCTTTGTGAATTCGACACCTGTGCCCGTATTCACAAAAAGAGCTCTTTTGCTAGGATTGTTCGGAAAAGCAAATATCAGCCAAACTTGAAGTTGGAGATATTATTAGCGGAGGTGGCCGGCCAATGGCAATCATCACTTACGCATGAAAAGCTTTGTGAATTCAGTCCCAGAACTTTTCAGCTCCGTTTCTCGGATAAAATACCAGTGGTTTAATATGATCCAAATAAGGAGGTTCATGACGGGCAACAAAAATCAGGAACAAAAAGGACAGAAGGGCCTCTTAAAAAACTTGGGTAAAATATAACTTTCAAAAAGCGGATCAAGTCAGGCCACGGCACACTTCATGTATTATTTCATCTGCGCTCGAAAGACAGGTGCATATATGAACGGAGACGCTCAAGCCCGCGTGAAGCCTTCAATATTTCAAAGAAAAAAGTGTTTACCACCAGAGGCTGACGCTTTCATGCGGTGGGGTGCCCTGATTGCCTTAGAAATATTAATGCCCATGGGGAGGGGGAATCGCCGGCGGTTTCCAAGCTGCTTCACGACGTGTCGCGAGCTGGGGTGAACAAGCCAGATGCACCGATGTCATCACGCAAGCTCTGATCGGGCCCGGCCCTCGCCAGCAAGCTTCGTGGTTGTCTCGCGGCTACGTGTTCTTGAGCTTTCAGTGGACGTATTCAGATTACAACCATGTCCAACATCTTAGGATCGTCTCTTTCGGCTGCGCGCTAGGTCACCGCTGTGCCAAAGCTCAATAGATTTCGATGGGACTGCAACTGAAAACGACTCAGGTATACATATTAGACGTGGATAATCTTTTTTTTTGTGTGTGTGTGTGTTTGTGTGTGACAACGCCAGCTATCGCTTTGAAACGATTGGCGCGTGCGTCACGTCGCATAGCGACAATTTACAATGCGAGAGAACGGGCGTGCGACGGTTTCAGTCAAGGCCACTGACGCAGAGACTGAATGCGCAAATAATTGTCAACCTTAGCACTGGGCCTCGTATGTGGCACATCGATTAGCAACGACTTGCTTATAAGAGCGGCAACGCGTCATTTTCCCACACTGAAAGCCAGACGCTTTGAGACACGATGGGATTATATACCGCCTGCAGGATCGCCCCATGTCATAACAGGGCAGGTTATAACGTTTCTTTGCCGGAGATCGGCACCATACTATCGTCATCACCGTCGCCTTGCTGCTGTCATCTCACACACAATTTCCCACTTTGCACAAACATGTTAGTCTATTTGTTATTGCTTTACAGAACCCGAAACAAGGCTGGATAGCCAGCTATACTTGCGAAATGATTCGCATAACACCGATTCCCACATTGCGTGGAATGTGCACGATGTTTTTTTTTTCTTCTTTTCCTCTCCCGGGATTATCAGTAGACAAAGTGGGATTTTTTCTCCTGCATAGCAAGATAGCATAGTATAGCAAAGTGTCAAGTAAATGAGGGTAATTACGTGGGCTTGTTGGTATGGCATCTTCTACTTTGCTGTAGCGCAGGCGCAACGACCGGACGCGCAGAAAGGCACATTAGACAACACAAACCGCTATGTGTTGTCTAATGTGCCTCTCTGTGTATCCGGTTGTTCTGCCTGCCCTACAACAAAGCAGAAGGTTTCAAGTAAGTTTGCACTAATAAAACATCGAGTGGAGCCGTGACAAGCTTTGTGCTGACGCCTTGCAGAATATATATTCGAAAATGTCTTTCGTGTCCCCAAATACCATCATTACTCGTTCATATAAGCATATTGCAATACCTTCCAACTCTCCCAAATATTTTGTGAAGTTTACGAATTTGGGCTCGCTCTACGATTAAAAAAAAACGTTGCGTCAGGTTTTGCGAAAAATGTATTACGTTTGTGAAAAAGTTCTGAAGATGTTGTATGGTCCGGAGGCACAAGATTGAAAAAAAATATCTATACAAGAAGGAAATTGTGTTGGCACCTACGCTACCTCGTTGTGGCAGCGCAAGGCGCTATAAAACGGAGGAGCAAACCTGCTTCAAGCAAGTATATTTAGACAAGTTCGTGAAGCAGGTGAAAACAGCAATAGCAATGCCACTAAAAAAAGTCACTGTCACGTAAACACAAATACGTTCCTTTTAAGACTTTCCTGTTCCTAGTTTGCTGCTGCTTGTATGCCGCGCCGTCTGCCGGTAGATCATTGTAAATCTGGGGCGTATGTAGCCCACAGAAGGTGTGTGCTCAGAACAAATTTTCAAGCGAAGCTTGTTATAAGGCACAGATTTCGCTGGCGCCCGTGTACACAGCTGGCTCAGGCTCGTGCTCGGCAAACGCTCGTGCCACTGCTCCCGCGTTCGTCGTCGTCGTCTGCTTCCACAGCTGGCTGCGTTTGCCGCTAATCATTCCAGCGTAGAATTTCACTTCTCTTCTGTCGTCGTAAGGGGGAGGCGGCGTTTGTGGGGGTATGAGCCATTGCTTAAGGCGGTATGAGCCATTCATTCTCTTACGTGACGGACAGACTTAATTTTGAAGCACTTTAATTTCGAAGAATCGCAAGCGCCAATGGCGGGCAAGTGCTGCTAACCACGCCACCGAGCAAACTCGAGACATCGAACGCGAGCGACAACGGCGGACTGCGGGCATACCATCAGTGACGTCGTTCTATTCGTCGCAGCCGTCGCATCATGGTTAGTTGAGGTGCACCCAGGACAGGCTTCGCTTACCCCCATTTTCCGGTAGGGGAAGGGTTGGTTAGATTATTCCAAAAATGGCGTACTACCTCTTCCCCTTGTTGTCATGCCCGCGGGACCTTTACGAACTTTAAGGTTCAGACGTTGGCAGGTATGCTATTGCGGAATTCCCCAAGGAGGATAATTTTCTTCTTCAGTCACTGGAAAACTTGTCAAGCGGCTGAATCCAGCCGCCTGACGGGCACTGACGTCTTGCCCACAGTTTTTCTTTATATTGCGTCACGCCGAGCTTTATTTGTTGCTTCAATATTCGGGCATCAGTATATATATATATATATATATATATATATATATATATATATATATATCATAAGAAGCCATATCATACGAAGAATATATATATTGAACGAACAGAAAGGAAACCGAGGGGCCCAATTTTTATTAATCATACGATAAGAAGCCAACAAACAATGACACCAAGCACAACATGTCGAATTACTTGTAGCGTAGTAATTGAACTAGAAAATGATAAATTAATGGAAATGAAAATGAATGAAAGAATAACTGGCCGCAGTAATTTCCCCTATGTTGTCCTTTGTGCCATTGTTTGTGGGCTTATATATATATATATATATATATATATATATATATATATATATATACATATATAGTAACTGGATTTTTCAATGGGCCAAACGTATTCAGAAAAATGAGAAGCACAACTGCGCGGTTACCTTAGGTTTATTTACCCAACAGTTTCGGTCGGCGGACCGACCTTTTTCAAGGGAATACATATATATATATATATATATATATAGAGAGAGAGAGAGAGAGGCTGTCCTTTGTTGGATTGTTGGCTTTTCATAATATCACTAATAAAAAACTAATAAAAATCGAGGCCCTCGGTTTTCCGGTTTTCTTTCCTCTTGTTCACACACACACACACACACACACACACACACACACACACACACACACACACACATATATATATATACAGGGTGTCCCAACTATCATGTACCAAGATTTTAAAATATGCAAATGCCACGTAGCCGGATAGAACCAAGGTGATGTTGTTTGCCATCGCTTGGAGATATTCAGATGATACATTGCATTCCACCTATATAAATAATTAGCCTTAATAAATAATCAGCTTTTCAAATACTATAATTAGATCCCGCGAATGCACGCGCAGTGCCTCGAGCAGCCAGTCTCGTGGAAATTTTACGTGTATTCGCGGGCTTCTTTCACGCTCGGAAAAATACTTTTATGTAGCACGTATTGAGCAACAGGAAGCTGTATCGGGAGTTTTTCATGTTACTCTACAATTTTCTCATCGACACTTTTCGTTTAATTATGATATTTGGGAAGTTGATTAATTCATTAATCTAAATATGCAATTAGGCGGAATTCAAAAAATAATCTGAGTATTTCCAAGCGACGGCAAACAACATCGCCTTGGTTCTGTCGAGTTACGTGGCTTTCGCATATTTTTAAATCTTGGTGCATGATAGTTGGGACACCCCGTATAGTCTTCGTTATCTATTAATGTTGTAGCAAAGTATTCACAGCGCCGCGTTTCTGTCAGACCGGTATTCTTGGTAATATGTCCAGCACGACCCTTGCCTTCGGTCTTCTTGACAAGGTGCCTTCATGCACGAATACCGTATCCAATAATTCACGTCTCCCGGCCGATGACTGCGGGTGGCCAAAAGCTTGGCCAATCAGCTTGTGCACAGTCATGCGATTTGAATGAACGTTGGCCAAATTAGTTTCCTGTAGTCAAGGACGAACTATTTGTTTTGAAACATCGGCAGTTTCTTTGTTTTTGCGCATAGCCTCACAGGGCTCACACGAAACGCTGCCGAGCACTCGCTCGAAAGTAGTCGGGGAAATGGACCGTTCACGCGCATAAGAATTTCAGCAATAGAGATTCGTACCATGGAAAAGAATTGAAGTTCACGATCTCTCGATTGACATACTATCGTTTCGACGGACCAGACGAATTCACTAGTTCTTTAACTGGTGCTAACAGGTTTAAAGGCTCATTTTAGGCTACGAGCGCTCTTTCGCATGGCCTACGTCGACGGAGTTATAGCGACCTGCAAAATACAGTGCTTGACTGCATACCATGTACAGCACCATTATTGAGACCCTGATTTCCACCCAGTCGTCTCTCATCGAACGAGGACCCCGGATCTGCTTTCCATAACCTTCGGTACCGTATTCATTGGCAGAGAAAATAAACAGGGCTGATAATGACAAGAGTTTTTAAGTTGAATGGGCGTAAAAGAAAGAAAGGGAAAAGTACTCCAGCCTTCACCAGCAGCTCAGCAGTTTTAACCCAATTAAGAATATAAAGAAATTAAGTGTGTCGTCAGAGAAACAAAAAAAAATCAACCAACTTGAGCAAGTGCTCCAACTCTGACCTCATTTGCTGCCACAGCCGCAGGCTCTGAAGCGCAACTTCTTTTATGTGCATGATGCGTGCACGGCGTTGTCATTGTCCGCTGCAGCTTTACTTGCTCTGGCCTTCAACATAGATTCCCCCGACGCCAACACTCTGTGTCCAGGGCGCACAAAACCCAGCACAAATTGCTAAACACTGACGAGGCATGATAGTTCAGTGATTAGCGCGTCCAGTTCCTAACTGCCCATTTCCGCAGGGCCATATATGCGTTCGATCGCCAGAGGCGGTGGTGAACAAAGTCATGTTTTTCTTTGCCGCTGGATAAGGGGGAAGCTGCGTAGGTGGCCTGACGACAGCGCAACGCAAAGAAAGAACGGCCAGCACAGCAAATACAGCCTCTTACAGCTGCTGTCGCAGTAAAGTTTTTTGTTTGCACGCGAGGAAAGGGAAAACAGCGGTAGTGCAGGTGCCGACTATGTGGCTGTCTTTCAGTGATGATTCGACCTTCGTCGTCCATACAACAACAACAACAACAACAACAAGAATAAAAGCTTTGCTCATCACCACGGGAATTCGAACTCATGCCCTTGCGGCAATGGGAAGTTTGGCAGCTTTGACCCTTTGTAATTTGTGCGGGGTTTCGTGCTCCACGAAGATTCTGAGGATAGTGGCCTCTGTGCACGTATTGCGAAGCCACACAAAGGCAACACTGTAGCTGACGAGCACGACGCTGGAAAGCTGTTTTCGACGAGCTGGCAGTGCCCGCGGTGAGAGCCCCCCTGTCGCTGTCGCAGTAATTCATTTCGGAGCCAGAGCAATCAGTGAGCACTATCGAACCTTTCTCTTCTTCTTTTTTTTTTTCTGCCATTTCTGACCTGTGGCTGCACGCCCTATACTCGTGGTAGGTCATGGTAACGCGAAGACCATGTCTGCAGTCTGATAGCGACCTTTTCGAACCCATTTCTATAAGAATGGTCTCAATAACGTCGCTAACAGTACACAATATTGCGTCGCACGGCGCTTAATTTATGTTGTGCTCTTGTAATAGATTGGAGAAATAATTGTAGGCATCATTGCGCTCCCAAATCTACCAACTTGGTCTAAAAACTTTCGCCTATAGTAAGTGCAAGTAATTTAATCTTAAACTGCGCTCAGTCTATAGATGTAGTGATTCTACCCTTTTCAGCTTTCGAGTGCACTGAGCTGAAATTATGCAGACACTTGAAGAAATCGGTCTGTATTTCCTGTCTGCCTGAAGTATACATTTAGGTCTGAGTCCTAACCTCTAGGCAACTCATACGTGAACCTTGCCCCAACCGTATACGTCTTTAAGCACATTAAGAAAATCAACAAATGTTCTACTAGTTCATAGATTGCTAGTACATACCAGTCACCCCCATTCCGAAATATAGACACAACTCATGTTTAACTAAGGTACTCGTGAAGCCTAACGAAGATGCGGTAAATCTATGCATAAGTTGCATGTTCATTGCGTGCAACGTGGGCTACAGTCAGCGCTCCTCTTATTATTAAACCAAACTTTCCCAGCTAGCGTTTCTTTAAAAGCCTCCAGCCAGAAAACGTAGGTTGCGGCAGTGAACTTCGATAGGGTTGGGTACGGGCTTTGCTGATATAATCGGATGGAAATAAATTTGACACAAAGACCGGATGAAGGTACATGCGTTGCGGCACAAACCAAAGAGCGGGACAAGGTCGTTGGACTTGACACCATCTGCTCACAGATGGCACCATCTGTGTCATTGTGTCGCCGTCGAAATATTTACGAGCGACAGCTCGATATCGGCGGTCGTTCCACCACTCTCAGCGCTCGCTTCCAAAATACATACTTGCTCGAGATTGGTCGCGCATACTGTATAAGCGGTCAGTATATGTATCCGGAGTCAACGAGTCGTGAGCTTTAACTAACCAGCTGGTCACCGCCGACACGTCATCGTTCGCCCTCACGCCGTGGAGGGCTAATCACGCACGTGTCGACCGGTGGCTGGTGTACGATAGAGAAAGGGCCGCGGAGCGCCAGCAGCCCGTGTGTTGCCACACATAAATCTCCCGACTACATGCACGTGGCGTAGTTGTAAAGCAAATTTGTCGACTCCCCGCTCTCCCTCGTCCCGCGTCCTGCTTTTATACCGTAGCTAAATGTATAAGCCTGTCTGTGCGCGTCGTGTAATGTTTATGTCAATACACGCACACACGTAAAAACAGCAGACTAATATAGGGTATAACAAAGATTGCCAGCGACTGCACTTCCCGCACGGCAAACGGGAAAAATTCGAACAGCTTGAAAAAACGTCAACGTCAAAAAAGAAAAAAGAAAAAAAAAAGCCTCATACAAGACCGGAAGTAAACAAAGTGGTTGGTATGCCCTTTCAAGAGATGCCAATCCCTCCATATTTCCCCTCTTCATCATCGAATAAGACTCGCCGTCTTTCCCATGAGGAAAACAGCGTCCCTCTTTCTTCCCCCCCCCCCCCCCCCTCCATCGTTTCGGCTCTCGCGACGAGGGCGTCCTCGCTTCTATTCGCAGCCCCACGTGCATGCGAAAGTGCACTGGCAAACGTCTCGCAGGAACGTATGGCTGTTGGCGAAAATGCTCTGCGAGCGCGCTGAGGGGCGTCCCCCGCAAATGCGAGTCGAAAGGCAAATTCTGTACACGGCCGCTGAGAAAAGCGCGGAGCGGGCAAGGCGGCATACATCGGCTCAAAAAGTTGCGGACGCTGTCCTTCCGAAGAGATTTCTCGGCTCGGACCCCAGCTAAGAACGCGAGCGGCGAGGCCATCGTCTTGAGAAAAAAAAATATATATAAATGCTGTGGAAACAACGAAAACACCAACGGCTGCAGCCTTTTCGAGCGGCCCGCGAAAATCGATCGTGGCTCTACCAATCCAGTGGTTCGCATTCAGCGTGAGAAGATACGCGAGGCCTTGCGTGGGCTTTCGGCGAGCGCAGTACATGCCCTGCGGTATAACGAAGCTTTTGGGCCAATAAGCGTGTTTGACTACAATAAGGAGGCGCGAGGGAGGGTTTATAGGTCAAAACACGCGACGACGGGAATACGTACGCTTAGCAGCAGCAAGTCTACCCATTCGGCTGAGACGAGAGAAACAGGAGCACATAGGTTTTCTTTGTTTGTTGTTGTTTTTTTTCTATTTTTGTTTACCAGAAAGTGCAGGCAATGAGTACGCAGCACAGCTGAGGTGAGTGGGCCTGTAGGGAGGCCAACCAGATGATGATGATGATGATGATTTATTGGCATCCCCTTTAAAACGGGGCGTTGACAAATCGCACATGATACATACATGATCCTGTTGGTGACCCCATGCTGTGGACGAAAGACGAAGAGGATTGAAAAGGATGGGGAGAGGTAAAGGGTAACGTGGTGACGCACATAAGGAAGCAGGCAGCGTGGTCACAGTCTGTCACAGAGTGCCGTTGTCTTTAATGAAAAGCGGCCATTAACTACATGAAAACGAGATATTTCGACCTTGTTCGTCGAGTCGACTGCAGCAAAAAGACTTACGCTGTCCTAAGAGGTATTCTTTGTGCAAACACGACTGCGGCTAATACCCTGTAATATATATAAAAAAATTCTGGGGTTCTACGTGCCAACACCAGGATATGATTATGAGGCACGCCGTAGTAGGAGACGCCGGGTTAATTTCGGCCACCTGGGGTTCTTTAACTTGCACCCAATGCACCATACACCGGCGTTGTTGCATTTCGCCCCCATCGAAATGCGGCCGCCGTGGCCTGAATTCGATCCCGTGCCCTCAGGCTTAGCAGCGCCACGCCAAAGCCACTTCGCCACCTCGGCGGGTATCTTGTAATATATCAACCCGTATTTTTATATACGCAGCTAGTCCTTAGATACGGCCCACTTCTACTCTGCCAACAACCGCGCTCGTCACTCGTCCGCACCATCTCTTATCTCCACACGGCTCTGACCTTTATGCGCCGTGCATTCGCCGCTCAGTTTCCGTTGAAGCGATAGACCGCGCGTACCTTCGCCCGCTGCGGCGTATGCTTGCTGCCAGCGTTTTGACAGTCGTTGTCTGCAGTCATTCAGTGTGATCTATTCGTGTTTGTTTGTAAGCGCTCACACCACGCTTGTTCATTCAGTTAGTGATCGTCGGGCCACATTTTCCAACGCACGCTACACATGCAATGCTGCCCGGATCGGCAGTGCAGCGCTACAAGTGTGTCCCTTCGCACGCGCTGCCCACGGGAAGCGCTTCTCATCAACACCACCGTTTCACACGCGCCTCTCGTGGTCATCGAGTCTCTCTTCATGTCGGTCTACTTACGCCGCAGCACACCTGCTTACTTAATCAGCTCATGTTTACTACAATTCATATTGCTACCAAAGCCGCTCACCTTACTTCGTATGACATTGCTGTGTTGCTATCGCATTCATTGCTTCGCCCTTAGGGCGAAATTGACTTTTTTTTTCTCTCCTTTCTTTTTACGACCAGCCCGAAAAAGGTCAAAATCTATTTACCGCTTCACTTAGGAAATTAATGCTCGAGTGGTGTCCATTAACAAGAGCATTGTTGTAGTAGGTGACTTGCCCGATGTTAGTCTCTTCAATGACTCCGAAAGTCGTTCAAAACTCACTTAACAGTAATGTGCTAAGAAAAAAAGGACAAAAAAATGAGTTTCGATGAAAGCACAGTCAGACGATCAGACGACCGCGTCCACGAAAAACGTATACTGAACAGACCAGAGGAGATGGAGGACCCTCGTCTCACAACAATGGCAATTGCCACTGTTATACTCCAGTGGCTCACAAGTGAGCTATTCTGGATTTAAAGATACCAATTATTGTCTAGAGAAGGAGAAAAAAGAGTGGAAGAAAAAAACTAGTGAGGTTAACAACCGAACTAAACCGGTTGGCTACCTTGCGCCAGAGAAAGGGAACATAAGAATTAAAAGATAATGAAACAAGGAAAAAAAACCGCAGTAACACCGGTGGGCTTTTACAGACTTTCACATGAATCCGACGTCGTTGCAGGTCAACTGCAAAGAAATATCGGGCAGCGTAAAAGACCTCATTTCAGATACTTCAGATATATAAAGGCCTCCGCGCAATATATTCCGTTTTAAATTCGAGTGGATGCGTCACGAAAAGCTCGCAAAATTAGATGATCTTGATAGTGAAACTGAAAAGAGAAAAAAAGATGGTGGAAAAAAATCAAAACTTCGCTATTACTGCTCGTCAGAAGTGATTCATGACTCCAAACGCGCGGCTCCTCAGCATGACTTCATGTCCTTCGAGATTATGTGCCACCTGCTGCTGTCCGCCGTGAGTTGGAAAATTTCGGAGGAGACGTGCCGGGAGGGAGTTACGTCGCATCCGCTAGCCACCAGATACACGCATCGTCTGCCGAGGTTCTATTTAACGCCGGCTAACAAAAATATTGGCTAATTACTCGACCTGCAGCTTTGCAAAGATAGATCCAGTAGTAAACGCACTACTAATTTATTGCCAATTTAGACACAGTGAAATTTGGTTGCAGTTGGCCTTTGAAGACGGAGTAGAGACTAGAGTAAGGACAAGCACTAATGGCGCATTATACGTATGTGCGGATCGGCCCAATGACGTCCTTAATTACACTTATTTCCGGCATAGGCCACTCTCATAAAGCGCCGATGCATTGATTTCTGGGCACGTCGAGTAATCTGTATAATGTTAAAGCATTCAAAATTGTCGTATCTTAAAATAAGCTTTAATTACTGCCCCTTGCTTAGCCTTCAGTGACTCTAGATGTCTTCGCGAAAGTTGGAATAGGAAAATCGCGTATCTTAAGAAACATGATACTTTTATCATTGTGTCGGAAGAACTCGTACAATCACTACCGTATGTAGGGTGCATACAGGTACAAGGCATCCTAAGTAACTTTGTATGCAAGGTATGGGTATCTTTGGCAACGCCCACATATGCGGAGCTTGGGAAGCCGATTTGGATGAGCTACCGAATGAAAGCCTTTAGTGTTACCACTTGTTGGATTCAGGAGCGTCAACGTTTCTTTTTTTTTCCGAATAGAATATTCATATGTTGGAGGGAGCAGGCCAGACGTCTAACAACACCCGCCGTGGTGGCGTAATGGCTTCGGCGTTGCGCTGCTAAGCCCGAGGACACGGGATCGAATCCAGGCCATGGCGGCGGCATTTCTATGGGGGCGAGCTCGAGAACGCCCGTGGACCATGCATTGGGCGCACGTTAAAGAACTCCAGGTGGTGAAAATTAGTCCGGAGTACCCCCCCACCCCCCCAATACGGTGTGCCTCATAATCATATCCTGGTTTTGGCACATAAAACACCAGAATTTTCAGACGTCTAAGACACACAGGAACTTAAGCCCATATGAGTGGAGATATAGAAAGAGAGATTAACTTTATTTAAAAATGGTTCTTTGTGAGCTTAGGCACACCACTACCACACGGAGCAGTGTAAAAGCTTCAATATTACAACCTCCTGTGATGACGCAACAAGTGACGTATACGGTCATGTATGGCGTGTATGGCTGAACAGGGCCGATGACGACGAAAAAGCAATTCGCGGCGCACCCGAATCGAACCAACGAACTCGCGTTCATTTTGTCGCGTTTCATCACCATTCCTCGGAACCGCTCCGCAAAGGCACTAATGAACGCGCCGGCTCACCTGAAAGCTTATATCTATAGACAGCTTTATCAAGGACGCCACCATATTTCGTAGGCAGTGGGACCATCTATGAGCTGTCTGATTTCGCTGTCATGCAAGCTTGGGCTAATGCTCGGTGTTGTGTGCCAGATATACGCGCGGTTGCAGTTGCTGGTGGTTGCTTTTTGTTCTGGGGCATAGTTTACTTAGTGAACCTCTTCGATTATCAGTCCCTGACAGACCCCGAGTGCTTGGGAGTGCTGCCCCGCATTCGATTTTCTAAAACACCTTCGGAAGCTCCGCCACCAGTCCGAGAGCTGCCAGAATCGCGTTCGTTTTTCATGCACCGGAAGTCGCGGACTTTCCACCGACTCACGAAGCTGTCAACAGATTTTTGCCCGAACCAGCGCAAGCAGCTAGCGGACGACGGCTGTCTTAAAAAGATACGCACGTCATTTGACGCCATGTTATGATAGATGCCGTGTGCTTCTGCGTACTTTGCGCGTTCCATACGGCAAATATTATGCGCTCAGCTATCGCGTTTGTTACCTCGGTGCTTTGTGTTCAATCATGCGAGCTTTTCACGGGCCGTATAATTGCTGCATAGCAAAGAGAAGCACAGCGATCAGGCGCATGTCCTTGCTTTTCTTGATGTGTTTCGCGAAATCTGTGATGTTCATTGCTTATGTGTAGTAAACAGGTTGATGTCGCTTTTCAGGTGAGTGAAACTGGTGTGCGAGGAAGCATATCATATTGAATGTGGCTGTTTCACGTTGGTAGCTGGGGTGGTATACAATCGGAGCTTCACCGATCATTGTTCACACATGTTGATCCCTTCTGTTGCAAAGTTCGACGGTTTACTTTTTGACGTGCAGGATTAGTAGGCGGTGTACACGCGCTCTGTCTTATAGACACGAGTTGTGATTTTCGTAAATGGTCTCACGACCTTTGAAGATATCGGCGGGCGCCTTCTGCGTGAAGGGCGACGTGGCCCTGCCGCGCTTTTGCTTACGTTCGTGTGGGAATTCTACTTAAATTTCGCAGGCATGGTTTACTTAGTTTACTACTCTATGGGGCGTCCTTGTTTGGAGTCGTCTTGTTGAGCTTGTGAGCTGGGATCTGGGGATGTGTCACGCAGTGGGCAATCCTGGACCATGTGTTGCAGGGTGTCTGGGAGGTCACAGTGGGTGCATGTGTACGAGTACTGCGTAGGATCGAGTCTGTGCATGATTATTCCATGAACATAGGTGTTTGTCTGTAGTAAACACCTATGCACAGCGGTTAAGTGGCACGAGCAGCGGGAGTGCGACGTAAACTGCGCTTTGCGAACACGTTATATGCACTCAGGCTGCGAATTAAGCATTATGGATTTGTCCGCAACGTGGCCTCTAAGACTGCACCATTTCGGAGGCCACGCTAATGAATTCGCTGGGTAGGGTGGCTATCCACGAGTGACTACGAGCAGACGACGCCATGCCAGGAGAGTGACATCCGGTAACGGTGCTTTCGAACGAAACCTCGGACAGTCCCCGACCACTGGATCACGTGACTGTGACGCGCCATTCTGTCAGGGCAAGTCAGACCGGAAGCCGCAGACGGTTTGCGGACAGTCAAGGACTGCATAATGGAAGAGGCCTAGTGTGACGTGACGTTGCTTACATTGGAAAAAATCCCGTGAGACGTACCGAAGTGGTTTAACTTGACATGACCGGAATTTCTGCTACCGGTGAGGCTGACGGAGCAGCTAACGGCGCTGCCAGCGTGATGCGTGATCATGTGTTTGAGCCTACGATCAGCCTCGGAAATCAGTTGCGTATATCTGAAAATTAGTCTCACGAATTTGCCCTCATTGCAACTTTCTGTGTGTAGTTCCAATCTGTGGTTTAGCAACAATAAAGAGAGAGAGAGAGAAATAAACTTTTATTTTCTGAAACGGTAATCCGAGGCAGGGCCCGGTTCACCCTAGGTGGGAGGATTCCTTAATCCAGGAACCCTCTGGCTTGGGCTGCCTCCTTGGCCCGGGTGACAAGACTGCGTTGGTCGTCCAGGTCGTCAGAGGAAAGCTTCGCCTCCCACGTTTCAGTGGTGGTATTGAAGTGCGCCGATTTGGGGAGTTCTTCTTCAGCCTCTATGGGGCGTTCTTGTTTGGAGTCGTCTTGTTGAGCTTGTGAGCTGGGGTTTGGGTATGTGTCACGCAGTGGGCAATCCTGGACCATGTGTTGCAGGGTGTCTGGGACGTCACAGTGGGTGCATATGTACGAGTACTGCGGATAGAGTCTGTGCATGATTATTCCGTGTACATAGGTGTGATAGATTGTGAAATCACACGAAGTGACGTCAGTCGGCAACGAGAGAGCGTGCGCCAGTTTTGTGCCTGTCTTCTGTTATCACCAAGTGTGCTGATACCTGTCACCGTCTTAGCTATATAAGCAGTGTCCTTCTTGTAATAAACGCTTTTGTGTTCCGTGTCGTTGCGACTCACGCGTCCGTTCATAACAGTGGCGACGAGGCACGGTCTAACCCGTGCGTGGGCCAGGGTTTTCCGGCAGCATGGCAGCCGGTAGTCGCATTCGAGAGTTCAACCTCAGTGAAAACTCGTCGTGGGTGGAGTATGTCGAGCGCATTGAGTTGTATTGTGCAGCGAGCAAGCTCACAACGGATGAGGACAAGCGAGCGGTGTTGCTCAGCTGCTGTGGCCCAGAGACGTACTCCCTCATAGCCACTCTCGTGAAGCCGTCGCGACCGCCAAACATGGACTACCAAGTCATCGTTGATGCAGTAAAGAAGCACGTCAACCCGAAGCCATCTGAACTATACGCGAGGTACGTCTTTTCTAAGCGAGACCAGCAAGAAGGGGAGGGCGTAGCCGACTATGTCACTGCTCTGCGCAAGTTATCCGACAACTGTGGATTTGGCGGAACAAAATTTCCATTAGAGGAAATGTTGCGCGACCGGTTGGTTTTTGGAATCTCGGACAATGTGGTTCAACAACGATTGTTGGCGGAAAAAAATCTGACGTTCGAGACGGCATATGAATTGGCAATCACGGCAGAAGCAGCTGTCAAGCAGCAAAAAGTAATTCGGAGCAACGCACAGGAGCCCGAATTCCAGCAAGAGTTAACGTCGAAAGTAGAAATGGAAGCCAACAAGAAGCAACCAGAGAGGCAGAGGGTTTGTTTCCGCTGTTTGGGAGCGCATCCAGGATGGCGTTGCAGATACAAATATTCGGTGTGTTTCAACTGCGGCGGAAAGGGGCATTTAGCCAAAGCATGCCGAAAAAAGCCAGCGGAGGTGGAAGCGCAGCTCGAGGATAACAAAAAAGCAGCGAAGAGCGAGTACGACGATTTGTTCAGTATCAGCCAATTAAAAAGCGGGACGCCAAAGTACGTCATCACTGTAGAGATCGGAAATGAAATCGTGCCGATGGAAGTAGATTCTGGAGCGGCCAGGTCGATTATCAGTATGAACGAATTTCGGAAGCTGCAAGTGGCGAAGCGGATCAAGCTGGACAAGTGCGACACGCAACTGGTGACCTGGACAAAGGAAGGTCTGGACGTGCTGGGAAAAGCATCTGTGCCCGTGAAGTTCAAAGACCGAAAATTTCAGCTGCCGCTACTAGTACTGAAGAACGACGGGAACGCTCTACTGGGCCGAAATTGGTTCCAGCCATTGGGAATCAGCCTAACAGGTCTTCATAACATAAAGGTCGGACCTCAAGCGATAATGGAAAAATTCGCAGACGTGTTCAGTGAAACATTTCCAGGCGCAAATCTGCCACGCATCCACATCGAACTAAAGGAGGCCGCCCAAGCCCGGTTCCTGAAGTGCCGCAGCATTCCGTTTGCCATGAAGGAGGAAGTAGTTGCTGAGTTAAATCGCTTGGAGGAACTGGGAATTCTAAAACCCACCCAATATTCAGACTGGGCAACGCCAATCGTCGTGGTGCGAAAGAAGGACGGCTCCCTATGAATATGCGGAGATTATAGGAGCACGGTGAACCAGTCCGTAAAAAGTAATGTATACCCGTTACCCACAAGCAAATAACTGTTTGCCCGATTAGGAAGGGGGCGTGTTTTTTCCAAACTCGACCTGACGCAGGCTTATCAGCAACTATTAGTGGATGAAGAAACGGCGGAGTTGCTCACGATAAATACCGTGCAAGGGCTGTACAGGGTTTGTCGGCTGCCGTTCGGCGTGTCCGTTGCCCCTGGGGTGTTCCAAAGAACCATGGACATGGTGCTGGCCGGAATGCCGCAAGTAGCGGTATATCTGGATGATATCCTGATTGCCAGCGAGTCTATCGAGGAACATGAACGGATGCTTGCCGAGGTCCTCAGCCGATTGTCCAAAACCGGGCTCCGAGTTCAAGCGGCGAAGTGCGAATTTTTCAAGGAGAGCCTTGAGTTTCTGGGGCATCGAATTGATGCTAAGGGCATCTACCCCTCGAAAGCAAAGGTTGAGGCCATCCACCAGGCTCCTGCTCCGAAGAACAAAAAGGAACTGCAAGCCTTTTTGGGTATGATCAATTTCTATAATCGTTTTTTGAAGGGCAGGACAGAAGTAGCTGAAAAATTGTATCGGTTGTTGGATAACAACGTACCATGGAACTGGAGTTCAGAGCACATGGAAGCGTTCGAGAGCCTGAAGAAGTTGCTGACCTCTAACTCGTTACTGGTGCATTTTATACCTGATGCCCCATTAGTGTTGTCATGCGACGCGTCATCTGTGGGAGTGGGGGCAGTTTTGTCTCACCGCGACAACGAAGGAAATGAGCAGCCTGTGGCCTATGCATCTCGAACATTATCTAAGGCTGAGCGTAATTATGCTCAGATCGACCGTGAAGCTCTTGCCGTGGTTTTTGGGGTGCGACATTTCCACCAGTACCTTTGTGGGCGAAATTTTCTTATTCTCACGGATCACAAGCCCTTGCTAGGAATCTTTCAGCGGAAAACGCAGATTCCGGCGGTTCTTTCGCCTCGCATGTTACGGTGGACTCTAATGCTATCAGCCTACGAATACGTGCTCGATTACAGGAAAACCCAGGACCATGGAAACGCAGATTGCCTGAGTAGGTTGCCGGCTCCCTTAACCCGACAGGAGACTGAAGTACCGGGTGACATACTCCTACTGGAAGCTGTGGAGTACCCTCCAGTGAGCGCACGAGAAGTGGCAGCGTACACCAGCAGTGATCCCCAGCTGTCCCAAGTGAAGAAATGGATCCTGGAGGGTTGGCCACGCGAGCGAGTAGCCCCGGAGTACTCTGGGTATGAGGTGAGACAAAACGAGTTGTCCGTGCATCGCGACTGTGTGCTCTGGGGAAGCCGCGTAGTAATTCCTGAGGCATTGCAGAAAGAAGTGTTAAGTCTTATGCACGCTAACCATCCGGGAGTGACGGCCATGAAGGCAATAGCCAGGTCGTACGTGTGGTGGCCTCATATGGACAGAAGGATAGAAGAGCTAGTTAGATGCTGCCGGCCGTGCCAGGTAAACAGACCGAGTGAACCAAAGACACCAACGCATTTCTGGACTAAGCCAGAACGACCTTGGAGTAGAATCCACGTGGATTTCGCAGGACCGATCCAAGGCGTGCATTTTCTGGTGGCGGTAGACGCCCTCTCGAACTGGGCTGAAGTCGAAGTTATGCCGTCTCTTCACTCAGTTGCGGTAATTGAAAAATTCCGCAAGATGTTCGCAGCGTATGGATTACCCGACCTGGTTGTGTCTGATAATGGCACCGCTTTTGCCAGCAGGGAAACTCAAGATTTCCTTAAACGAAATGGCATTCGCTATATGTATACCGCGTCTTACCACCCGTCAAGTAACGGAAGGGCGGAGCGGATGGTACGAGAACTGAAATGTTCATTACGGAAACAGAGACAGGGCACCGTACAATGCAAGGTTTCACGTTTTTTGTTCAAACAGCACTCTACGCCACACTCCGAAACCGGCAAATCACCTGCAGAAGTCATGCTGGGTCGGAACTTCAGGACGGCCATATCGACCCTTCAACGGGACGAGAGCGAAGCAAGATGCCTGCTGCCGCCTCCACAACGTGGGTTCCTGCCGGGTGATACTGTGTACGCGAGAAACTTCCGGCCCGGCCCCGAGTGGGTTCCTGGTCGTGTGTTGCGACGTTTGGGCCACGTCATGTACGAGCTGCGGACTGCAGACGGTACTGTGCACCGACGCCACCGGGACCACGTGCGCCGAGCATGGCACGATGAGCCCGGAGGCCATGAAACGTCGCCCTCTTTTGCGCTCCCGGATACACCAAGCCCCACCCTGGGACCTGTCGGGCCTGAGACGCCGCAGCCTCTCAGGCGTTCCACTCGCCAACGCCGCCCAGTGCGACGTTACGGCATCGATGACTAAGGGGGAAGGGATGTGATAGATTGTGAAATCACACGAAGTAACGTCAGTGGGCAACGAGAGAGCGTGCGCCAGTTTTGTGCCTGTCTTCTGTTATCACCAAGTGTGCTGATACCTGTCACCGTCTTAGCTATATAAGCAGTGTCCTTCTTGTAATAAACGCTTTTGTGTTCCGTGTCGTTGCGACTCACGCGTCCGTTCATAACAATAGGTGTTTGTCTGTAGGCGGCGGAGGATGACTCCTTCCTCTTTGCTCAGCTTCTTGTGGTGGTGATGGGTACGTTCTTCTGCTGAGTCGGTGGTGTTGCAGAAGCTCCGAGTACTTTTGGGCAATGTCATCAACGTTGGTGGCCGGCCTGGTGTGTGATGGCAGGAAAGCCCGGCTGGTATGCTCGCGGGCAGCGGCGTGTGCCGCCTCATTTCCTGTCTTGCCCCGATGGCCTGGAATTCAGTTGATGTGGGTGGTCGGGGAGCGGGGCGCGTGCGATGTGATTTTGAAGTATATTGAGTGCAGTTTATGATATGCGTCCTTTTTGATAGTTGCGAGCTGCTGCTTGGGAATCAGTGAGGATTACGGCTACTTCAGGGCATGTTGTTATCGCCAGAGCAATTGCCGTTTCTTCTGCAGTCTCGGCGGCTCTTGCCCGGGTGGTGACAGCGGCGAGTTCTTTGCCTTGGTGATCCGCGACACGTAGGGCAAAGACGTTTCTTTTAATATACCGGGCAGCACCGGTGTACATCGTATCAGGGTTTGTCGCGTATTTCTTGCTGAGTGCGCGGATTCTGCTTTGCCGACGCTCCTTATGGTAAGTCGGATGCATATTGCGCGGTATACGCGCAACGCTGATACACTCATGGAGTGCGGGTGGGATTCTTGCTTTCCGGTCTGTTTCGGCAATGTAGCTTTCACTGTAGTTGAGGTAGCGCAAAACTTCACGTCCGGTGGGTGTGAGCTTTAGCCGCTCTAGTTGGCTGATTTTATGCCTCAGAGCGCTCTTACCACGTATTGTGGACGCCGAGCTTGAGGAGTTTCTCCGTTGATGCCGTAGGTGGGAGGGTCAAAGCTACTTTGATGGCCTTTCCAATGATGGCATTGAGTTCCTTGATTTCAGCCGGGCCTGTGTGTCAGGTAGGGAGTGCCGTAGGTGATGCGGCTAGTTCGGAGGGCTTGAATTAGCCTTAGTAAGTCTTCCTCCTTAAATCCGCTTCTTTGGTTTGTTGTCCTCTTGACGAGGTGCGTAACTTGTGACAGTGTACGTTGGAGACGCGGGAGAGTGACTGCTTCTGATCCGTCCTTGTGGATGTGAAGACCGAGTACGCGAAGGGAGTCGACTGTAGGGATTTTGGTTCCTTGGAGGGAGACACTTGGATCTGGTTTGATATAGTTGGGCGGTCGTCCTTGCGTCCGTGCTCTGAGCACGAGAAGCTCCAACTTTTCGGCTGCGCACTGGGGACCGCAGTCTCGGAAGCATCTTGCGATGGTATCGATGGCTTCTTGTAGACTGCGTTCTTGTTGTCCAGTAGTAGGTGTTTTGGTCCAGAGTGTGATGTCGTCGGCGTAAAGGGCATGGCGTAGGTTTGGGATGGCATTGAGTTGTTTTGGCAGCTTGATCATTGCGATGGAGTGATGGAATCACTGATCCTTGTGGGGTTCCTTTGTTGGGTAGCCGAAATTTATCGCTGCCGAGATTGCCGACGCCTACTGTTGCTGTTCGGTGTGTCAAAAAAGTGCTGATGTAGTTATAGATCCGGGCTCCACAGCCTGTATTTTTGAGGTTGCGGAGGATGGCTTCGTAGCTTACGTTGTTGAATGTGCCCTTTACGTCGATTGCCAGGATTGATGATTTGCGTCTGTGATCAAGGTAGTCGAGCCGATCTTCCTTGAGGAGCAGCAGTACGTCCTGCGTGGACAAATTCTGTCAGAATCCGAACATGTTGTGCGGCAAGTATCCGTTGTCCTTGAGGTATAGCGTTAACCGGTCGTGCACCATGTGCTCGAGGAGTTTGCCCACGCAGGATGTGAGGGAGATGGGACGGAATTTTTCGATGCGAAGGGGTTTATTGGGTTTGGGGATCATGGTGGACCTCCGAATGCGTCCAGGCTACTGGTAGGTCACCCTTTTCCCAGCAGTCATTCTAGTACCGGAGCAGTGCTGTTGCGGATGATTGCGGGAGGTTGCGTAGGAGCTTAACAGTGATTTTGTCCTTGTCGGGACTCGTGTTTCCAGTGGGTTTTGCAAAGGCTGCGTGGAGCTCTGCTTGCCTGAAGTCGACCAAGGTCTGGGTTTGGTGCACCATCGTACGCCTTGCCGTTCGCCGACGATGTGGGCTTGTCGCTGCTAAGTTTCGGCTAAGTTCACAAAGGAGATTGCGCTGCCTGGCGTAGGCTCCAGACAGGCACTTACACGAACATACACATCTAAAGGTGTTTATTGGAAGAGCTCAGAGCAGCTCAACGTCGACGGGCAGGGCAGTTACAGCTTCAAAACACAAGAGCGGTTGCTGAGCGAGAGCGCTCGACCCACTAGCGTTTAGATCCAGTAGCACTGAACCCACCAGTGTCTGTCTTTTTCGCTACAATCACTCCTGGGAACGATAAGGGAGCCGCCCGGTGACCTATCAGCTCGTCACGATGAGCGAGCGGGTCGAATTAACACTTTAAAGGGTCGACATGGACAATGTCTCGTCCACGGCGGCGCATGTCTGAAGATGGCTCAACTGGTTCTATAACGTAGTTGACAGGAGATGCGCGTTTGAGAACACGATAAGGGCCTTCATACTTCGGGACCAGTTTTGATGAGAGGCCAGGGGCAGTCAAAGGGACTGAGAGCCACACGAGCGCTCCCGGATCGAAGGTGACCGTGGAAGTGGCGTCACCGCGAGTGCTCCTCTGGCGCTCTTGATCATCGGAAGTAAAGGCCCGTGCTAGGTCGCGGCACTCTTCTGCATGCCTGACCGTGGCAGAAATAGGCACACACTCGGATGCATCCGGCCGGTATGGTAGAATGGTGTCGATGGTGTGCGAAGGGTGTCGACCATACATTAAGAAATAGGGTGAAAATCCAGTGGTGCTCTGCGTAGCGGTATTATACGCGTAGGTCACGAAGGGCAGAATGGCGTCCCAGTTCGTGTGGTCGGAGGTGACGTACATTGAAAGCATGTCGCCGAGTGTACGGTTGAAGCGTTCTGTGAGGCCATTCGTTGGAGGGTGGTACGCCGTAGTCGTACGATGAACAACGTGGCACTCCTTGAGAATCGCTTCAACTACTTCCGACAGGAAGACTCGTCTGCGATCGCTGAGCAGTTCTTGAGGTGGACCATGCCGCAGGATGAATCGGCGAAGCAGGAATGAGGCAACATCGCCCGCTGTAGCTGCTGGCAGAGCGGCGGTTTCGGCGTATCGCGTAAGGTGATCTACTGCCACAATGAATGGCCCAGCGGTTACCAGCCGACGTCAAGGGAAGTAGCTTATACAAATCGATGCCAACGCGCCCGAACGGCCGGGTAGGGCAGGGTAGAGGCTGCAGACCAGCTGGCGAAAGCTGGGGCGGAGATTTCCGGCGCTGGTAGTCGGGGCATGAGCGAACGAACTTTTGAACGTAGTTGTACATTCCTCGCCAGTAGTAGCGTTGTCGAGGCGCTGGTAGGTTTTGAAAAGTCCCGAGTGTGCACACTGTGGATCAGAGTGGAACGATGCGCAGATCTCAGAACGGAGGCTTCGAGGTACTACTAATAACCACTGGCGGCCGTCAGAGGTGTAATTGCGTCGGTGAAGCAGGTCGTCGCGAATGGAGAAATGGCGAGCTTGACGGCGCAACGCACGAGTGGTTGGCTGCGATGACGGGTCAGCAAGGAAGTCTATGATGGAGGCAATCCAGGGGTCCTTGCGCTGCTCGGAAGCGATGGTCCCAATGTCGACGGAAGAAACGTCAAGCTGGGATAGTGAGCAGCAGGCATTGTCGTCAGGCAAGGGAGAACGTGAGAGGGCGTCAGCGTCAGCATGCTGACGTCCGTTGCGGTACAGCACGCGGATATCGTAATCCTGTAATCGAGGCACCCGACGGGCGAGACGGCCTGAGGGATCCTTCAATGACGACAGCCAGCATAATGCATGGTGGTCCGTGACGACATCAAATTGGCGACCATACAAATAGGGCCGGAACTTAGTAAGCGCCCAGATGATTGCCAGACATTCTTTTTCCGTGACGCTGTAATTGGTCTCGGCTTTAGTAAGCGTGCGGCTTGCATATGCCACAACTTATTCAGGGAAACCTTCTTTGCACTGCGCTAGGACAGCGCCGAGGCCAACACTGCTGGCATCTGTATGTACCTTAATAGGTGCCGTTGGGTCGTAGTGGCGCAAAATGGGTGGAGACGTCAGTAAACGACGGAGCTTAGTGAACGCCTCATCGCACTCGGACGGCCACGATTGGAGGGGTCCGTTGCTTCCAAGGAGCTTCGTCAGGGGTGATATAACGGCGGCGAAATTGCGAATAAAGCGCCTGAAGTAGGAACACAAGCCTACGAAACTGCGTAGTTCCTTGACGGACGTCGGTTTAGGGAATTCGGCGATGGCACGAAGTTTGGCTGGATCGGGGAGGATTCCATCCTTCGAGACGACGTAACCGAGTATCGTGAGCTGCCGCGCTGCAAATCGGCACTTCTTTAGGTTCAGTTGGAGGCCAGCGTTTGCTAAGCACGTCAAAACACGCCGTAGGCGTTGAAGGTGCGTGGTGAAGTCAGAGGTAAAAACAACAACTTCGTCGAGATAACATAAGCACGTGTGCCACTTCAAACCGCGCAGAACTGTGTCCATCATGCGTTCAAAGGTTGCTGGCGCATTACAAAGTCCAAACGGCATCACGTTAAATTCGTATAAGCCGTCGGGTGTGACAAAGGCTGTCTTCGGCCTATCGACGTCAGCCATGGGTACTTGCCAATATCCGGAGCGTAAATCTAGTGATGAAAAGAATTCTGCTCCTTGTAGGCTATCGATAGCGTCATCGATTCGCGGCAGCGGGTATACATCTTTGCGAGTGATCTTGTTCAGGCGCCGATAGTCTACACAGAACCGTACCGAGCCGTCTTTTTTCGTAACAAGGACGACAAGAGATGCCCATGAACTGTTCGAGGGTCGGATCACTTCGCGGCGAAGCATATCGTCCACTTGCTCATTAATCACACGACGTTCTGTGGCAGAGACGCGATATGGGCGTTGCCGCAATGGCGGTTGGAAGCCGGTGTCAATATGGTGCGTGACAGCAGACGTCCGGCCAGGTAAGGTAGCCCGACAACAAAAGAAGAACGAAATTCTAAGATGCGCAGAAGCTGAGAACGCTGAGCTGGGGTGAGACCATCGGCAATTGATGAATCGAACACACCTGTGGGCAAAGGGTCGGACGTAGAGAGAGAACCAAGCGTGTTGTAACTGGCGCAGGATGTGGCTTCGGGAACATTCGTAATTTGTACGTCCTCGATCACCTCCACATGGCCAAGACATTCGCCTTGAAGCAGCATCACGGGGTATGAGAAGGGGTTACAGACGAAAATAGCTGTGGAGTCCTATTTGACGTTCACAGTCGCAAAAGGTAGCAGCAGACCTTTTCGAGTATAAAAGCGACCAGACGGAGAAATTAGTGGGACGGCGTCAGAGAGGCTGCTGCAATGAATTCAGACAATCACTGACGAGTTGGGAGGAACGCTGGTGTCGTGCCAGACGAGAAGTTTGTTCGCAAAAGAAGCATTATCGGCAGGCGTCATATCTGAGATCGGCGACAGTTCTAGTTCGGCCCGTGCGCAATGAATAACAGCATTGTGGCGGGCGAGAAAGTCCCACCCCAGGATAACTTCGTGGGAGCACGAAGAAATCACAATAAATTCGATGGCGTATACAACGTCCTCGATGAGAACACGAGCGGTGCACGCCGCTAGCGGATGAATACGCTGTGCGCCTGCTGTGCGGAGGGAGAATCCGGCAAGGGGCGTCGTGACCTTTCGAAGGAAGCGACAAAGCTTTGCGTCCATAACTGACACAGCGGCTCCGGTATCCACGAGGGCATATGTGCGCACACCGTCAACTAACACGTCTATCACATTGGTCGGGCTACGTTGAGGACTTTCGCATTTCGACGGCGTCGCAGCCCTTGCCTCATGGACTGTGACGATTAGTTTTCCTCATCCCGAGCTACGGGACGAGGCCGCATCGGTGATGGGGAGCGTCGGCGTGGAGAAGTTAGGCGGCGAATGTTGGCAGACCGGTGAAATGGTGGTGACGCAGCCCGAGATTCGTCGTCGTAATATGGGCGCGGAGAACCCACCATAGCACTTGGCGCATATGGTGTAGCGCTAGGCGACTGCACGCGACTACAGTGGCGTGCGACGTGGCCTGCGTAGCCGCAGGCAAAACATATCGGCCGATTGTCCGCCGTACGCCACCGAGTCACTGCGGCAGGTCCCATTCATGTGGGAGGACGCGCTGGACGTGGCGGCTGGTGAAGTGCTTGCACGGCAGGCTGTTGTCTGGGCATAGCGAGGCCTTCGGCGTACGTGAGAGGTCCCCGTTGAGGGAGTTGTTGAGGCTGGGTGATGACTTCCGCGTAGCTCAGTGGCACAGTCGTCGGGATCTGTTGGGGCCTGGCCATGACTTCGGCGTAGCTGTGAGGTGCAGCCGCAGGAACGCGTTGGTGGTGCTCAGGCAGAACCTCGTGCAGTTCTTGCGCTATGACGCGGCGAAGCGGAGGCGCAAAACTCGGCGTTGGCGCGTGTACCGGCTGCGGCTGTGCAAAATCCATCAATGATAGTTGCCGGGCAACTTCCTCACGGACGAACGCCTTCATTTCTGCGAGCAAAGCTGTCTGGTCGGACATGGCAGCCAAACCAGCGAGGTGTTCGTCACGCGGTAGAGATCGTTGGGTCAGTGATCGCTGCCTGCGGAGTTCTTCATAGCTCTGGCACAGTGTGATACTTTCGGCCACAGAGCGAGGACTTTTGGCCAGCAACATGTTAAAGGCGTCGTCTTCTATGCCCTTCAGGATGTTGCGAATTCGATCAGACTCCGCCATGGTGGAATCGACTTTCCTGCATAGGTCCAGGACATCTTCAATATAACAGGTGAATGTTTCTCCTGGCTGTTGAGCTCGTTCTCGCAAACGCTGCTCGGCACGCAGCTTGCGAACAGCAGGGCGACCAAACACATCGGCGAGGGAAGTCTTAAATTCGGACCATGTCTGGAACTCTCCTTCATGGTTGTTATACCACAGGCTGGCCACTCCAGCGAGGTAGAACAGAACATAGCTCAGTTTGGCAGCGTCGTCACACTTGTTATGGGCGCTTACCCTGTCGTACGCCGTGAGCCATTCGTCCACGTCAGTGTCGTTCGCGCCAGTGTAGATAGGAGGGTCGCGATGACGAGGCACCCCGGGACACGCAGTGGGTGCGGGAGGAGGCTTTTGCTGGGAGGCGTCTTGGGAGATGGTAGATGGTAGGGTGCGGGACCGGAGTTCCAGGATGATTGTCTGAGGTTACCATGACCTCCACCAATTCTAAAGGCGTTTATTGGAAGAGCTCGGAGCAGCGCAACGTCGACGAGCAGGGCAGTTACAGCTTCAAAGCACGAGAGCCGTTGCTGAGCGAAAGCGCTCGACCCACTAGCGTTTACATCCAGTAGCACTGAACCCACTAGTGTCTGTCTTCTTCGCTACACACATTATATCTCATGCACCCCACAGCCTACAGGGACGAATGCCCGTGGTGTGGGGCCACATCAACCCTATGCCACATTACGGGGAATTGCATGCTACACAACATAGAACACCACGACACAAACACCAAGAGGGAGCAATTGGAGGCATTGCTGTCCAGCTCGGCCCTTGACGACCAGCTCAAGCTGATCCAGAGAGCAGAGAAAATGGAAAGAGCCAGCGGAGCCCTGGACTAGGGGCCCCGACCATTAGCGATGCCCCTTCGGGGCAAGACAAAACTCTATCTTTGTAATAAAGTTTCAGCGTCCATGGTTGTGGATTAGTCTGCGCAGATCTTGTCTTTGTTGCGTTTTGGTGCGGTCGGTAGCTAAGAGAGCGCGTAGGAGGTTCCAGGTTTTCTTGGTGCTGAGTGTTCCTTGTAGGCTGTCACAAAAGGTGTGCCAATTTTTCCTGATAAGTTGCTCCGCGTAATCTTGGGCCTGTATGGTGAGAAGAGCCATTCGTTGCTTAAGTTTCCTATTGATTTTCTGCCTCTTTCACCTCCTCAGGAGGCTTCTTTTGTCCTCCCAGAGATGAATGAGATGCGAGTTGACTGCGGGGCTGTTGGTGCTTAGTTGGATGTTCTTGGTGTTTTGTTATGCGGTGATGAGAAGGCCCTTGAGCCAATGGTCGATGTAGTCGATTGTTGTGTTGCCGCTGAGGTTGTCTCTGAAGGACTTCCAGTCTATTGGTCGGGAAACTCCAGTCTTGGCCTGTTTCCGGTTGTGGGCGATGTCAAGTTGGAGAATGTGGTGGTCGCTTCCAAGCGTCTCCGAGAGTCGGCTCCACTCGGCCCAGAGGACGTTCGATGTGAAGGTTAGGTCTGGGTTTGTGTCCCTGGAGACACTGTTTCCGACTCTCGTGGCCTGTAGTGGGTCGTTCCAGAGGGTCAGCCTGTGTGGTTGGGCAGTGTCGTGTACGCGGGCTCCCGTCTTGGTGGTATTTGGATAAGCCCATGCTCTATATGGCGCGTTGAAATCTCCCATGATGACAACTTGATGACCTTTCGTGCGTTTCCTGGGTTCACGAATAAAGTGGTCGAATTCCGGAAGTTTTCCCGAGGGGGGCTGTATATGCTGACGATAAACAGGCTTTGCTGCGTTTTTCTGTCTGGTAGGATCTCCACTAGGGTCTACTCGATGGGATGTCTTCTATTTCATGTTCTTGCGTTGTGAGAGTTTTCCTGGTTAGGGTGGCTGTGTGTTGGGTTTGTGTATGAGCGGTGTATCCTTGAAGTCGAACGTTGCGGGTGTTGGTTTCCTGTAGCGCAATGACATCGGGGTGGTCCTGTTTGACCAATTCTTGTAGGTTTGCATAGCGGGGCGGAAGGACCGACAGTTCCATTCCCAGATGGGCAGGGGTTTTTGCGGGCTCTTTGTTGTGGTTTTAGGTGTCGCCATCATTAGGCTCTTCAGTTTCACAGGCAGAATCACGGTTGGGTGAGATGGATAAGCAGCAATGAAGTAAAAAAAAATTTGGCAGAGACGCTTACGTGTGGCGATGTGAAAGCATTATAGTCCCTTTGGTGAAATGTTCTTTCCGCGCGTTCCTTGTCCGCACAAGCTCTCGCCTGCGTTCTAACTGCGCCTCTTAAGGCCAAATTAAAACGCGCCAGGCGTGTCAACGCGCTCGCTTGCCCGCGAGCAGTTCATAACTCGAAGGACCACTCAGCGGCGTTCAATTGGTCATTAATGGCCAAACAATGAAACGTTCCTTTCCTTCGAACGATTCCTAACCTTACATGAGGCCTCCTTACATAGAAGGAGCGATGGAGGAAGCAAGCGTAGTCTGGACGCTCCCTTCGCCCGTCCTCAAGTGAGGAGCAGTTGCCGCACGCCTGGGTTCGAGATCATATCTTATAAGCTTTACGCGAACGCCTTTACTCAGTAAAAATAAGTTGCATGGTCACATAATTTTTCAAATTGATGTGCTAATATAGAGACGCGCGAACGCTTTCTTCTAGTTTTGTTTACCCAGCATGAAAAAGTACCACATTCTAGCGCAAAGCATGATGTGTTCCAGCAACACTGGCACGCCAGCGTCGTGCATGCAACGCCATTCATGCCGAACGTCCGTCTGAAACGAACATGCCTGAAAAGGCGTACTTCACAGAAGAAGAGAAGGGCCATCTGCAGGAGCTCGTCACGAAGTACAAGAACGTGATTAGGAAACAAGCGCACGGACGCCGTGTCGATAAACACGAAGGCCCAGGTGTGGCAGAAACTGTGCGCAAAGTACAGCAGCAGGCCCTTTGTACGTCCCCGGGACGCCAAACAGCTCAAGAAGCTGTGGGACAACACGAAGCAAAGGTGGAAGCGCGAAAATCTTCTTCACTGTACAGCTCCATGGGGTTTACCGCGTCGCGAAGTGACCTCACTGCCAGTGATCGAATACCGGTACACCGGAACTCACAGGCATGGTTCAAAAATTGCACGAAGGCAGCTGCGCTGTCGACCGCCCACGACGACATTTCTGAATTTTAACTGCGCTAATAACACCGTGCTCGCGCTTCTCCGCAGGCGGGTGACAGCGCGCATGTGCAAGCCAACATTACGTGGGCAAGCAGTGAGGAGAAGCACTCGTTCAGGGCGAGGAGCGGCGTAAGGAGGCATGAAGGTAGCTTCCGAACAACTTGAGGAAGCACCAAGGTAGCCTTCAGTGAGGGCCCCTCAGTAAGGAAGCTTTCAGAGTGGCGTAAGGGGGCCTCACAGCAATGAAGGATTTCTTACTGAGGTAAGGAACGTTTCATTGTTTGGGCGTAATGCTTTTCATTTTACACACTCATTTTATACACTCATGAAATGGCACCACGTCCTCCCCGTTGGCTGCGCCGTCAAGTGCTCAATGACTCACGCACTAGGCCACACCCCCAGACAGCTAGAAACCGTTGAGCCACCGTGGCGTCGGGGAAGCGTGCTTGTCCCGTTCCCCGTAGGCCCGGGTTCGATTCCCACCCGGACCCAAATTTACCAAATCTTGTTTTTTTCAGCGCCATTGATATAATTTTTAAAGGGAACCTTCCCGAGAGATGTACGTCAATCCGAGCATTCTTGACATGTTTCTGCTCTTTACGTCGTCGGCCATTTTTGATACCTCCCGAAAATGGCTGATGGCCCGTAATGGGGCATAAGTGCTTTCGCATTAAAACGTGAGACAACCGTAATAGCGAGGGCGCCACCCTGCTACGGAATGATGACATTTACTTGGACAATTGTTCTAACTGTTGCTTATAGATACATTGCGCGGTTACCTCCCTAGTTAGAAGTACATTTCACCTACAAATAAATAGTTTTGGTAAGTACTAACAGCATACCATACAAACCGCAAGGCGATAAAAACTTTTTTTTTTTCGGGTGAGGAAGGGGGGGGGGGGGGGGTTGGCTTGTTCAGTTCAACTTCTACGACTCAGAGGGTATGTTGGTGTCAGACACCCCATAAATTTTATTAACCGCTGTGAAAATAACAACAGATTACAAAAAAACGAAAGAAATCGCCCGCCGAGGTCGAAACCATGGCTAAAAACACTCCCCAAAATTAAGCCCTGCTACGCCGCTGTCTTGAATTGCATCTGTTTTTCCTCAGTCGCGCCATAGAGTTTCTAAAATGTCTGCTATATACACCCCATTCGAGCTACAGTATAAGAGCGTCCCAAGCGACGCCAATTGTCGGTGCGAAACGTTTGGAAGCACATACGACTCTGAGGAGGAACTTGAACTGCGCAGTGCAAGAGAGAAACGATATCCAGGCTCTGTAGGCAATGGCACAAAATCACCGGAAATCAAAGCGTGCGTGCGTCGGCGCTGTTACCGTGTTCTCCCATCACAGTGTTTATCCCGTGACTCACGGGAAAAAACGACGTTGTCGACAAAATGAAAGGCGCGTGATGAGACACCCTATGCCATTTGGAACGCTCATAGGCGCGTCACGTATAATCATTTGTGTGCTGTTTTTCTCTTTGAGCTGGACATAGAGGATATTGAGCTGACAAAGACGGCGAGTTCAAAAAAGGAAAATGCTCCATTGTATGTAGAAGTTCACGTACAATGAACAACGTATACCCTTAGGTGCTTCACCTATTTTCTCCTTGTGTCCTGCGTTCGTACAGCTTCAGAAACAAAAAATTGAACCTTTTGTTATTGCGTAAAAGTAGTAAGCCGACGTCCAAGAGAACCGTAGGAAGCGTAATACTGTAAACGTCCCATTTTGAATAAACAGATGCTTACTGTAAGTGTGCAATGTATGGGGGATAAAATGAGGATGCCATGAGAGCAGCGACCTAACTGCACCATCGTGTGTACTGGAGGCACGGCGGATGCCGTTCATGTTTTCTTGCTGTGTGTCGCAATGGCCTTTCTGGTTTCGCGTGGCTGTGACGTCCCTCGCCAGACAGCGCAACGATGTAGTTCATTCTATGCCCCCGGTGTGTCTTGCCTTTTGCTTCTTACGTTGCAATGAATCCTGAAAGAGAAAAAAAGAAGACACGCAACACGCCGGGCGTTTCTCGCGTAGGAGAAACTTTATTTGCTTCCTAAATCGTGAGGGGAGGAAAATAGGGCGCAATATACCAGAAAGGCTTCATCCTCGGCAAGATTAACGCCCCGTCTCGCAGCCAGTGAAAGGTAGAGAAAACAAAATGGAACGAGGAGGTGAGGCGGGTGAGTATAAAGCTTGTTGTGACCGTCCATATAACTTGGAGTTATTGTGAACTTGAATTTCCGCTTGAAACAGTAAGGCGTTATGCGGTGCGCAGATGTTGTTCCTCTTTCACCAGACAAATGGGTACGTAAAGGAGAATAGCTTAACCAAAATGCCCGAAGACCTCTTTTTTTTTTTCAGCATGCGAACGTAGGGAAGTTTGCAAGATGTGGTGGGTGGTGGTGGTGGTGGTAAATTGTAGCAACGGGCGGGTTTAGCCTGCCGATCAAGGCCGGCAATTGCTCCGCCCGAGCATCTTTTACAATATCGCGGCAGGGTTTCACCATATGTCCGTCAAACCAGTCTCTCTTAAGAATTCGATAAGGAGACGTGAAGTTTCTTTGCGGGCTATAACTGATCCCTCTGGAAATACAAGCTGTTGCAGGCACGCATGCGAAAGTTCCTTTTTTTTTTCAGATTCTCCAGGAGAGCGTCCCTTTCATCTTGGAATTTCGGGCACGACCACAGAAACTGTTCAATGTCTCCTGTCTCGTCGCATGCCGCACAGTTCGGAGAATTGATTCACCCCGTATTAAATAACCAGGTCGGCGTACTAGCAGATCCTGTCCTTATTCGATATAGAAGTGAGGCTTCCTCTCGGTGAAATCTCTTGGTTACGCAGGGCATATGTGGTGGAACCCAAAGCGACCCAAAGTGATTTCGAAGCTCACATTTTTTAACTCGATTGCTCCTTAGAGTCTTGACTTTGCGAGGATGATAGAGCGCTGCGTAGGCAAGCGAATCAGCTTTTTCGTTTCCAGAAATACCAATGTGGGAGGGAACTACCACTGAAACTTTTCTGTGAAGCGTGTGTTGTCGAGTTCTTTCACTAGGGCTATCATAAGAAGCCAACAAACAAGGATTCTTATGATATTGCCACACCTTGCAACATGTGGGACATAATTAGAAAGCCGAAGACGCGCGCTAATCCACGTGCCATGCGCCGGCACCTGCTTTGACGGGCGCCAGCGAAGAGGCAGACGAAGTTACTCCGATCCACGCGCGGGTGCCTGAGCTTTTGCGTTTGTTCAGCTGGCGGTCAGGGACTCGACGCTCAACGCCTCAACGCTTCAGGTCATCTGTTCTCCTAGAACGTGACATTTCTGGTGGAGGTGCTGGGTAGCCCTCGACCTATGCAACAGACCCCTCCTAGCAGCAAGAACATCAGCACCATACCGGAGCTTACACCAGTGCACCGTGCCAGCCGGAGAATTCGGGGACTGGCCCCTGAGATTGTGCCGTCAACCAGGAGCACAATGGCTGCGGTGGAAGGTACGGCGACAGTACCAACTCATTTAACGTTGCAGAGCCCGCGAGTGCCACGTTCCTTCCACGGCGACCTTTATGAAGACGTGGAAGACTGGCTGGACGACTTTGAACGAGTAGCAGATTGTAACGAGTGGGACGACCGAGCGAAATTAAAGAATGCGTATTTCAGCCTCGAGGACGGTGCTCGCACCTGGTTCCAGAACCGCGAAGGGGCCCTGACATCATGGCGTGAGTTACGTCGGCGGCTCTTGGACACGTACTCGAGCCCCGATCGCCGAGAGCGAGCAGAACGGGCCCTCCAATCGCGTGCTCAGGCACCCAAGCGTGGATCGGAGTAACTTCGTCTGCCTCTTCGCTGGCGCCCGTCAAAGCAGGTGCCGGCGCATGGCGCGTGGATTAGCGCGCGTCTTCGGCTTTCTAATTAAGGAGGGAGAATAATGCCACACCTTGCAACATGTGGGACATAATTAGAAAGCCGAAGACGCGCGCTAATCCACGCGCCATGCGCCGGCACCTGCTTTGACGGGCGCCAGCGAAGAGGCAGACGAAGTTACTCCGATCCACGCGCGGGTGCCTGAGCTTTTGCGTTTGTTCAGCTGGCGGTCAGGGACTCGACGCTCAACGCCTCAACGCTTCAGGTCGTCTGTTCTCCTAGAACGTGACATTTCTGAGGCTTTAGTGTAAGGTTAGCCGATCGGATTGCCTCGAGTACCTGACGGAGTCGGATAAGATGCTCAGAAAAACTGGCTGAAAAAACGACGACATCATCTAGATACACGAGGCAGCTTTGCCACTTCAGGTCGGCCAGCACAGTGTCCATCATCCGTTGGAAAGTTGCTGGAGCAGAGCAAAGACCGAACGGAAGTACCCGGAACTCGTAAAGACCGTCCGGAGTGACAAAGGCAGTTTTTTCACGGTCCCGCTCGTCGACCTCAATCTGCCAATAGCCGCTTTTTAAGTCAAGAGATGAAAAGTACTTCGCTCGCCGTAGCCGGTCCAGAGAATCATCGATGCGCGGCAACGGGTAAACGTCTTTTTTTGTGACGTTGTTGAGCTTTCGGTAATCAACACAAAAGCGAAGCGTGCCATCCTTTTTCTTGACGAGTACGACCGGTGAAGACCACGGACTGCTGGAAGGCTGGATGACGCCATCGTCAATCATTTCCTTTACTTGTGCTTTGATTGCCTCGCGTTCTTTTTGCGAGACACGATACGGCTGCTGGTGGATAGGACGCGCATCGTCGTAGGTGATTATTCTGTGTTGCGCGATTGGCGTTTGACTAACTTTAGAGGAAGACGCAAAGCATGCCTTGAATTCCGATAATAGTTGTCGCAGTGCCTTCTTTTTCTCCTGCATCAGCTCGTTATTGATGTCAATGCCTGCGAGCGAGGATTCATCGGCGTCGGTTTCTTCAGAAGCGAAGCATTCAATCACGTCCTCCAAGGCTTCAGCGTAGGCGATGGCAGTGCCGCGAAAAAGGTGTCGATGCTCATTGGTAAAATTTGTGAGCAATATTTCAGCCCGGCCATCTCGAAGGTCAATGATGCCTCGTGCCGCGCAAATTCCGAGGTTCAGCAAGAGGGACATGTTGCCTTCTGCTAGGACTTGACCGTTGCGCGCCCCTTCGGATATCACCTGAACCATAACGCTGGAACGAGGCGGTATAGTTACGCTGTCGTCGGAAACGCGAAGTCCGGCTCTATGGCGGCAGGCATCATCTTGTGCCGTAGCGTTCCTCGCAGAGAAAGTGATGTAACGCTTCCTGAGGTCGATGATGGCACCATATTCCCGGAGAAAATCCATTCCAAGAATTAAATCACGGGAACATTCACGCAGGACAATGCAGCTAGCGAGAAACGTGCAATTTCGGATTCGTATCCTAACGGTGCTCACGCCAAGCGGTGCGATAACGTGTCCGCCAGCTGTACGAACTTGTGTCCCAGTCCAAGGCATAATAACTTTCTTGAGAAGGCTCGCCAATTTTCCGCTAATAATTGAGTAATCGGCGCCGGTGTCGACTAGCGCACTGACATTTCTCCCGTCGACGAGCACAGGTATGTTCATCGCGAACTTGTCTGCAGGCTGAGGTACACGCGTCGTTAAATCTCCGTCAGGTCGTGGTCGCGTCGCTTGGAGGTCCAAATCTCTGGGTACAGGCGTCGTCGAATCTCCGTCGGGTCGAGGTCGAGGTCGAGGTCGAGGTTAATAAAAATCGGGCCCCTCGGTTCCCTTTCTTCTCGTTCTTCACTAGGGCTAGTGATTTGCGCGGGAACTTGATGGATGGCAGACCATGGTAGAGCTGTTGTAACTCGGCCTTTGAGTCCGTAAGGACAACCAAATTCTTCGGAGGAAAAATCTTTAGTTTGCGCAGAGCAGCAGCTTTTTCCGCGCCTTCCACAACTGTCGACGATGCTATACAGTCCAGACGGCCTGACCACGTATATCTCAGAGAGGGAATATAGAATGCAGCTGCGCAGCGGTCTTCGTCTACTTTGACAGAGCCATCTGTGTATACTTGCAGGTGATTCGGGTAAGTCGTGGTCAAAAGTTCCCAAAGACTGCTGCTGTGCACGATAGACAGAGAATCAATACGTCCCTCTGTCTCTCACAGGAAACAGCTGTCATTGTAACGCAGAATCTTGTCGCCTTTCATTTCTCGATAATATGTAAAATTCCACTTCGCTGGCTCGAACCAATATGAAAGCCTTTTTTTATATTAATAAACCATCCTGATTATGCACTGCTTCATCAAGCAATGTGTATCATTTGCGTAAACGAATACCGACATGTGCCCATACCCTCTGCCATCAGAACGAGTGAGAGTGAGAGAAAAAGCTCTTTAATGCAAGGCAGATAGCTTTGCCGGCGTGTGTGAAGTCGCCTATATGCTACTCTACATCGGGGAGGGGATGACAGATTGAACGGCCCTTAGAAAGAGAGGGCAGAAGAAAAGAAAAAGGAGTGTGAAAAAGATGGACTTTGTATTTACATGTAAAATGATGATGTTCTGTGCGTTACATTCAAAATAAACGCGATGTGAAAATGCAGTTCGGTCTTTCTAATGTATACATCTATATAGCATTTTTTAAAGCTTGTCAAGCAAACCAATATCTCGAAGATCAGAAAACAATAAGTGCAAATCCTGCCGTTGCCTTGGAGGACAAGGCACTCGGACCTATAAGTGTGCTTGTCAGCGTCAGTGGGGCATGACTTAATAAATTTTTTTTCATTTGTTTCGTAAAAAGTTCTTTCATTTCTATAGGCCGGGCCTTCTATCAGGATATTCTCTGTCGTTTCTATAGCACCACATTTGCCACAATAGGGAATAGCAGAGGGTCCAAGTCGACAGAAATAACGGTTTTTAAGTGCAACGTTCAGGCGAAGACGATGATACAGGATTTCCTGCCATCTGTGAAGTTGGCGCTGAAGTTTTCACCGCAGGACCGGGTCTACCGAGGGAAGGAAAATAATCTGGTTAATTGGTTGTGGCTAGACGCGGTTCCTTTCCGCACGTGCATGACTTTTTGACATCACCGATGCATCATTTTTTGTAAAGTACTATACCTTTACGTATTTCTTGTACTGAAGAGCCCTGCGGGGATCTTCATTTGCTGTCTCACATCCGTGCATGCCGCAGTGTCCAGGAACCGAATGGAATGTAATGGAGTTGCCACCTTCGGTGGCTAGGTGGTAAAAGTAGCTAACATCTCGAGTGACATAGTGATAGTTCCGAGCCCTGTTCACGTTGCGAACGTTTGGAGAGCTGCTGTTCAATATGTAAATATGGCTCAATGAGCTAGCGGCGGCCGCAATATGTAATGAACAGTCATCTTCGTTCCATAAAGTTCTGTGGTAGTACTTGACATTGCCCTCTCAAGGCGGTACGAGAGCCGTTGACTTGTTGACAGAACGAAAACGGCACGACAGTAGCTCTGATGGGTTGAATAACCATCCGTAAATATGTGGGTCATATCGCGGTAATACTAAAACGATGTGACCCAGAGAAATATGGAAGATACCGACTTGAGCCATGTTTTTCGCACTGATCACCGGGATAGTTAATTCAGCGTGAAGAGGTTGGAGAGTCCAAGAGGGGAGATTCCATGGTATGAGGCCTGATGCCTGGCCAGAAGGGCAAACGTAGATGACTTCAACAGCCTGTCCGAAGACATGGAGTACGTTGGTGTGTGTTGTAGCAATGTGGCTTAAGAAATGCATCTTAGCGTGAAGAAAGTGGTGGAGATGAATATGAAGTTCTTCTTGCGACCTTAACACGTCATATGGTAAGCAATGTCACGCCTCCGCCATGGTTCCCAGGCATGACGACCCTTTCGGAAGACCAAGGCACAGTCTCAGATAATTATTATCTGCTGCTTCAATACTTCTCTTATTCGTGGTGGAGATTCGGTGAAGAATAGCAGTAACGCAAGTTACCGTCTACGTAAGCTTTATGAAGAAGCACCATTGACCGGTAGTTGCTGCCCCAATTGAATCTAGCCATATATCTGAATATTTGAATTACTACGGAGATCTTCCCGCACAGATTCTTTACCTGTGGTGACCAAGATAGACTTATGTCGACCACTACACCCAGGAATGTTTGAGTTTTCACATGCAGAAGTTTGCGGCCCTAGAGTACTAGTAAGCATCGGCCCATGTGTCTCAATTCCAAGGCCTTTACAACACTTTTGTCTGCGGAGAGGTGAATACCATCCGAGTCTAAAGTAAGCCGATACGTCATCCATTGCCTTCTGGAGTCGCTGCTCGGTAGTGTAGCGCGCACGAGACGCACTCCCAATACAGACGCCGTCCGCACACAAAGTGATATGGACACCATGTGGCAGGATTCTCTTCAGGTGAATAAAAGGGATATTAAAAAATAACACCCCCCAAGCACTCCGCACCGATGGTCAACCAGCGAAGCTGAAACGTGCGGCCCCGGTGTTTAGCACTGGGTTAATCGCGACGTGTATTGAAGCGTTTCTCAATTATTGGTTACATGTTTGTGTTTCTAGTGGAACGCAAGCGCCAATGGCGGGCGGATGCTGCTAACCACGACGCTGAGCTAACTCGAGATATCGAACGCGCGCGACAACAGCGAGCCCAGGAGACGACGTAGCGGGCAGAGCAGCGTCAACGTTGCAATGGCGGGAACGCGTTCGCCGGGGCCAACGCCCGCTTTCGGCGGGCGTTTCTCGAGCGGCACTTTGGCTTCGGCTGCGACGAAACGTCCACGTTGAAATCGCTAAGTGGAACGCAAGCGCCAATGGCGTGCGGACGCTGCTAACCACGACGCCAAGCTAACTCGAGATCTAGAACGCATGCGACAACGGCGAGCCGACGAAACGGCGTTGCGGGCAGAGCAGGTACGACGCAGAGAACGACGTCACTAACGGCGCTGCCAATGGCGCGCGCACTTGGGTACGACGTAGAGAACGACGTAACTGACGGCGCAGCCAATGGGGACGTTTTTCGAAAATGTGGCGAACCGTCTTTTGTTTCGCCTAGCCATATTGACCCTTTTCGCGGCGCTCCCGTGGGCGCTGCCATGTTTGATCACGTGGTGACGCGTCCATTACTTGCCTCTGCCTCAGCCGCCTCCGTTTCCTCCGCGTTTACAATGCAAGCGCGTGACGCCGGCGCGGCGCAGCAAACCGCTGTTTCGACGCGTATCGTAGACGGTGACTGAGTGCACGACACGAAGCTTTGGCCACAGCTTTAGAGGACATGTAAGTGCTTTCAGAGCTCATTACGCCTTGTCCAAACGGCGTGAGAAGCGTATATGGTGCTTGTACTAAAAGCGGGGCTACAAATGTATTCCAAGCTGTCCAAACTTTCCGCTTATGAATTAAATCGGGATCAGTGTGCTCTGCGTTCTTTATTTGGCAAAAATTTTGAACCACCGGCATGTCATATTTCTGACTCAGTAAAGTTCGTCGATGCGGCCACTATCTGATTGTTTATTTTCAGCATAATCACTCGTGGGTGTGCTCTGCTGCGATAAATTTGTTCTTGCTGTGCACAAAGCTTGGAATTTAGATGTTCGGTACTTTGCGGTAGCTCGTAGCAAAGATATGTTATCGCTAGTCCCTCGCTTGCGCTGTGGACCGTCACGAATCATTCAGCTTTCAACATTCGTGTCTTGTAGGTGTAGTCGCCGTCACTCATGCTTCAGCACATTGGTTCAAGTGTGCACCTATCAATGGCACACCGACGGGGGGGGGGGGGGGGGTTGTAACTTCCCTGAGGCCGACTTCACCCCCCCCCCCCTTTTGTTTAGCCTCTTGTCTTTGCTTGCGCATTTGAGTACTGCAACTAAGATGTAAGACGCGCAATCGTCTGCACACTCGCAAAAAGCGAATTTTTTGACAATTTCCCGTGAAGAAATTGAAATTAGTGCTGTTTAGATGGTATTGGCAAACTGTCAACGCCCCCCTGGCAGAGATCCTGGGTGCGCTACTGGCGCCTATTCACTCACCCGTTGTCGATAGGGTGGGCGTAAGTTTTCGTGCCAGTAAGGGTGGGTGTGTGTAGATAGCGTGCAGGAAACTTACTATGCCAGTAAGTGGCACTACTTCAATTTGTAACGAGCGGTACTCACTCCCAAGTGCCGACGTTCCGGAGTTGAAGTCCTTTCTTTGGAGGTTAGCTATACAGCGCAGGTGGATGAATTATATTTTTTTATCCGTGAGGAAAACCGTGTCTCGCGAAGGGCGGCAACACAGGCAGTCCTTATGTAGCAGCGGCGACACAGGTTGATTCCATTCATTAATATGTGAATCACAATTTTTGCAGTGAACTACCGCACACGTCTTCCCTTTATCGTTACACATTTTGCAGTATGCATTGGGCACAGTGCATTAGCGCACATCCAGTTGCATTTTCGACAGCTGATCGCACAGAAGCAGGGTAGAAGCAGTAATGGTTTCGTATTCTTGCGCATTCACTGAGGCAACGTATGGCGCGCGGTCGAAAGCGCCATCTCGTTCCTGTTGAGCAAACTGATCCGCGAAAAGGGTCCATACAGCTCTCGCTTTAAAAAGAAACTGCGCCCCGTGGCATTCTTTTCCCAACGGCGTAATATATGAAGTAGAATCTCTCGCAGTGCTCATAATAGCTGTCGTCCTTGTAAATAATTTGCGATCCATTGGGACAGTCACCCTCCAAAACCTATAGTCTCCAGGGCTTTGAGAATTGCGCTGTGAAAGACCGAGTCACACCCTAAAAATGGCGATTGGTGTTTGTCCAAGGTTGTGTTCTTCTTCGGCACATGGTACAAGGACAGTGACATTGTCAATCGCAGACTTGTATAGAATTGTATAGAATCGTTGTTGTGAGCGTATTGAAGCTTGTAGCACAAGCCGTAGCTTCTGATTTGTAGTATGCAATGTGCGATGTTCGTGGGTCAAAAGTTCTCGGTGGCTCGCAGATTTGTAAAGGCTGAGATCTGTCACAGCCGGCCTTCTAGAAAGTGCTGCCAAATACAGCACTTCGCTAAGGTGAACACTGCATTTTTTTAGGTGAACTCGTAATATTTGTAAAAACAGCATGGACATAGCGGATCTAGCTGTTATGAGCCAAAAAGCCATCCAGGCATTTACTCCTGCTTGAAACCGACAATTAGCAATGGGCTCATGACAACGAGGTTGCACTTAAAGGCCCTGTCATTGTGATGCAGTATTAATATCGTGAGTGCTTCTAGTGTACCTCAGCGTTTTCATCTGTATATAAACCTCATCATCCCATAGCTTGTTCTTGGCGGGTGCCATGTGCGGTATTGCGCCTAATAAACATTTTGAAGGACACTTTGTAAATTTCGAAGTGTGTTCGGCGAAAGCCTGCGCCCTTTCGACTGACTACCACCGCATGCGCATTCGCTCATTCTTCTTCTGGCGTTTGGTATCGGGGGAACCCACATTCTTGTGGCGCTTCTCCGAACCGCTTAATATGGAATCATCACCGGCCCGCTTGGGAGCCATCCGACTAACTCGAATGCTGCAACGAGACGTTTGACGAAGGAGCGTTGCCGCGCGCGCCGCTGTGCCATCCCGTGATTGCTGAGAGAGTGTGAGGGGGAGAGGCCACACCTGGCACCGTTCCAGGGCACGGACGGACGGACGGTCGGACGCCGCGAGTATAAGCCATTAAAGGCTTTCGCCTTAAAATGGTTCGGTCTGGTTCCATCCTTTCAGCTGGTGGAAGTTCTCCTCGATTCCAGTGCCGTACTATGCAGTTTCCTGTTCTCCCTGGAGCTGCGCTCAGGCCGCCGGGCGCGCCCGCCTATACAAGCGAAATGTTGGACTTCAGCGGCTCTGCTTCTACTAGCCCTACAGCTCCAGCAGCCCCAAGCGTCCCAACTTGGACTGTCAGTAGTCAGGTCTTCGCCGGACTCCGTGGTGACGACATTGAAGAGTCGATCGACAACTACAATGGAGTCAGCGACTATAACAATTGGGACGACCACGAAAAGTTAGTAAACGTCACATTCTACCTCACCCACGTCAGGAAAACATGGTCCCTAAACCACGAACAGGAAATCGTCGATTCGGCCGCATTTACGCAAAAGATCCGACAGATCTTCGGCACTACTTCTGGCCGATTTGATGTCGCCAAAAAAAAAAAAGCTCGCCGACTCCTGCCAACACCAAGGCGAGTCGTATACTTGGTAAATTGAAGACGTCTTGGCGCTTTGCCAACGTGCCAGTAGTGACATCATGGAAGCAGAGTGCATTCGACACATTTTGAAGGGATTCAGCCACGTAAATTTAACTCCTTGGTGATTCAAAATCCCACTTCGGTTACTGGCATCACTACTACATGCCAGCGGCTTGACCAGCTTCACTCCCTTCGGGTACCGTGTCTCTACGACATTGCTCATCTTCCCGGTGAGGCTGATCTTCCTGATCTACGGGCTGTTATACGCAGCATCAGATGTGAGGAGCTTCACGGTCAATATGCGACGTTCTCCTCTGTTGCCTCTCACCAGTACACACCTTCTGGACTCCGTCAGATCATCGGGGAAGAAGTAGCGTCACGACATGCCCTCTGTGCTCCACCCTGTCGCGTCCACACATACGCTGACGTTGCCTCGCAGCCACCTCTGGCAGCGCCGACTTCAACGCCTGTCCCTGCATTCAACCAAGCTGCTACGATGGGACTAGAGCCACCATCGACCAAATATCAAGCTGATGTACCCGTATGCCCGCCCTTGCCGACTGCTTCTGCTTGTACCCACCTAGCTCCGATGGTAACCAACGCACCGGCCACAGCGTCTTTTACTCCTTGGCGACAATCCCGACCAGCGTGCTACTACTGTGGTATACGGGGGCACACTTTTCGCTTCAGCCGTCGGCTTCAGCTGGACGAAGGCCGAGGTTACGCGACATTATAGCGTGAGCCTATCCGTTGACTGGACGTTTACCAACCTCGTGTGTACTCGGCCCCCTATCATCACTCTCCCTCCCCTGTGAACTCTTTTGATCCACCCCGCCATTATCGTTCGTCCCGCCACCGTTCTCCTTCGCCCTACCGCCACTCTACTTCACCGCTTCGAGCCGCCATATTGCCTGTCGACCCCAACTCGGAAAACTAGAAGCAGCATTTTCTGGAGGGGAAACTGCTTTATGTCGAACTATACCAATTCCTCCTGCCCGTCCTGCCAGTTTACTATTTGTATGTGTTGGTGTTCCTATGCACGCGCTCATCGACACTGGTGCCGCTATTTCTGCCATTCGGCAAGACTTGTGGGCCCTTCGGAAAGTGCCGACATCATATCTCGGTTCCGTTCTTCGCGGCCCTAATGATAATTTTGATTTATCCGGCTGGACAGTGCCCCACTCGTCTATTCATCGATAGCATTCGCCATTCGATAGCATTCATCGATAGCATTCGATAGCATTCGTTGAGGCATGCATACATCAAGTTAGTCTTGGTTGGGACTTTCTCTCCTGTGTGCTTGCGCTCATTTCGTCTCAAGACCACACCACTGACCTTACGGACACAACGCCATTGCTCGCTTCGGATCGCTCGTGCCTCAGTATAGTAGTAGTAGTAGTCGTATCCCTCCTGGCCAGGAAGAAATTCTCGCCGTCTCATCTCCCTCTATCGTCGACGGTGATGTCGTCATTACGCCTTCAGCCCGATGCGTTTCTCGAGGTATTTACATTGCCTCCTGCCCGGTCCCCTTTTCAGGTGGTCGTGTCCTTCTGGTAGCCTTGAACACAACCCGTAAACACGTGCTGCTGCCTATACGCGCACAAGCTGCGTCACTGCTTGTGCTTCTCTGTTCGAATCACGTTCTATGAGCAAAATAAGCAACGTCCTTCGTATGTGTGTGGTGGCCAAAGCTTCAAGGCATGTCGAAGAATAATTGTTGCGCGGTGGGGTGCTAACTACCTTCAAAAACTTGCCGGTGACACGGTTGTAATTAGTTCTCGGGCTTTCTTTTGCCATCTCGGTATTATTCAACCTCGACCATGTTTGGACGTCTAAGCGACAAAGTTAATCGCGGCCTACCCATGTGTTGTTTGGTTTGTCCGCAGTGCAGCATGCGGGTTAAATGCATTTTGCTTCGGTTCTGAATGCCGCTTGTCGCTTCCATCGTTTGCCGCTTCTTTACCGAGTTGCTCTAGCTAGGGTGCACGATCGACTGCACGAGTGTATCATCATGTTGTGTGTTAAAACTACTGAGGCTTGCAAGGACTGATTTTGTTGGTTTTATATGGTGCGCGAAATCGCCACAACAGCTGTCACGCAGTTCTTGTTTCGGATCTATTTTATGAGTAGCGTCGCGTGTGTTCAACTGTAGCTAGTTTGCTTCATGCTGAACTGTTGACATTTTTTATGTGCGAGGTTCTCGCTTCACATCATTTATATATAAGGGGCTTCAATCACACAGTCTTTTTTTTTGCGGAATAACCACAGGCAAGTGCTTCTTCAACAGCTTTATTCTTTTCGCCCGAGGTCATCTTCCATATTGTGGTTAATTTGGAAGTGGGTTAGAAAAGAGGTAGCTCAGGGCGAGGATTTTTCTTTAGCGTTCGCTGAAAAGGTCGCGTCACGTTTGGGAAGTATTTATGCCTTAATGCTGTCTGAGCAGACTTACCACAATGAGTGCGTTGTTTGTTTCACGGCGTAGTCCCTTTTTACGTGTGCATTCTGTGCTCAATCGAATTCTTTCTTCTTATCTTTTGTGACAAAAAAGCGCAATGGCTACACCGCAAAGGACTAAACCTGGCCTTGCTGCCGGTGCCGTCGGCCATTTTTAAATATATTATTTGGCATCCCTTTCCCATAGCATTCAAACAAAGAATACTGAAAAGATAGTAAGCTTATTTCCAAGCAGGTCACTAAGGGAATTTCAAATTGCGACAATTGCAGCGGGAAAGGCAGTTCATCGACTTATGCAACGTAAATGTATCGGCGGTACAGCGCTAACTCGCACTTTTATTCACCCTTGCATTTGGTGGCTTCGTTGACTAGTGTACGCCATCAACACCTTACGCCATGCCCATTAACAGAATCGCAATTACTCTCCTTGAGGCGATTTTGACGGCCCTTATTCGGTGACGACACATGTATTCATCGGCAAAAATATCACTACAGTCTGCGCAGGCATCGCGCCATGCGGAGTCGTCTGAGATATAATTCCGCATCAACGAGATGTTCCTATTATTAGGGTACAGAAACAGTATTACGGCAAGGGTATAGAATGAAAAAAATTCGATCCAGACATCACTTTAGTCAACAAAACCAGGCGGCTATTTACACGAGCTCAACTTCGTATAACTCAGCTTCATTACGCCAGTCTGCGGGACGAGCATGGCACGCATGTGGACTAGGTTGTCTCAAACTCCGGCGACATTCACGTCCAGACTTTCCTATACTCGACATGTCTGCTGTCACCATAGAGGCCTGCGTCTTTCCTGCAGCTGTCACCACGAAAGAAACAGTGTGGCATACGAACAAAGGAGAAATTGCAGCCGCTAGCTTCAACCATCTTTGCTGCAAAGGTTTTCGTCTGCTACTGCTCCCGAGCATACTTTTGCAAGCGTCCGCTAAGTGGCCATCAGTGGCACCTTTATAGGCGGTGCACTACGCGGCATCGTTGCCTGTGTTGTGGACGCTACGTCAACAGTGGTCGTGACTGTTCCTCCTGCTACTTCCCCGGCCACTTCTACTGCTTCGGAGTCCTCTGCCGTTCTTCGCGCTACCGTTAGCTCGGATCTCGCTCCAGCCCAAGCCGACGCGCTCCTTGCAATACTGATGAAACACAAAGAATCCTTCGATGTTTTTTTACGAGCTTTGGCACAGACTTCCCTCGTCACACACCGTATTCAGACGGATGGATCCCGTGTTATTCGTCGTCGCCCCTGCCGTGTTTCATCGTCCGAAGGGAAGGTCATCGAGGATATAGTTGCTGACATGCTCGCACGCAACATCGTATGACTTTTGGTGAGCCCTTTGTCTTCTCCCGTTGTCCTCTATAAAAAAATGACAGCTCTGTACGCTTTTGCGTATATTATAGGGGGCTAAACAAGATCATTCATAAGGATGTCTATCCCATGCCGCGCAGTGATGACGCTCTCGACACGTTTCAAGGTGCGGAATGCTTTTCAACCCTAGATCTCCGTTCCTGATATTGACAGATACCAATGCACGACGCTGACAAAGAAAATACTGCGTTCGGTACACCTGACGGCCTGTTCGAATTCACCGTAATGCCTTTTGGTGTCTGCAACGCTCCTGCCACATTCGAACGAATGATAGACGTGGTGCTGCGCGGCTTAAAGTGGAAGACATGCCTTTTCTATCTAGACGACATCTTCAACTTTTCTTCTAGTTTTCCCCTGCATCTTCAACACTTAGACGAAGTCCTGACGTGCCTTGCCAACGCCGGCCTACAACTATAGAAATGCCGCTTTACCATCAAGAACATTAGGGTACTCGGTCAGGTCGTCAGCACGGAATTGCGCCAGACTGAGATAAGATTGCTACCATGCTCTAGTTTCCTCGGTGCAACCAGGAAGTGCTTCGCATTTTTCTTGGCCTTGCGTCGTACTTCCGGCGATTTGTACGCGACTTCGCGACTATTGCGGCCCCGCTTTACAGCCTTTAGACTTCCCGCAGTCCCTTTGTGTCTTCTGATGACTCCAACGCAGCCTTTGACCCTTTGAAGCACGTCCTCACCTCATATACAATCCTGCGTCACTTTGATGAGACCGCACCGACCATCCTTCACACAGATGCTAGTGGACACGGCATCGCGGTGCGATTCTTCTACAACGTAATGCCACCGCTGAGGAACAAGTAGTAGCATACGCAAACATCACCGTATCGTCTCCAGTACGAAATTACACCATAACCGAACAGGAATGCCTGGCATTCGTTTGGTTCATTCAAACATTAATTCCGTCCATACCTGTGCGGGCCCCATTCCACTATCGAAACTGACCACCGCCACACTATGTGCTGGCTGTCGTCGTTAAAGAAATTGACCGGTCGCCTCGGACGCTAGATTCTCCGTTTATATGTGTATTCCTTCACGGAAACACACAAGTCTGGAAAGAAACTTCAAGATGCAGATGCTTTGTCTCGCTGCCCGCTGCCGTCGCCTCCTTAACCTCCGTGCACGGTTTCTCCGCTACCGCTTAGACAATCTGTGGCTACTCCTGATAGCAAATCATTAGCCCCGATATACGTCTTCCCCTTCATGTCGTCCAAATGATTTCATCTTGCATCAACGCAACGACCCGTACTGCCGCTCTTTTATAGAGCAGCTCAGTTGCTCAAAACGTCGACCGAACAATCGCTTGTGACGCCAAATTGCTCGATTCAGGCCTCACAATGGTGCCTTATACCCGTGCATTTACCACCACTCAGGTAACCGATGGATCCCCGTTACTCCCCGTTCCCTTCGTCTCAACGTCTTAGGAGCATTCCATGACGACGCAACTGCTTGGCACTCGGGCTTCCACAGAACTTACGACCGTGTCAAGTCACGCTACTTCTGGCCTGGGGTGCTATGCAGGATGCGCCGAGTTTCTCATTCGTACGAGTTTCACCCGAGTTTGCTCGGTGGCAGTCAGTGAACGGCGATAGCAAGGAACGTGCAAGAACAGCAGGCAAAAAGAAATGTCGAGATAAAGCCGCGTATGACAACATGATCGCACCCTGCGCGGCACAGTGATTCCGTGCTTCAAGCACAGAAGACTGCGCAGCAAAACGCACCAGCGCCGCGTATTGTTATCAACTTATTATCACCATTTAGGAATACCGCGACTGTACCGTTGTCTATCTGCACACTTGCCGTGAGCCACTTGCCACGCCTTTCTAGGGCGAGTAAAGGGCGTGCCTCCTCTTTCGAGCATTATCTTTCTATCCTCCGTCGAATGCGAACAGGGCACATGCGGTGCATTGTTGCGTCTACACTTTCCCTCAATCGATTACGTTCAAATACAACAAATAAAATAAGGAACACTTTATTTCTTGAAGTATCTGTTTTTCGTTTGGAATGCCATAAATGTTTGATGACAAACAGAGATCGAGCGAATTATTAAATTTTGCACTTTTTTGCCGCGAGTGGCGACAGTGAGGCGAAAGCTTACACGCGGATACATTTTAGAGCGTCGCACGCACGAGGGAGTTCATACGGTGAGCAGTCGCCAGGGGCACTGCAGTGCTATCCTTGATAGGGTGCCTTGATGCCCGCGCGCATCGAGGCACTCTAATCATTGATAAAGTCAGTCATGACAGTGATCTTTCCATTCCTGGCTATTAGGGGAATGGCCACGCAGCGCTGCGGCATGGTTGTTCAGCGCAGGTGCTTCACTTAGGCTGCTATTAAGGCCGCCGCTTTACCAACTGAAACGACGGGAGCAACGGTTGTCACTGCAAAATGGCTGTGCGGTATTCTAGGGTCCGTAGTGACGCAGCACAGTGAAAGTGCACCAGTTTATCTGCGTGCGCGAAGCCTCCGCGATGCATTGCAAGGAAGAGCGCGCTGCCCAGTGACACAATTCATCGCTTGTCATCGCTTGCCCAGTGAAGGTGCCTCCGTTCGCATGTATACGCAGAGTTGTTCTCTCCAATGTGCTTGCCGATTGTCTCTGCTGCTGAGCTAACAGCGATCGCAGATAGATATAGTAACGACAGCGCAGCAATCGCATTTTGGCGGGTGATGGCTCCTGTGTGCAGTTAGGAAATTAAACTTCGAACGCAGGAAGGGGTTGCAACTATTTAGTGTGCCGTGCTTGTGATGAAGAAATGCCATCGCACTGTGTTTAAAGAAGCGAGCGTTTCTCGGCGCTGACCGTGTTTGCGACACTGCAGATCCGATACACCACCGATGACAGAGCAGCCATCTCAAACAACAGCTGCGATACATTTACGTTGGAAAACACTACGCACTGCTCAGCATCGTCATCCACCACGGCGCATCGACACCTTGCAAGCAGCTACAGTGTCGTTCCGATAATTATTTGCTGTGCGCTACGTCGCTACAATGCAGACAATGAACCATGTTGTGGGGCCATCACAGCCTAAGAAGATAGATGCATGAACCAGCGAAAGTCGCCGCTTTGTTTTTGATAGTGGTTCTCAGCTACAGTGCATCACCGATGACAGTGTGCTGTGCGTATTTTCTGTCGGCGGTCAAGATTGTTGATGCCTCTCAGTTCCGCACCACGTCGCTGTTGCCGGAAAATAAGTTGGGCGTGGCCCAACCGTGGCGGGCGCGCGCACAAGAGTTACATGCCTCGCGCGGGGCGTGACGTATGGTTTTGATTGACACGCGAACTCGGGCCAAACTCGTACATCGCGAAACCCCCCTCTAGTTGAACTCGGGAACATGGTGGCGGCAGCAGCAGCCTGTGTAATCGCATCTAGCGGCAGCAAGCGTCAAGATGACCATCTAGACCCGTTCACCTACATGTCCGACGTAGAGTTTCAGCGTCATTTTTGCCTTTCCAAAACGTGAGCGCGCTGGCTGTGTGAATAATTAGGCGAAGACCGTCGTTTGCGAAGATAGGGTGGCGGGCAAATTATGCTTTCCCAGCGTAGACTGGTGTGACTAGGCTGCGGAGAAATAGTTCGTGCGATCGCTTCGGCTCTCTCCTGTTTCAAGCAAGCTCGTCCACCGCGCCCCAGCCCCAGGCCAGGTCCGGCGTCGTCATCGGAGTACTGGAGCACCTGCGAGCACCTGGGGTTCAACCCAGACCAACCAACCTGCGCAGGCGAAGTAGTCACATTATATTGGAAGACTCAGAATGGACGCCGGGCTGCCTTCCGGTGCCGAAATCAGTTTCGGTGCCGAAATCAGTTTTGGCAGGTACACGGTACCGCTGCACGGCACGGGCAGAGAGGCGAAGGAAGTTACTGCGCCAACACGGACCGCCTCGGCCGTCCGAACAACCACTTCTCGAGGCGGCAAATGTTTTGGCTCACGTACTGCGTGAGCAAAAGCGTAGACATATGGATGTTGAAAGAGACCGTAGACTTGTTTCCTCTATCGGAGCACGCCATCGCCGACTGGTGGAGCTACCCCCGTAAGGTCGGGAGGGACGAGCTGCTGGCGCGAGCTCCACTCGGTGGCCCCGGGAAGACAGCGCAAATTGACGAATGCCTTCTTCGCGGCGAGCAAAAGTGCAATCGAGGCCGCCTAATGACGGGCGACAACGTTCCGCCGAGCCGCCAAAACTACGGTGGCGTTAAAGATGGTGGCCCATGGGTCTTCGGCATGGTCTGCGCGACCTGAGGGATGCTGCTACTTTTCAACGTCGACCGACGAAAGGCGGCGACGCTAGGCACCATTATTGCAGCCAATGTTCAACCGGGGACCATTATTCATAGTGACGAATTGGCCGCATACAACTGTGTCCCAAATTCAGTGGATGCTAACGGGGCTATGCCTTAATCTGCATTGGGAGACAGTTAACCACAGCGTGCACTTTGTGGAAACCAACACGGGCGTTGACACGCGAAAAATAGATAGTTATTGTCAAAAAGTGAAGCGCTACCTCGTCAGCAGTGGGTACAGAGTAACTGCATTGATGCTGGAGTCCCGCCTGGGATGAATGTGGTGACACTCAACGGCCACGTGCGCTGCAAAGACCCTTTCTTGCGTTTGTTAGAAGCCACGGATCGCTGGGGCTACCCAGTATCAAGACTCTTTCCTGCGGCTGTTAGAAGCCAAAGCTCGGTGCTAGCCAGTATGAAGGTGCGTCACAATGTAAAAGAAAATAAAGCGTAGTTTTTTTATCCTTGCATGAGAGTTTTCCGACATTCCTGAGTGCTTACACGGTAAGCGCGCGGCAAACCACTTCTGCGCTAGCCGACGCTCCCTTCGTCTCGAAGCCTTACTCTAGCGCGAGCAACGAGCGATCTGTTCAAAGCCCAGTGTAAAAATCAGGCGCACACCAATCTGTGCTCGGAAATGGGAGCGCAAGCACGTAGGGAGCCGCGCCAATTAAATCTAGAGGAAAGAGAAAGAGCAACGAGCGATCTGTTCAAAGCCCAGTGCGAAAACCAAGCGCACACCAATATGTACTCAGAAATGCTAGCGCAAGCACGTAGCGAGCCGCGCCAATCCAATCCAGAGGAAGAAAGAGGAGGGCGAGCGTGCCCTCGTGGTATAACGCGAAACGATTAAACTACAAATTAGTCTAATACGCATTCAGTGTACTATTTGTAAACTTTAAAAGACCTATACCCTACGGTAATGTGACTAATATCATTGTACTAAATGCATTTATTTGATAACTTGCTTGTGCCTCTAATGCACTCGGTGGAACGACAAACAAGTGAAAAAATGCACGACCATGCACCGACCGTATGATCACGTGAGCCCCAGTTTGTCGACCGCCCATATGGCAACGCCCAAGGGATGATGGCCACCCAGAGTGAATCTAGATAAACCAATGAAACTGGAGGTGTGCCGACGGACAAACTTTGTCTTGTTACCATTAGTTCTTTCATCTTTAAGCGTCGCCAGAGCTCGTGAAGATCCCGAGTTTCGCCAAACTCGGGGCATACTGCATAGCACCCCTGGGCTGTCTACCAGCGTTGCTAAATACGTATTTTCTTGTGAGCCCTGCAGCACCGAAAACGTTCAACCACCGCTCCCGCGCGGCCGCTTAACCTTATTCCGTGCCCGTCTATTCCATTTCAATTCGTCGGCATCGACTAGTACGTCCACTCCAAAAAAAAAAAAAAAATGTGGGCAGTTTTCACTAGTGGTGCAAGGCTTGGTCACAGCGGAGCTAGTTCCGGCTTTTCGTAAGTGTTGCTAGGTTTTGCTAAGTTTTGCGAGGTTATACATGGCTCGACTAGGTTCATACTAAGTGTTGCTAGGTTTTGTTAAGTTTTGCGATGTTATGCATGGCTTGGCTAGGCTCATACCAAACGTTGCTAGGTTTTGGTAAGTCTTAAGTGGTTTTGCATGGCTTGTGATTATGCTCATACTAAGTGTCGCCAAGATTTGCTAAATTTCGCCAAGTTCTTGCTAGGTCATACACGACCAGGCCGGTAAGCCACACAAGCCCCAACAAGTCACACGCATACAAGCCACAGTACGTGCATCACAATTTATTATGTACAGTGCTTCAGTAGCAGTTGTCATCATCATCGATACGGTCCTCGTCCTCGACGTCCAACCGGGCATGGGCAAAGGGAGGTCTTCGGCAAGCGCATCTTCGCCATTGTAGACTTCCACGATCTCGTCGTCCCGCTGCTCAACCGGCAGCCCGGGCTGCACCTGTAGATTACTGAGGCAAGGTGTGGCACACTTGTAGCCATGCACCCAATTCTCCACGATTGCTTTTAGCAAGTCGCCCCGCCGCACGATAGCCTCGTCCCAAGCCGGCTTCAATCTCTCGCCCGAAACTCGGGATCATCGGCTCGGCGACTGCGTTTGTCGGCGATGGCCTCGGCGCGATGGGCAGGATCGGCTCTCTTTTGTCGATCGTAGTCCCGCTGAGCCGCGCACCGAGCTCCCTTCTAGGCGGTTTCTTCCTCGGGAGTCTTGCCTTTCTTCCGTCACCCCATGGTAGCTGTGCACGCGTATTCACTAGACGAGCGAGGCGACACGTCTGTCGGCGCAGTGGCTGCTCAGAGCTTTCTAGCATATCAGTGACGTCATGGCTAAGCGAACACTTGCTTCCCCTCGGCTGAGGAAAGAGAGGTCGAAGAGCACGCATGCCGTGGCGAGACTCCGCCCTACGCGCCCTACGCACGTGTGCGATGCGAAGAGGTTGCGTGGCTCGACGACGCACGGCTGGGCCGCGTTTTCTGTCGGGACGGAACGGACTTACGAAAAGCTTAACAGCTCCGCTGTAAAACACCCACTGGCAGCCGCTGGATTGTCACTGCTATCGACCATATGACACGCTACACCGAGACTGCTGCTCTCCAATCCGGCACTGCCTCTGAAATCGCGAAGTTCTTACGTTCCATCGATTTGTGGCACGGAGCTCAACGTGTGCTGCTGAGTGATCGTGGCAAGGCGTTTCTGTCCGCGTTCTCGATGAAGTGTTTCGGGCATTCAGAACCATACACAAACCAATGCCTACGTAACACCCTCAGACCAATGGTCTGACTGAACGCTATCACCGAACTTTATACGTCATGATTTCGATGCATATACGCCCCGATCACACTAACTGGGATATTCTTCTCCTTTGTGTCACGTTTGCCTACAACTCTGCCGTTCAACGCACAACTGGATACAGCCCATTTTTTCTCGTCCAAGGGCGGAATTCTACTTCGGTGTTCGGCATTGCTTTGTTCTCTGCTGCCCTGTTTAGCACGGCGTTCCTTCCGGAAGAGTTTGTTTCATGAGTCGACTACTGCCGTTGTGTCGCCCGCGCCAACAAGGACGCGCCGCCCATGGCAAAGCGAAAGCTTCGCTGTGACGAGAAACGACGTGGGGTATCGTGCCACCCAGGCGACGCAGTTCTTCTATGGACGCCCATTGAAACTCGTGGCCTCAGTGAAGAGTTGTTACATCACTACATCTGCCTGCACACCGTCGTAGAACAAACGTCTGTTGTCAATTACCGCATTGCCCCGGACCATTCTGTGGACGACCGCCTTTGCAGCAACACAGACTGTCCACGTGTCCTGCCTCAAGCCACTTATACATTGATAGGCGGTCAGGATGGCCGCTCCAGAGAGGGAGGGGGGGGGGGGGGGGAGGGTGTGAGCGCTTTTAGTGCGCCGTCATCGTTATCGTCTATATAATCATCGTCAGCCTATATCTTCTTCTTCTGGACGGGTGCTATGTGCGGTCTCGCCTAATAAAAGCGTTCGGTCTGGTTCCGTCCTTTTAAGATGATTAAGGAAATGACATCACCTACTTTAAATCGTTACCAATTTTTGCTAGTTAACTTCTGTAAAACTGCATAATGCACGGTAAGTGTGACACACACGTGTTCACTTCATGTTGTCTGCTACACTTGCGTTCCTTCCCAACTTGTACACAAAGTATTTTTTAGTCGTAGAGCTTCTCACAACTCTACCAAGTCATATCCGAGGACGGTTCGCTGAAATACCCCAAATGTCGCCCCTAATATCAGCATTTTTGGTGTTTTTCTTGTAAATCGCAAGGGCGTCGCTTTAAAAAAGGAAACGGCCTTGGAATTTACCCTCACTTGCATCAATGGCGAAGCGGACATCTGCTGTCTGCTTTCGGTGGTCGCACCCGAGATAAATATGAACCAGAACCCGTGTCGCCCACAATTTTCCGTCTCCACAGCGATCAGCGCTCATTACGAAATAACACGCACCGAACATTCGAGGACACGCAGTATGCCAAACGCTGTACAAGGGTGTTGCTAAACACCGGGCCGAATTCAACACGATAAATGCGAGTGGAAAAGGAATGACCACTGGTTGTAAGTCGCGTGTTATTAGCCAGATGGCGCTGACTTAGTTCATGCCTGGAAAAAAAAATTTTTTGACGATATATGTAGCCTGCGTGGCGGATCTTCTTCCTGCGCAGCAGTCGAGCAGCGCACGGGCAGAGAGCTCGTGCACTTCACATCGGAATCCCGTAAGTGGATCCTCTTCGAGTGGCACGAAAGCGCGCGCAGCGGCAGTGATTCGTATGAAAGGTCCTCGATTTCGACCGCGTCCAGGCTAATTAAAGCGCTATGGTGAACGAGAAACATTCTACATAGCTCGCACCGATCTTCCTTTAAAGTAGGGGAGTAACTAGAGAGGGGCGATGAAAAACGGCACGTGCCCCACCGTAATCCTCCCTCAGGCTTTAGGCGTTTTTTATACCAAGGGATGCAGTTACCGAGCGCAGCAGCGTGGGTCGTTATCCTTATTTTTCTGCTTTCCCTGTTCCAGAGAACGAGCGCACGCACACACTTCTTCTCTTGCACTTTGTTCCATGCAGGTCGCATTTCTGACTGCGTCACCTCCGGTTTTACGAACTGTTCTTGTATTATACTGGCCGAACTGTATTATACAGCCAGTGTCCGCTGACCGCGGCTCGACTTTTGCGGTATAGGAAAAGCGCCTCCGTTCCAGGCACGATTTCAGGCAACGATGGAGCCGGCGCTGTTCGCAATGGAGAGTTAAGAGACTCTAAGCATCGTTCAAATAACCGCGTACCCCCTCTCCCTTCGAATGAGATGTTTAGGGAGTGCCTACAAGCCACCGCGCTAACGGCGGCCGATGCACCGCACATGCTCTGACACCGAAAGAATCGTATGAAGCTCTTTTCTAAATTACAAAATAATTACGAGCCGCTGTTCCCTTCATTAGTCTTCTGTTGTTGTTATTTTTCTCTCTCTCTTTATCTCGCCCTGTACGACACGAGGAGCTTAGTCCAATCCGCTGTGTGATAGATTCATTTCGTGATTCTGGCATACAGAAACATAACGACTGCCGCTCACTGGTTCAACGTGCGTGGATATTATTATATCGCGAACATCTGCTTGCCTCATTTCGCCGCCGATCAGCTCGTAATTACTCTCGCTTTTTATCCGCGCGCCCGGATGTCGCCGATTCAAATTCGCGAAAAGACATTTCGAGCAATGAGGAAAAAAGTACATGAGTGGTAAAGAAGGATTTCAGGCTCCACGAATGATAATAAATCACCGACTCCTTTCTCTCGCAGTTGTTGGCCCTTGCCCCCGTTTGTTTCATTTCTCCTTTTGTGTGCGCGCACTAACCGAAGATGCGAAATCAATGCGGTCAGAACTAAACGACCCGCAGCCACGTTCGCCGCCATTCCAAGTTGCTCTCCAGCCTTTCGTTTTGTGCCCCTGTGACTATCGGGCGGAAATGAGCCAAAATTAAATTTACGGGCCACGCCGTGTCCGCCTTCTTTCCCTGTCTTTTTTTTAGTTTTTTGTTTTTTGTTTTTTTGGTTTACTTTGCCTACATTATTTTGCCTTTACTTTGGCGCTGCTACTATTACCTCGTCCGAAATCGTTTGCAACGTTGTGCGGAACTGGCACTTTTCTGTGCTCCGCTGTTCTTTCTTTTTCTCTGCATTTCGTTATTTTTTCCCCTCATTTTAAGCTATTCCTTTGTCTTCCCTTAACTTATACGTCTTTGTGCGCATAGGAAAAATAGAATACAGCTATAAAAGGAAATGAGGTGTAATTTAACGTCCCGTATACTTACGTCCTCTTCGCGAGCGTTACAACTTTCCTGGATAGGCCGGAGGTCACGGGCAGCTCGATATACGGGGCTCGCCTCTTGGTCACCCAGTTTACAGGCACTGTCCCGAAATAACGATTATATGGAAAGTTGTAAAGAGACAAAAAAAAAATGCGCGTTGTATCTGTGTGTCACACTCACGCCTTTTTGCAGTGTCATGGCCAAAATTAACTATCATTGTCGGCAGTGTTGTACATTTCATTTTTTCCCTCTTTATTTGTTTATTTATCTTATGATACGGCGTAGAGAAGAAAAGTGAAACAGATACCACGATCCGCGAGGAAAAGGGAGAGGCGAGGCGAAATTGGGACGAAGACGACGGTACACTGATGCGCAGTATTATAGATGTGATAAATAAAATTTTACAAAAAGCCACAGTTTCGGTCTTCACTGGTGAAGATGACCTTCATTTTCCAGAAATGCTGGATCAAGATTACCCCTAGAAGGCACCCATTGAGATTACAGCCCAAGGTATTTTTAAAATCATGGAAAATCTTAAAATGTCTTCTTCTTCTGGTATTGACAATATTAACTCCAAATTTTTAACGAATACTACATCAGCCTCAAGCATAATTTTATTGCACATCTTCTGGCAGTTATTAATTACTGAAAGATTACCCATTCACTGGAAGATAATGAAGGTGGTGCCAGTTCATAAAGTGGAAATAAAGTGACTCATTTCCTTGACATGCATTTGTTGCAAAATGATTGAGCATATAATAGCTTCTCGTATTTACGCTCATCTAGAGTCTAACCGTTTCTTTTTTTCTAATCAACATGGGTTCCAAAATGGTATTTCTTGCGAGACTCAACTCTTTGAATGAATTTACTACTGACCTGGATTCTAACATGAACAGTAACGTACATACAGATTGAGTATTCCTTGAATTGAGTATTCCTTGAAATCAAGCGGCAGCTCACTGCCGCTTCATTTTAAAGCTATCAGCGCTAAGACTCGGTTTGTTTACGTTAACATGGCTCCGTAATTTTCTACCAAATCGAGAGCAATTTACTGCAGTTAACAATTATTCTTGATCACTTTGATACGTTTCCTCTGCAGGGGAACCGCAAGGCAGTGTTCTATGCCCCTTACTTTTTTTTTTGTCTACAACATACCTTGTATGCGCATATTTGCTAATGATAGTATTATTTACCATCCAATTTACAACAATAGTGCCAACCTCACCCTTTAACAGGACCTTGAACGTATTGGTGAGTGGTTTAAACCTTGGTTAATGACTTCAAACGTTTCCAAGGGCCAACTAGCCACCTTTAGCCGTAAACGTCATAACTGTAGCGGCCTTTATAATATTGCTAACGACAGTATTTGACAGTTACACGAAGTAAGGTTCGTTTAGTTTTACCGGCCGTATAAATTGCAGTAAACATTCTGTTTAATTAAATTACCAAGCATGGTGTCACGAGCACACCGACGAACTTGAACAGACCTCCCTCGGGAAACAGCGAGCACTAGCTGTCAGAACGTTGGCGTGGTGAAGAGCGCCGGTATATCGGGGAGCGAACGCTTGGTGCTGCCGCTCGCTTCGAGCGTCTCCGAAACTTACGGGATTTTCAGATGGCCGCTGGGATCCTCCTAATCCGAGCGGCCCTATTCCGGAGACGCTCTGGATGCACATTGGAGAAATCTTGCGCCAACCGAACAGACTGCTGCTTTTCGGAGCAGTGAGAGGGAAGGAAGCGAAAGTTCAGATGTACTGCCGATGACGCGACCGGCCCATGATAATTGTCACCGTGAACGCAGCGAGAGCCCCCTTCGCCAGCGCAACCACGTCACAGGGAACCTACCCGATTTCTCTGCTGCTCTGACGGCAATAACGCGGGCTCCTCGAGGCGTATTGGAATCGGGTGATCGAAAGGACCACCCGAATATAGCCGGAGCGCCCCTTTCCGACCATCCGAACAAGATCAGCATTTTGGCAGCGAGCGCTAGAAAATGACATCCAAAGATCCCATTATATATTACGCGGATTACGCGACCTTCAACACTTGGGCGCGCGGGTAGACAGCGCGCATGGAGCCGCCAGCCATATCGCCTCGCCCTTAGCTTTAGCACCCGCAGCAGATTACATCCAAGAAACGGCACGCAGGCCGCGTCTGCGCTCGGACGCGCGCACAGCCATGCGCAGCCACGGTCTAGCTAGAGGAGAAGGCTCGCGCTCACCCCTCCTAACGCGCGCTCGATCATGTGAGCTCCAACATTGGGCGCGCATATAGCCAGCGTCCTTCTCGGTTCACATTCGCACTCTTTTCCTCACACCCGCAGCATACGGCGCACGGGCCGCTTATTCTTATCGCACTTGGACTTCATGCGAAACATCACGGGGACGGCGACGGCGAAAATTCCCCTGGAGTGTCCATATAATTGTTATCGCAATAAGAATAAGATGCGCATTACCGGGATATTTCGCAAGAAAGCCTCGCATAATAACGCGCCAATAACTTTTATACGTCCATATACCCAACAAATCTCGCGTAACGCAGTTCGATGTAGGCGAGTGTCACCGTACACAAGCGTATAACCCGCCGACGAAGCTATGTGATTATGACACTCTGTTAATTAACACGCCTCAAAGCAAGACTGACATTGCTATAAATTGTGAAATAGGCTGGCCTCAATGACCCACTGTATGATCAGCAGCGCCAAGTGTGCGCACTGCTAGCGGGTCTCTCCCTTTCTCCCTCTGCTTTCTTCTTATCCCTTAAAGGTAAGGAGAGACTTCGTTTGGCCCAAAATACTGGTTTTCTGATCTTGCGTTCTTTCGATAGCGCTCCCATGTCATTAGCTTTCAAAATATATATGACAATAGGGTATGAGCTACTTATAAAATACATATTTAATTCGTTCTAGTTGTCGCGTCGACCGGAAAGTGAGCATGCGCCATCGTTGAGTCTCGATTTCGTATGAAGCTTTCATAAGCAAAAACTTGTGCTTGACCCAATTTTTGGTTTTGCGACTTGCTTTTTTTATGTAGTGCATCTTACAGTCATTAGGAAGGTCTCTATAGCTTTCGCACGCTCTTCTTTTGTTTGTTTTTGGTGGGGCGCGTTCTTCGGCGAGGGCTTCGTGTCTGTAGAGGAGCTATTTCGGGCTTTCTTCAGCGTTGCTGATGGGCGGAGAAAGCAAAGACTTAGCGACCGCCACAGCAAGTGTTATAGCAACCGCCACAGTGCAAGCGTGCTAAATTACCTAGGGGTCGCTACTGGACATTTTGTGTTTCCATGTCCACGCTATATCGATGGCCCCGCGGCTGTTAAATAAACTGACTTCAGACTGAAACCCGAAGCAAAACAGCAAATAAAAGGCCACAGAAACAGACAGAAAGGCTGCAGTAATGTTCATCATGAAAGAGACTGTAATTCTGGGTTGTTTTGGTAAATCAAGCAGTTAGACGCCACTTAATTAAAAATTTTCTGAGAACGCAATTTCAGGACACTTTTGTACCTTTTTCTAAAAAGATGCTGAGGGTATGTCAAATAAATTTTGTGAACATTCGAGTTAGTGTGTCGCAAGACTTGGGAACTAGAATGAATATCCGCAAGCTAATTGGAGTTTAGCAAAGAACTAAAAAGCATATCATAGTGGCAGTTGCAAAACGTATTAAAAATGTACTATGTTTGCCTTAATTTCTTCACGTATCTACATCGCTCTAATTCCACTTGCGTAGCACAACATTATCATCCCTTTTCTGAAATTCTAAAGCACTACGAGTAATAGCTTGTTAAAGACATACATTTGTGAAAAATCGTATAACAAAAATCAAAAATACAGAAATACTTAAAGATTTTAGGCTTTCTAGACATCTAGCCCATGCTATAACTGATGTCATACGAAGAATTTAAAAAGCACAACTATTTTCATGACTTATCTGATAGCAATTCTTCTATATCACCTTTCAAATACAATTTCCCATGCATATAGGCTAGCAAACCGGATGCGTGTCTGATGAAAAATAAAAATTAATAAAAAAATGTCGCAGTTTCGCCTGAAAGGCGAAGCATTGATCGCGATAGCAAATTAGTGGACAGCTATACTAAATAAGGATAGTAGATTTATCGGCCGTAAAAACTTGTAAACATAGGCACACTAACTAAATTAATAAGCATGGTGTCAAGCACGCACAAGCAAACATGAACGCATCTCACTCGATGACCGCCGAAACTACCTGTCAAAACGCTGGAGTGAGTCAGTGCAGCAGCAGCGAGCGAGCGAATTGAGCGTTGTGCCAGCGCTCGCATCAACGTGATCTTAGCCGCGAAAACATAGGCAGGGCGGACTCTGCCCCCGCCGCGGGTGCCTTTCTAGATACAGCTGTGCGGGCGGGCGCTCGCGGCGCAGAACGCCCCCCCCCCCCCCCCTCCCGTCTCGGCGGGAACGCGTGGCCGCAGTAAGGCACGGCCCCTCCATCTCCCTACCCTTCTTCCGGAGCGTTGTGCGTGACTGGAAGACTGCGCGCTTCCTTCCCGCTTCCCGCCCTTGTGTGCGCGAGCCCTGATTGCCAGCTCACCGTCGCATGCTTTCACTCGCACATACAGCGTACGACGGGCGGCGATGATCGTGTCGCCCGTGGACTTTATACGGAACCTCACGGCGACGGCGATGGCGACGACGCTAGTAAAGGAAGGAAGACGCTGTCGCCAACAGTCGGCAGCTTTTCCCTGTTCAATTGGTCTTGTCCATCGCAGACCGTTTCTGAGACTAAGGCGTAATCAATAAATGACTGCCTGTTTCGGCATTGCCATGTTACCTGTCCATGACACTTTTCTCCCTTTAAACTACTATAAGATTCCGTTCATCGCACGGATCCAGCACTACAGAACCATTGTAATCTGTATATCCGTTTAGATCCCCCTCCAAAGCGCATTCATATTTGCTCCTTATATCACCTGACATGATTTTATGAACTGAGTAATATCGTTTCTTATACAGTCAATCAATTTTTCTATTTTGATCCCTGCTACCACTACCTGTTCATAAGTAAGCTACACCCAGCCACGTATTTTTTCCTCCGCATGTGGAGCTCAATGCATATATTCTCTTTACATATCTCTTTTACCCTTTCCCACTTCATTGCTCGCCTAATTATCATGCCTGCACCTTTCCTTGACCCACTCATTCTGTTGCACTTGCACTAGAAAATTGTCAATAACAGGCGGCTGCACCAAATCTCGTAGATGCGTTTCGGTCAAGGCATACAGGCTAATAGCTTCATCATTCAGCTGCCTTTGAATTTTCAGTCATATATCCTGCTTGCAATCACCCTGTATGTTTTTGTAACAAGTTTATAACCCACTATGGCGGCGTAGTGGCTATGGCGTTGCGCTGCTATATGCACTAAAGTCCCTATATAAGAAAAGTACCGCCATCCTTTGATAAACGCCGCTTCTCTCTCTCCTGTATCTCCGATTGGACGATGATAGCGCGCGCTTTTCACTTCTTTATATTTTCTTCTTTTCCGCCTCAGAGCCATGTTGAAAGTCCTCTGCGCAGCCGCAGTCGCCGCCGGCGGCGGCGGCGCGCGCCCGGCCTGAAAGCTTCAACGTGGACTTTCTAGGTGCGCCACCGTCGACTTGGCTTTCGCAAGCAAAAAGAAAAAAAAACAAGCGCTTTAGGAGAGGAGGCGACGGAGGAAAGAGTAGATGGCGGTACTTTTCTTATATAGGGACTTTAATATGCACGGGGTCGCGGGATCAAATCCCGGCCGCGGGAGCCACAGTGAATGAGATGTCAATAGCAATCGTCATGGTCATCATCCCTGATGCGCTGATCTGTACGTGCTGTCGACGCTACATTGAAAGATTTAGACGACGGGATAATAGGCGAGAGAAGGTGAGAAGGGCGTTGCGGGTTCTGAGAGAAGCGACCGCAGAGGAGCGAGCTTATTATCCCGTGTCCAATAACAGTGCAGAGCTATAGAGAAAAGAACGTCCTTTGCGGCGTGCGTTCTGCTTTCGGCGATGACTGCCACCGCTAGACCAGACTGACTGACGCATGCGTTAGTGGTTGCTGATATCACTTGAACCCCACCTGCGGCTTTCGTGACTTGGTAGAAGTCCGTGCAAGGAAACCCAGCGCAAAGAAACAGGGCCTACAATATTGTCAGTTTCCAGCCGCTAGGTCATATTAAAAAAGGATAGAATTCGTGAGTTGTTACACGTTCGAGGAATTCTGACATGGGGGTCGACAGTTATATAGAGTAAAATAAGAAACACAAAAATTGTGTGTGAGTACGCCGCTAGAGTTGCTGGCGCTCGTCGACCACATTGTCCTGCAGGAAATGATGTAATATACATTAACCAGCGCCTAACTTCTCATGTATTGCATGTTCATTTTTGCAAAAATGAAACAAGGTACCTAGTTATAAGAGAACACTCAATATCATTTCGCAAAATTTAGCAGTTGTAAACAAAACCGTACCAATACTTTATGCGTCATCATCATATTTTATCGATGGTGCGGAGCCGTCGCAAAAATACACAGAATATAAAAAGTATTTGTGCAAAAAGTCTTTTGTTGTTCTTAATGTCGACTAAAAACATTAGGTAGTGCAGACACTGAGCATAGCTCCATCGTGTGGGTTTTTTTTTTTTTTTTTTTTGCCAGATTGCGTGGAGATCTCGGGCGAAGACAACTCTTTTCCGCATTCCATAACTATACATATTCTAAACCTGGTTTTATTCACTGCGGTCGAGCAAAGTGCTTCACGAACAAACAGATATGCCACCTGAAGGCAATGGAAAGATCCCACAATTACATAAATTCGTGGTTTTGCTTATTAATTGTGGAGCACCGCGAAACAAAGACCGCCTTCCGTCTTAGTTGATTGTTTTGTCGCTATCTCCACTTTGCCGGGAAATATTCCACGAAGCAATCGATCGTACTGCATGGAGGTCGCGGATCAAATCCCGGCCGGCCGGATTTAGATGGGGGCCAATTGCAAAAACGCCTGTGTACCGTGCATTAGGTGCATGTTAAAGAACTACAGGTGGTCAAAATTAATCCGGAGTCTCCCACTACCGCGTGCCTCATAATGAGATCGTGGTTTGGGCACGTAAAAGACTAGAATTGAATTGAATTAGAATTCTACTGCAGGAGTAACAGCAGTCACTGAAGGTACAGTACAAATAAACTGCGACACGCGTATCAGACAGCAAAACCAATACGTTACTGCGCCTGAACACACAAGCTGCCCTGAGCACTAGCAGTATCCTCCGAGCCGACACAGCATCGGCGATGCTCTGTCGAGAGTGCGTGCGCAGACGCTGCACATAGTGTTCAGTTAGCCGATGATGGGTACAGTTGAGTGAGCCAATGAGACCACTGTGACGAGCCACATGAATGTTTCCAAGGCAACACTAGGGTGCATTAGGATGGGAGAGTGGTCCCCAGCAACACACCGCGCGCTGCGCCCAATTGACGCAAGTAAGTGTCTTCTGGTTGTGCGGAATTCGAACAAAGACAACTCTGCGCTGAACCTGTGGTCGAACTGGTTTGGAACGGTTTCTCCAAAAAGTTCCGGTTTAGGTTCGGTTCCAAGATGACGGAGAAAATATTGGTTCGGTTTTGCTCCGGTTCTCTTCCGGTTTTCGCCTCAGTTCCGGTTCGGTTCGACACCTTAGTTGTGGCGGATGCACTGGCCGATGGAATGGGCTCCAGAGGAAGGGGCTCCCAGCGCCCCTTCCTCTGGAACTGGCAGTTGGTTCATTATTGACCCTTTTCGCGGAGCAGTTTGCTTTAGAGAAACGAGATGGCACTCACGGCGGCGCGCCATACCTCTCCTCAGTGACCGCGCACGAATACGAAACCATTACCGCTTCTACCTTGCTTCTGTGCGATCTGCTGTCGGAAATGCAACTGAGTTTTCGCTAACACACTGTGCTCCAATCATGCTAGATTGAATCATGTGGATTGAAGACGTGTGCAATAGTTGGCTGCAGGGACTGGCATGTTAAGGAATAGAATGAATCTGCGTGGCCAAGTTCGCGGACCACTGCGGCAACTGTCCGAACGTGTTACCGGCACTTCGTGATGTACGGCTTTTCTCGAGGATATAGAAATTTACTCATCTGCCAGCCTTCTATCGCTAACCTTCAAAGAAAGGGCTTCATCCCCAGAACATCGGCAAGAGTGAGTACCACTCGTTAAACAATGACAAAGGGAGTAGCGCCGCTTCCTGTCATAGTAAGTTTCGCGCATGTTATCTATACACATCTGTCCCAAATGGCAGGAACACTTACGCCCACTCTATCGCCGATGTATCAAGAATAAGTGAATGAGCGCACACTTGAATATGTGCACACTGTACACGCACAATAAATGACAGACTACACCGATTGTGCACGAATGGTCGAAGCTGAATGTTTCGTGACGGTCCACAAGAGCAAGCGAGTTACTAGCTGTAATATATATTTGCTACAAGGTATTACAATGTACAAAACAGCTGCGTTTCAAGTCTTGTGCGCAGCAAGAACAAATCTATCGGAACTGAGCACACCCGCGAGCGATTAGGCAGAAGATAATCAGATAGTGGTCGCACCGAGGAACTTCACTGAGTCAGAAATTGACAAGCCGCTGCTTCAAAATATTTGCCAAATAAAGTAAAAAAAAGCAAAACACACTAATCCTGATTCAATTCATGAGCGGAATGTTTGGATAGCTTGGAATACATATTTAGCCCCGCTTTTAGAACAAGCCCCATTATACGCTGCTTGCGCCGTTTGGACATAGCTTAATCAGCTCCAAAAGCGCTTTTGCATGTTCTCTGAAGCTGTGATCAAAGCTTCGTGTCGTCCACCTAGTCACCGTCTACGATATCTCCGAAAACAGAGGTTTTCTAGCCGCGCCGGCGTCATACACTTCCATTGTAAACAAGGAGGCAACGGAGGCAGTTGAGGCAAGCAATGGACGCGTCACCACATGATCAAACATGGCAGCGCCCACGGGATCGCCGCGAAAAGGGTCAATAGCAGCAAACGGCGCCAGAAAAGACGAGAGACAAGAGAGGAGGCCTTGCGATCATCCCAGTCTCCCTTTCTTGTCCCTCGTCTTTTCAGCAGTTGTTTGTTGCTCCGATTTATAGTGTTTCTAGAGCATATAAAGGAGATTTGCTGCCTACAGCTCAAAATAGTGTGTCGCTTTGTCCAGTGTTTGTGGCACCCACCGGAAAGGGGAAATATCAACAAGGCAGAAAACATATTTTACATATTTCAGAATAGATTTTTTTTAATTCACTGTATGATGTCGGCATAAACTTGTTAACACGTCTAATACTTTTCAGTAAAAGTGGTTTATTTCCTTGCTCGGACTATCACATACGTTATTGGTCGTCTCATTGTTCTCCAAAGTGTCGCCTACATAAACTTGATCCTTCGTTAATTAAAGCTGCAATTGCCATAAGAATTTCCCCCTCCAATTGAACGTTTTTATGCCACCTATGCATCGGGTTTTTATCACGAAAACACACTCGTTCCGCATTGGAATGTTTGACATACCTACGTGTGACTGCTGCGGCATCGAAGAAACTACTGAACACCTCCTGTACTTTTGTTCTCGTTATGACGTCCAGCGCCGCCACTCTTGACAGCATTGAACCGACCAGGCCCAATACCGCTTTCAGAAGCCAATATTCTCGGACCTTGACCATGCGCGTCGCTGACGCAGAAAGCAACGAAGGTGTTGTCACAGTATTTGAAGCCCACGGGTCTCTGCGACCGTTTGTATACTTGGTGGGCTCCTTCGAGTGCGCGCCCGACTGGTGCTTTCTCTCTCATCCATTTTTTTCTCTCTTTTCAAGCTGTTACCCCTTCGATGTTCAACCAACAAGCCCAACTGGTTATTCTGTATAACGGAATCAATCCGAACTGATAAAACGATGTCCCCATGCAGAAGGAAATGGAAGCCTTTACTAGATTGAATGTTTCGGTTTCCATCGCCTTGTGTGTGTGCTTTTTTATTTTAGTGAAAAAGAGAACAGGAAAGCAGCGGCATATTTTGTATTTATAATGCAAATAAGACGGATATTTTCGAAACGGCAGTTCTCATGCACCAAAAACTCAGTTGGATTGCCGCTGCTACAAACAGGCTACGTTTCCACGCAAAATGAATACACAGCGTGCATCACTCGGTACATTTTAGTCTCCCCCACCGTTCGTCCATAATAGCGAGAGATCACATGGTGCCCATTATAAATGTGTTGTATTCTTTTGAAATCATTTGTGCAAGTGACGAGTCTCCCTCTCGGAGATATTCTGCTTCCGACATGCAGGGCTTACGAGACGACCCCATTCCTAAGTGACTATTCGTGACAACGACAAAATTTACACCTACTCAGAATGGACAGGCCGAAAGCCGACGTGATTAAAATCCCTATATAAGAAAAGTACCGCCATCTACTCTTTCCTCCGCCGCCTCCTCTCCTAAAGCGCTTGCTTTTTCTTTACTTTTTGCTTGCGAAAGCCAAGTCGACGGTGGCGCACCTAGAAAGTCCACGTTGAAGCTTTCAGGCCGGGCGCGCGCCGCCGCCGCCGCCGGCGACTGCGGCTGCGCAGAGGACTTTCAACATGGCACTGAGGCGGAAAAAAAGAAAATATAAAGAAGTGAAAAACGCGCGCTATCATCGTCCAATCGGAGATACAGGATAACACAGGAGAGAGCGAAGCGGCATTTGTCAAAGGATGGCGGTACTTTTCTTATATAGGGACTTTAGACGTGATCGGCTTGCAGTGACCCCTGGTATATGCGTGCACTATTATTTGACGGGATTGCTCGTCTACAATGGCTCAAGGCCCGAGCGTCGCGCGTGTGTATTCCCATAGTTTCGACACGACGGTTTTTTTCCAGCCACTCCTTGGAAGAAATTTGCTCGACACGCGGCCCTGCTATCTTTATGTAATGCAATGCTGTCTGCAAGAGCGATTGCGCGTATACAGCGTGCCTTGCCTCGGCAGATAGTGCACAGTGCGATCACCCGATGAGTCCTCACGTGTTGAGCGTATGGGCACCGGACGCACTAGCTTTCGAAGCTGACAGCAGCGTCAGATCACATGGCCTAGCGAGCGACGGAATCATATCTTGCGGGAAACATATTACGCGTTCACGATGCTCGCTAACCAGCGTTGTACCCGCCGTGCTTGCTTAGTGGCTTTGGCGTTACGCTGCTAAGCACGAGGCCGCGGGATCAAATGCCGGCTACGGCGTCCGCATTTCGATGGGGGTGAAATGCGAAACCGCCCGTGTACCGTTCATTCGGTGCACCTTAAAGAACCCCAGGTGGTCAAAATTGATCCGACGTCCCCGCACGTACCTCATAATCACATTGTGGTTTTGGCGCGTAAAACTCCAGAACGCATTTTAACCAGCGTTGATTAGAGGCAAGCGTTTGCACGCTCTGCCCACTATATATATATATATATATATATATATATCAGCCATGCCGATAACACAAGCATAATACATTGTCTTTCTTTCTAGTATGATTCCTTCGTAGCGCTTTCACATAACGTATCCGCTGATATCGATACGCTGTGCAATAGATTTACAGACATCGTGACGTCATGTATCAAAAACTACGTACCGATCAAAAGAAAAAAAAAACAAGACTGAACCCCTGGATAACGCGTGACGTTATACATGTGAAGCGAAGGGTAAAGCGATTAAGAAAAAAAAAACTGAACACGAAAGCAACAAGTCCAACTAGAAACGATCTTGCAGCTGTAGCCGTTAATCATATGAGGTGCAAACTAAGAGATGCTAAAAATAACTACTTTGCGAAGATTCTTCCCAATTTTTAAAAAAATAAATTTTGGGAATACCTGAATCCAAAGAAAACTGACGAGCACATGCATTCCTTTGAAGACAACAACGCTCTTGCAAACTCCTTTAACGATTACTTCCAATCAGTTTTTATCGTAGATGATGGAAACATACCATCCATGGAACCTTCCGGCCATACACAAATAAAACCACTAACAGCTACCGAGCAAGGAATGCTTAACCTATTATTAAACATTGACACAAAGAAGGACACGGGTCCTGATAAATTGCCAAACATCTTTCTTAATAGGTATGAGGAGTGGGTAGCTAAAAACATATGCCTAATCTTTAATAAATCCCCAAACTCTTGCACTGTTCCCACAGAGTGGAAGACCGCCAATACCCATACATAATTTAGGCAGGAAAACTGCGGTCTCAAAGTTACAGACCAATATCACTAACTAGCTCAGTGCGTAAATTACTAGAACACGTAATATTAAACACATAACTATATATCTGTAACAACAGCATATCTTGTCTCCTGCACAGCATGGTTTCCGTAAGGGCCTTTCAACAATTACTCAACTTTTAGATTTAATACATGATGCAGCCCAGGCCATTGACAACCACAAACAAATAGACCTTATTTTGTTAGATTTCTCTAAAGCATACGACTGCGTTTCACATAAAAAACTCATAAAAAAATTAGGGATAGCACTTGGAGGTGGTCCCATAGTTCACTGGATTAAAGACTACTTGAATAACCGCTCACACTATGCAGAAATACGTGACGCTGCCTCTAGAATAACACCAGTCACATCCAGCGTACCACAGGGTAGTGTTCTCGCACAAATCTTTTTCACAATATTTATTCATGACTTGCCTCTCTCAACTAATGTAAAAATCAGGCTATTTTCAGTTGATTGCGTCATTTACCAGGAAATAAATACTCTTGCAGACCGCCTAATTCTAAATACTTAATAGCGAGCTAGAACCTGTAAACAAGTGGTGTAAAAACTGGCAAATGTCTCTAAATGTTGGTAAATGTGTTTTCTTGGCAATCATCCGCAAAAAAAAAAATACAGGTCTAACTTTTCTTACACTATTCAGTCTTCTCACACTTCAGTCCACTGACTGAAGTAAATGATCACAAGTGTTTTGGGAATAACAATTTCAAACGATCTAAGATCGGAGACTCACGTTGATAGCATTACTAGCACAGCCCTAAAGCGACTATTTGTGTTCAAAAGACGTCTTAATGTTGCACCACCAAATACCAAACTAATAGCTTTTACAACACTTGTCCGATCTGTACTAGAATATGCTAGCCCTGTCTGGTTCCGTTTTACCCAGCAACAGGTGAGCAAAATATAGGTAGTACAAAGAAAAGAAATAAGGTTTATTTTAAATAAGTATAGACTGACAGACTCACCAATACATCTACTTAATAACACTGGCATCCTAACACTACAAAACCCAACCAAACTAACACGACTAAAATTGATGTTCCACTTACTACATAACATAATAAAAATTGACACCTCAAGAATTATATTTTACTCCCAAGGAAGAACATCTCGTCATAAGCACTCTCATTCACTAGCTGAATACTCTTTCAATACTAATGGCTTATAGACATTTCATGTACCTTCCCTGCATGCTCTAATCTCTGACGAGATTGGCAGCATTCGTAAATAAATATACAGGGTGTTTCAGCGAACATCTTCAAAATTTATTTAAGGTTGCCTGTGGCGATAGCCCAATTCTAGTTAATAAGGTGGTCTACTCAAAGAGGTACGTGGACATTACTTGCACAAAAAATTAAAATGCATAATCGGCTAATTAACAAAAATGACTAACTAAGTTTTTAACTAATTACCTGAGGGCCCATATTGCAATTTACAAATTGTAGCCGTGGAGTTCGCAAGGCGGATCCACTTAGAAATTATTATCAGGATGGCACCAGTTTCGAGATATTAATTCCCGAACTTTGCGGAGAAATGCATTGGCGCTCCAGTTAATTTTGTGCTTCAATGCATAAAGCGACGTTAAGAACCTAACTGCAACGCCAATGCATTTCTCCGCGAAGTTCGGGAATTAATATCTCGAAACTGGTGTCATCCCGAGAATTCATTGCGAACTTTACGGCTACAATTTGTAAATTGCAATATGGGCCATCAGGTAATTAGTTAAAAACCTAATTAGTGAATTTCTGTTAATATATTCTATTATGCATTTCAGTTTCTTGTGCAAGTAATGTCCGCCTCTTCGGGTAGACCAGCTCATGAACTAGAATTGTGCTATCTGCCACAGGCAACCTTTAAGAATTTTTGAAAGTGTTCGCTGAAACACCCTGTATATATGAACGAGAAGAAAGGAAACCGAGGGGCCCGATTTTTACTAGTCATATCATGAGAAGCCAACAAATACAGACACCAAGGACAACATAGCGGAAATTACTTGTACTTACTAATTGAAATAAAGAAATGATAAATTAATGTGAATGAAAATACATGAAAAAACAACCGGCCGCAGGTGGGGAACGATCCCACGTCTTCGCATTACGCGTGCGATACGCTTACCATTGAGCGACCGCGGCGCCGTTTTCCCATCCACTTATGGGGTATTTATGTTTTACGACTGGAACTAACCCTGGGAGTGTTAGCCAGCGCCACCAGTCACGAACCTTGGCGGCGGATGTGGCATATCCTTGCTGCCGCATGCGTCATGAGTATGTGATCCTGTTGGGTGAAGGCAACTGGTCAATAAACCCACACATGCTACCTGAAGGCATCAATGCTGCCGGATTCGAGACCCTCGTTATGTAATGAACGATAAGAAAGGGAACCGAGGGGCCCTATTTTTGTTAATCATATCATAAAAAGCCTACAAACAATGACACCAAGCACAACATAAGTCAAATTACTTGTACTTAGTAATTGAAATAAAGAAGTGATAAATTATTGGGAATGAAAATCGACGAAAGAACAACTGGCCGCAGGTGGGGAACGATCTCACGTCCTCGCATTACACTCCCAGGGTTAATTCCAGTTGTAAAACATAAATACCCCAGAACGTGGATGGGAAAACGGCGCCGCGGTAGCTCAATGATAAGAGAATCGCACGCTTAATGCGAAGACCTGGGATAGTTCCCCACCTGCGGCCAATTTCTTTTTCATCGATTTTCATTTTTAATTATTTATCACTTCTTTATTTCTATTAGTAAGTGCAAGCAATTTCCGCTATGTTGTCCTATGAGCCTCCTATTACCGTCAGAGCGCTGAACTCGCAGAACTTGCTGAGACCAATGAAAAATTACTATTCGAAGTAATTTCGAAGTAGTAATTCTTGCAGCCTCAAAGCCGATGGGCTTTGAGGCTGCAAGAATTTTCACATTCCGTGGTGTACAAGTCTGGCCGCCTGCACCAAGACGCCGACAGCTTGTCGCTGTCGCGTTACCCTGTTGACGACTCTGACTCCTCAAGTACTGACAGTGCTGCTTGCGTTTTTTCAATATCACAGGTCCATCATATCGCCGACGAGCAACGTCGTGACACCTACATCAAAGCACTCATCGACCGTTTTGAACACTCTCCGGCCGATGCTACTCTACGCCTCTTCGTCCTCCGCACCTCGTAACCTTCATCCAGACGGCTCTGAGTTACTACTTGTAATACCTAAACACCTCCCCTCAACCGTTCTAGAGGAGCTTCACGACGCACCAACGGCGGGACACCTCGGCGTATACCTTGCTATACTCTAGCTATACCCTACTCACCCGCCATACTGCTTGCCCGCTCGTGCGGGGAAGCAGTATGGCGGGTTGAGTATAGTATATATATAGCTTAAGTCCGCGGATATGATTGCTTTCTTTACTAAGTAGTGACATCTTCCTCCTGCGCAGAGCGGAGGAGTACACAAGTTCAGGTCATCCACAGCTGCTTCTACATCATGATAAATACCGCGGAGTAAACAAAAAAAAATTGATGATAAACCGGGAGGATCGCAGCATTTTGCTGCTAAGACCTAGGAGTGATCTAGGAGTGAGCGGTGGTCAGTGAAGTTGTACATGGCTTGTGTCGGATGTCGTGGCATCATTTTATCATTGTATCCTGTATCTGGCATAATTGTATCTGAAACACGTTGTTGGCTCGACCATGCACTTCGCTCTCAACAGCGTCGAACGACGTTGGGAGGGATATGGCAGACGGAAACAGCTCCCAGCCGGAAATTTAGTACCGACGAATAGTCCCGTCGACAAGTGTCACTACTTAGCTTTCTTTAAAAAAAAGCGTATACAGGGACCTAAGGCATGTAGCGCGTATAGTGATTTCCAGACTCGAACACCGATGTTGAGCGTCCTCTTACTCCTTTCACAGAGCGCGTTCACAGAGTAAGCGCACTAAGCGAGACCTCTCGGAAATTGAGTCTCATATAGCGAAATGTTTATTTGCTCCCGCAAAAAGAAGTTACCGGTGCCCCTTTTTTTTTTTCTTCTTGTGCATGCACACGCATGCACAAAAACATAGGTGGTAGGACGGGCAGCCACCATCAGCTATGAAACATGCAGCATGGACAAATATCGCCTTTAACACACAAACACAAATGTAACTTCTTGCATTCGATCCCCAGGGCTTTCTATATTTCGCAATATCTCTCCTTTCTGATGTAAATGACATAAAATATATATTTCCTGAAAACTTTATAGAGCAGATGTTCATGATCTAGACATCCTCACTTCCACTCATGGCTTCCGTCTGCAGCTACATGCACGTCTCGCTTTCGTTTCGGTGACTGCCCGCAGAGCGTGTCTGCTAAACGTTGCCCCTTTGTTCGCGTCCGACAGTATACTTTCCCTCCGGTCGATCAGCCCAGACGCTGGGCTAAAGCTCGTCGCGTCCCGGGCGACGTTAATCATTTGCTCTCTATCAGGCAAGGCAAGCATTTACCCTCGAACAACTGCTGCGCTGGGCGACAGGCCACTCTTATATGCTCGGCCCACGCGAGCTAAGGAGGGGGGTACAGATAACTCTGAGAACCCGCCACGGGCGTTCCGACAATGGCCGGATGGAGGTGCGATTTTGTTTTATAGCCCCAGCTGGCAACGATGGTGATTGATTGCGTGAACGACGTTCATCGTCAGCAGCTCCCTTATTTTCAGCAACGCATAGGTATCCAATTTATGCCCGCAACAATGGATTGCAGAGGGTAATATGGTGGCGGAGATTGCAGGGTCGTATCCAAAGGCACAAACTAATTGGGGAGACAGAGATAGATAGTGAAGAAGCTGAGTTTTCATGACAAGTGCGCGAGAAGCGAGAGTGGTTGTAATGACAGCACAATTGTTGCGCTGCAAAAACTCCAACAAACGACTATGCTCCCTCACGATTCATGCAGAGCTACAGTCTGAGTAACCCGTATTCACGTCCGAGAACATCTGTAGCGGGAAAAGGAATAACTGAACAACTTTAAGTGCGCAGGTGAGGTTCAAATGTTGCGAATGGGCTTCTATTGAAGGCTAACCTCCACGCTTGGCACTGTGAGCTCACGGTCTTGCTCCGTGATTGTACCTATACAGTCTGTCCCTGCACAGCGAAGTGGTGCTTCAAAATCAATAACCCGGTGCTATATTGAAAACAGCATAGGAAACGCTACCAGCTCGGACAGCTCACTTCAGGAAACATTCAGAAAAAAAAAGAGGGTCAAACTATTTAATTTAGCGTAGTCGGAGTGAGTGAACGCAGAAGTCAGGTGTCTGGTGGGCATTTTCGGTACACCTCGTGCTAACTCCAGTAGACGGAGCTAAAAAGAGCACGGAAATTCGCTTGTTTACCAACTTAAGTTTTGTTGCATATTTTGACTAGAAGTTGGAGGAGCACACATCGCCCGAGAAAGATTCTGCGTTGGGAAGGACACGTCGCACGAGACCGCGAATGAAGGAACTGCGAAGACGAAAGTCAACGGCCGCGTGAGTTGTGGCGTGACGGAAAGGAAAGGCCAAACGTATCGGGAAAGTTTGCTAAGCTGTGCTACTACAACAGGCAAATGGTACGTGACTGTGAAACAGCCTTTGGCAAAGCATAGCTTTTCTTTCCGAATTATTTTTTTTTCTTTTATTTAACTGCGTGCCGACGGTGCCATATAACATAGATTATGGATACTGACGGGAATATTGGAGAACGGGGCGACCTAGCAAGCAAATATACTTATGCGTCAAGGAAGAACACTACACTAGAGACCCGCCAACGCTCGAAGTGAACTGTGTAGTTTCGGGACAGTGAATGGATTGCCCTTATTACGTAAGGGATTGGTTAAAAGATGAAATTCTCGGGCTTTATGTGGCAAAACCACGATATGATTATGAGGCACGCATTAGTGGGGGGATTCCGGAATAATTTTGACCACCTGGAATTCTTTAACGCCCCCGCGACCTCGTGCTTAGCAGAGCAACACCACTGCCGCTAACCCACCGCGATGGGTGTAAGTAATCGGTGACATTATACGGTGCAAACGAAATTGCCCCATCTCCTACCGGCGGCGAGTTGTTTCTTTGTTCATTTTCATTTCGCTTCACCGTATCATTTCTAGATTTCAATAAAACAACAAAAATCACCGCATATCCACGAAGTGAATGAAGATGAGCGAAGCACCGGGGGTTCATTCGGGTAACCGTGAATCCCCCGTATACAGGGTGTTTCAGCGAACACTTTGAAAATTTATTTAGGATTGCCTGTTGGAGATAGCCCAATTCTAGTTAATCAGCTGGTCTACTCGAAGAGGCGGACATTACTTGCACAAAAATTGAAATGCATATTCAGCTCATTAACAAAAATTCACTAACTAAGTTTTTAACTAATTACACGATGGCCCATATTGCAATTTACAAATTGTAGCCGTGGAGTTCGCAAGGCGGATCCACTTAGAATTAATTCTCAGGATGACACCAGTTTCGAGATATTAATTCCCGAACTTTGCGGAGAAATGCATTGGCGTTCCAGTTAATTTTGTGCTACAATGCATAAAGCGACGTTTTGTTAAGAGCCTAACTGGAACGCCAATGCATTTCTCCGCAAAGTTCGGAAATTAATATCTCGAAACTGGTGTCATCCCCAGAATTCGTTTCAAGTGGATCCGCCTTGCGAACTCACCGGCTACAATTTGTAAATTGCAATATGGGCCATCAGGTAATTAGTTAAAAACTTAATTAGTGAATTTCTGTTAATTATTCGATTATGCGTTTCAATTTCTTGTGCAAGTAGTGTCCGCCTCTTCGAGTAGACTGGCTTATGAACTAGAATTGCGCTATCTGCCACAGTCAACCTATGAGAATTTTTGAAAGTGTTCGCTGGAACACCCTGTATATATATATATATATATATATATATATATATATATATATATACTGAACATGTGTACAGTATATACAGCGCGTATATAGCCCTTGTGTACCGCAGTGCTTTTAGTGGTCTCCATGCAAACCAGAGCTACGGACGGACAACGGACGACGAGGGACAAGGCTCGGCCCTAAGGTGCTTCGCCCCTAAAGACATTTCCCTTACGCTTACCTTGGATTCATGTGTTTGTGACTATATTTGTATATGCGGCGTTTTCAAAGTTAAACTAACGGTAAGTTTAATAAAACCGCTATGCTAGCGACGGAAAACGTGCTTGCAAATGTAGTTTATGCACTTTGGCCTATTCGTTTCTCTCTCTCCTGGCAGACACAATTTGCGCGACAAATTAGAGTCTCCAAACACACATTATAACTAAAACCTAAATAATTTCTTTCCTATCTGGGTTATGGTATAATTTTATGTTTGAAACGTTCAGACAATTGTACTTGAAGACAATGTCTCTTTGTTTGATTCTCCTGGAGCGCTATTGTTCCGAGATATGCACCATCAAATTTGACACTCTGTCAGCTAATTTCCCATTTTGGTGCGTGGATCTCGACACAACGTCAAGCTCCCGTTGTGACGTAGCTTAATGCATGTGGCAAATCGTTTGCAAGCTATGCGAAGGTGATAACAGCTGTACTGTTGCTATCGGCTGGCGAAAACAAGCAATTCGCCTCCTACCCTTTCCCTCAGGCTCACTGCAGCGTAATCGTCAGGCTTGACGTTCTGTGGAGATCCACACGCCTCTCAATGCGAAGTTAGCTGAATGAGTGTCAAGTTCGATGATCAAACGGATGATGATATCGGAACAGAAGCGCCCCAGGATAATAAAACAAAGTGAAGTTGTCTTCAAATAGGATTGTCTTAACACTTCAAATGTAAACATATACCTCAATCCTGATAACAAGACAGTTAACTAAAAAGTTTTTGTTAATCATGCGTTGGATGATTCTAATTGTTCTCGAGAATTGTGTATGCTAAAGCGCATAAACCGCCTGTGAACGCAGATTTTGTGGATCTAGCATGGCATTTTTATGAAACTTTGAAGACGCCGTATACACCGTGTATTAAGGGACGTTTAAGGGCCGTTTATAGTCCGACGTAACGTGAGCGCGCGCGCGCGCACGCTACGTCACGTTGGCGAAAACGAATCCTCTATAGTCGGGCGCACTGGCGCAGCCAACGTAACCGGCGGCTTCCGCGCGCCCCGACGTTACGGTGGCTAGATGGGTAGGTGTGCCGACCGGCGCGTCTGGAGCGTAGTTCACCGCTTCTCCGCGTCATGACGCAAAACTGGCGCTGCGGTCAGTAGAACGGTTCCGCAGCGCGCGTCGTCTGCTACAGCTGGGGGCTGGCAGCGAGCAAAAACAAAATAAAAATAAAGCCCGTATTGGAATAGTTGTTTGTCTTCTGTTCGTGTCAGTTTCAGAGATGAAGAGCTCCGCGTCTCTCGTTCTGTTTGTAAGTTCCTAAGCGATGTGAAATGTTCCAGGTCGGAAAAATGACCGGCAAGATTAGCGGCGGCATTGCTCGACCAAAGAAGACCACCAAGGAGACAGTTGTCCCGTGTGACAGGGGTATTACGCTTCACTCCGAACTGCAAGTCGGGCTTCAGGCTCTAAATTTGTAAGAAATACAGCGGAAATGTTCCGCTGTCTGACAGCGGAAATGTTCACCCCGGGCTACTCAGTAGCTTGCTCAGTATCGGCGACGTTAATGAGCAAGCCGTACACCGAAAAGCGTACGTCGATGAGCTCCTCGACATTGGAAATTTGCAAGCCGCACATGAGGTGCTCAGCGCCTGCGACATCGAGCACCGCTGCGCTGCTACAGGGAAAAGAAAAGTGACTCTAGGCTTATATTCTATATAGCAGGCTATGTAGCAAGAAAGTTCCTGCAAAGAACCAACTGCTGCGACTGCTCAGGGATATTACTGAATTCAACAGAATGAGTAGGTCAGGGTTGTTGCTCCCTTCTGAAGCACTAAAAAAACTGGTAGCGTCGCTCGAAGACGCCTTCAAGCTGTGCTTCAGTTTAAATGAGTTACGAAGGAACAGTATCGCCGGCTTTGCATCCTTTCTGCAGCTGAATCCTCCGAATTTGATCGGCTGTGAGCGGCACAAGAAAGAGCTCACAAACGATGTTGTGAAGTTCTATTCAATTACACGCGTTTATTTTCTTGTCAAGGGTAAGAACATGGCGCGCGAAAGCAACAGGGAGAAGAGAAATCACCTGAAGCGGAGGCGTGTGCTGTGAATAATGTTATGATGTGGTGGACCAACGTTCCGACCTTGCTGGTGGTAGGCTATTTATGTTGGTGCGTCTGCTGACTCAAGTTATGAGAGCGCTTCTTGTATTTTAAATATATTAATCAATCTGGCCCAAGACGTATTGCTTTATTTTATTGCAACCAAACAGTGAACCATATGCACTTACCAACACAATTCGTCTCGTAACAATTTGAATACCGTAACTGAGGCAGCAATAAACACAATAGCTGGATTTCTCGAAATTGAAACATTAGAACTCACTAAATATCATGTAAACACGTTTCCATATACCGTATAAAACCATTGCAGTATTGTTTTATGCATGCAAAAAATGCATCTATGTATTTAATGCAATGGGTTGGAGCGCCGCGTTTATACCAATAAATGTGACCAATCGCCAAGCTAGAAAATTGACTTCAACCTATCGTATCTTCTTAGACGACAGTAGCAAATTCCCCATTCTGGCTTTGCCTACACTGCTCAAAGCGGCATTGTATAGCGCGTACTTCAAAGCTAGAGCAGAGGCAGCGATACTATCAAACACGCTGCTCGTCTACATAGCGCAGCCGACGTTGCGCCCAGCTCAGCCGTTATACTGTCCGCAGCGCCACTTCTGCGTCATGATGCGGAGAAGTGGTGAACTACGCTCGGTCGGCACACCTACCCATCTAGCCACCGTACCGACGTGCCTGGCGCCGAATTGGCTCCTGACCCATTCGGGCGTTGGTCGCGTCGACTGCGCCGACCCACAATGCATTTCGCGCGAAGAAATAAAGGCGCCCAGGCCGCCTCGCCCTTGCTTCGCCGACGGTCGCAAACAGCCGTTCAAAGCGCGCGCGGGCTTGGGATTGTTCTGCGCATGCTCCGGAGATAACAGCCAACGGCGCGCGCGTCGGAGTATAGAGGAGATAGCGTTTCGGCTGGCGCAGCGTAACCAGCGTAGCGTGACCGGCCCCAAACGACGCTGGCCCGCGCGCCGGAAACGTCGGACTATACTCCTCTATACTCCGTCGCGCGCGCCGTTGGCTGTTATCTTCGGAGCATGCGCAGAACCATCCCGAGCCCGCACGCGCTTTGCACGCGCATCTGAACATCGCGCTCCCGCAACTCGGGGTCCGCAACTAGGGGCTTCGCCTGGGCTTCGGAAGCTCTCACGCTAGAATCGGCACGTCGACGACGAGCCCTTTCTCGAGCGAGGTCGCGACGCCGTTGCTCGAACGCAGCCTGCTCCTCGGTGGAACGCACTACGCACGGCTTTCCCGTCCGGTTCGCCGAGACTGATCTGTGGAGAGGGAAGCCCGGCGGAGCACGCACCAACCCCCTTTCCTTCCCTTTCACTCCCCGCGACACACCAAAGGACCCTGATTGGTCGCGCGCGTCACGTGATCCGACACCGGCGCAGCTTTCCCCTCACTTGCTCTTTCTTCCTTCCTTTCTTTCGTTCTTTCCTTCCTTCTGTCTTTATTTATTATGTCTGGCTCATACCCGCAATATGCCTGGTTCATACCCGCATATACAATGCAGGTATGAGCCATAGTAGTTTTAGCGTTACATCGCCGGCGCAGGCTAACGTATACAAGCTTCGCTTGAAAAAATGTACGAATAGTCTCACAACATCTTTAGAGCCTGGTTGCAAACAAGCTTTGCAAGAATGACTGGCTACTGTATGCTGAGCGTTCAGAAAACGCTATATAAACGGTAGCCGAAAAAAGTACAAGTTTGCGGGAAAACAATAAATGTTCCTGCAGGACATGTGTACTGTAATCACATGTAGAATGGTCCCTTACGAGGAAAACATCACTGGTTTTAGGGTAAAAGATAAACCTGTTACATGACTATACGACAAAAACACCAAATGATAGATTACAAGCAAAAATCACAGGTTTCCATAGGCTTCCGCCATGCTACCGAAAACAAAACTTGTAACCCATTTTCTTCCTCCGTTGCTCCAAAAACTTTAGTCATTGTTTTACTTCTGATAACTTGCCGCACTTTGTTTAACAGACGGAAATTAGTAACCTGACTTCAACAGTCACTTGTTCCTAAATATTTGGTCAGTTTCACATATACCAAATAGTTCCTTTTCGAATACGAGTAGTTAGTGTGTAATATTCGATTCGTATTTGAAACTTCAAATATTTGATTACCCGAATATATATGCCATAAGAATAATTTCTTTATTTCAATTAAGAACTGCAGTTAATTTCCACTATGCTGTCCTTGTTTGTGGGCTTCTTATGATATGACTAATAAAAAATTTTACTGTTTCCTCATTCCATTAGTTTTGTTGTCATTTACGTTTTTCCTTTCCTTGCTTTGTCTGTCTGTCTGTCTGTCTGTCTGTCTGTCTGTCTGTCTGTCTGTCTGTCTGTCTGTCTGTCTGTCTGTCTGTCTGTCTGTCTGTCTGTCTGTCTGTCTGTCTGTCGTTCGTTCGTTCGTTCGTTCGTTCGTTCGTTCGTTCGTTCGTTCGTTCGTTCGTTCGTTCGTTCAATAACTGATGAGCAAGTGGGAAAATAGGTTGTCGAAGGGCCAGCTATCCAAATCATCAAAAGTAACTCCGACTAAGTAATGTATGAAAAACAAAAAAATAAATAATAAAAATAACGAAGGAATAGAGTATCACCTAACTCCGGCGTAGCCTACTATACAAGACAGAGCGCGCTGTATAGGCGACATGCGAGCATTCATTCACAGCGAGTGTTACCAGCGGCATAGCGAGCATAACACTGTGAAGAATAAAGCACTATAAAAATAGTTCCATTTCATATCATATATTCAGAGGCGTTGGCTAACAAAATCTTTTTTTTTTCTTTGTCAATTAACTTACTTGGCTCTTGAAACTACGTTTATTAAATTAAAATACCTTGCACAGCACCCCTTGGCAAAGAACCTTCGGCAGCCTTTTGTGCAAGCCTGTAATGGAGGTATTAGTATTCACAAACCTAAGGCAGGAGTGAAGCTTTCAAAAAGGAAGACATCGAGCCCTGATTGCCTACAGATATCGTCCAAAGGAACAACCAACACAACTCTTCGAAAAATAATTAATGATATTCAATTGCATCTCAAGAGACATTTTACTGAAGACCGCAGAGAGTCAATAACAACACAACGGTATTTATAGAATGATCTAAGGCTAAACCCTGTTTGTAAGCTCGCGGTACAAAGCACAATCGTCCTACTGCTACGAAGCGAACTATAAAGTCATTTTCGGCCTATAGACGGGCTAAATGACTTGGCAAACGTTTGCTTGTCAGGGCAATGAGCTGCGGAGTTGACGTGAAGACGACCCAGCATAAAGAAACAGTAAACGTAAATCACCCAAGTCACTGCGCGCAGAAACTCCGCTACCTACTATAGTGTTCTCTTTTTCTGCATTAGACTGCTAGACGAAGACACGGAGTAGCATGTCATGGCGCTTTTGAATATAGAAGTCATCTTTGTGAAAGACCTCACGAGCGAAACATTTGGCCTCAGACTGAGCATCTATGAACCCTTTGAATGTACCACCAGTACATCGCGCATGTGGAAGGTGGAAACTGAATGGGGACGGTAATAAGGTGCCTCGATGTAAGCAGTGAAGACCCCTAAACACTGAGTGCCTTTGCCCACCCATTTGAGCGCCGGTGAGGAATGGCATCAAAAGGCCAGATAAATTAATACGCATTCGCGATCCACCCTGTGTCCAATTTCCCCTGCGTTAATCCATGAAACATCGTCGTTAACGTCTGTTTAGAGAGATAGAGAAGTATTACCTAAATGAAACGGTCGATTCTTATATAGATGACGGTGGCTGTCATGTTGTTCCGACAAATGGTGTAGTCTGGCCGTCTAGACGGGCAATCATTCTGTCTGAGCGTCGGTTCTAAATGACACAATGTCGCTGGAGCGCCGAACAGTCTCGTGTAATAACCTATATATGCTAGAAGGCTTAAATCACTCGCACGTGTTGTCACGGTACCGCCCAGGGACACCTTGTACGGCCACACATGCATGCAGGTAAAAGTGTTCTCCGCAGTTTATGGAGTAGTCTAGTCCGGCTGCAAGCACGCAAGCAAAGCGACATCGTCTTCTCATAAGTGCCAGGCGTGCCAGCCTCCCTCAGAGTGATCGTCAGAGCAAGCGAGCATCACCCCTTTCCTACCGCATCTATAAAAAAAACTGTGGCTCCTATCCACGCTGTGAAAGGTGGTTGGACAGCGATGCTGTAAACGACACCTACAACGATTACCCATTGTGACGTCATTTGAATTCACACATGTGGCTCTACAAAGAGTGAATCTAGAGGCAAGTGAAAAGTACTTAACCACATCCTTTATTACTTCACAACTACACTATATTGACGCTGTTCTTCTGGCGTCTCTACTTTCCGTGGTCTATCCATGGTATATCCTGGAATGAACTGAATGAGTTGCTAGACCGTGGTGACGTGACTACGTGATTTCTAAGCTGTTGGGTACTTTTCCACTCGGAGTAGCTTACGCAACCGTAATCTTTACCGGGAAACACACACGGGAGAAGGAGCGTGCTTCGCATTATTCGCAGATGTCATCAGCATACATTATACGGTTTGGACTTCACACGAGGGTTTTGAATCAGGTCAACCCCTTTCGAAGCAGCTGCAAGCCTAATCTTTACCAGAACGCGTCGGAGGGTGTTCCTATTGTTCACACGCGCCTTATCATCCATCATGTGGTTTTGATGCTTTTTTTGTGGTTTTCTTTTGAAAACGAGTGCTGGGCTGTATGCCGTATGCCTGATTTCAAAGGAGATATGCTGTTTGTATTCAATTTTTAGCCTGGATTTTTTTGCTTACGCAAACGACACGAAAATTTCCTTGGTTGGTAGAGGTATACAGCTTCGCTGTAAAAAAAACCCTCCGCTGAAGTTCAGAGTTCGACTGCTCCATACAGAGCATGCGCGTCGTGTTCGCCGGCCGATTAACCAGGGTGCGATCACACGGTTTTTCACAGCAGCGCTTTGTATTCCCTATATATTTTACTTAGTTCACCAGCCCTTATAGTAGGACGTTCTGGCGGGCTAGTTGATTCATAGCTTTTAGACGTTTATATAACTGCGCGAAAAAACATTGTTACCCAGCAGATATTTTTGTGTGTTTTTATGTTTATCGGCACATGTGACAGTGACAATGCGGGCACGTGTTCAGGATCCTGAATGAAATATATGCTGCTTGCTTTTCCAGAAATAAACAGTTGGCAGTCTGCGCTCATGGTGTCGTGTGTGTTTCTTTCGAGTGACATTGACAAGAACTTTTATTGGTCCTGAGAAACTGGCCAGGGGGAGCCGAAGGCTCCCTCAGGTCAAGTCGGTGGCTCCGCCCACGATGGCACCGGGAGGCGAAATCCCGTTGCGATGTCGTGGGCCCTCTGGACTAGAGCACTGCATGGGCTCGGGCTTACCCGAAAGCCCGGGCCCGGCCCGGCTCACGGGCCGGGCCGGGCCGGGTAAAGCAGTTTTTTCACGGGCTCGCGCCGGGCTCGGGCACGGCGTGTGCTTTTTGACCCGGGCCCGGGCCGGGCTCGGGTTTTTTGACGCGGGCCCGGGCCGGGCTCGGGCTTTCTGCGAGTTATTCTCGGGCTTCTCAACTCTGAAAAACATGTATTTTTCGGTCTCGGGCCGGGTTCGGGCCGGTTTCGAGCCGGGCTCGGGCCGGGCTCGGGCCGGGCTCGGGCTTAAGGTAAAGGGGTGGCGGGCCGGGCCGGGCGGGTAACGTAGATTATTTCTGGGCCCGGGCCGGGCCCGGGCCGGGCCCGGGTCTCGCCATAAAAGTTTTGATCGGGCTCGGGCGGGCCGCCCAATGTAAAAACGGGCCCGGGCCGGGCCCGGGCCGCAAAAATGGGCCCGTGCAGTGCTCTATTCTGGACAGCCTGGAGTTGGATGTGGTGGTGGTCGCTTCTTAGGAACTCCTCCCACTGTTCCTTTGTGGCAAGTATAGAGTTTTCTATGGCTGGGCACAGCCAGAGCATGTGATCGAAAGAGCATGAGTCGGCTCCGCATTTGGGGCACGACTGCGGGAAGTGCGGGTCTATCCTGCTAAGGGACCGCGGAGCGGGGTACGTGCGGGTTTGTAGCTTGTGGTTTATTTAGTTTTGGGTGAGGAGGAGAGAACCACATCCTTTCCAAGCGGTAGTGTGAGACGATCTCGTGAAAGGTGCACAATCGGTCTTTCTGGATGCTAGCCTCGTTACGAGGAGGGCCGTTGACGGCTGCGCGGGTCGTGAAATCGCGCGCCAGCCGGTGAGTCCGTTCGTTGGGGTTGCAGCCGTGCGGTTCGATTGAGTCTCCGAGGTGGGCCGGGAACCATGAAATGTGTAAATATGCTTCGGTGCCAATTTGACTGAAATTAGTGAGCTTGTTGATCGCAATTCTATTCGCCCGTTTCGATACGCGCGCCGCCGAAAAGGACCTAACGGCTGTACGGGAATCCGAGAAGACGAAGAGGGGAGAATGTGCGCTGTGTATGGCCAGGGCGATAGCCGCCTCCTCCGCCTCGTGAGCAGAATTGGTGCGCACAGAGGCCGCATTCACCAGATTGCCTTTCGCATGCACTACCGATAGGGCGAACGCGTCTTCACTGTCGTATCTAGCGGCATCTACGAATAGAGCATGTAGTCCCTGTCGAGTGATCTGTTTGAGGATTGTCTGAGCTCTCGCACGTCTTCTACCCTCATTGTGTACTGGGTGAATGCTGCGCGGAATCGGGTTGACCTTGATTAGGGAACTAACGTTTTTAGGTAGACAGACTTTATCCTCCGGGTCGTGCCTGGGTCGAATGCCTGCCTCGTTTAGTGTTCTAACTCCTGCCTTGCTGGACGATAGTCTATAAACCTGCGCCACCGAGTGGGCTTCTATAATTTCGTCTATCGTGTTATGGAGCCCTAGCTTCAGTAGTCGTTCCGTGCTCGTGGACTGGGGAAGTCCCAGCACACGTTTGAGGCCCGTTCTTATAAGCGCGTCTAATTTGGCCTTCTCTGCCCTGCTCTAATTAAGGTAAGGGGTTATATATGTAATGTGGCTTAGGAAGAAGGCCTGGAAAGCTTTGATAAGATTGTCCTCCTTTAGCCCGCCTCTTCGGTTGGAGGTGCGGGTGATCATTCTGATGATGTTTCCAGCCTGACCAGAGAGCTTATTGAGAGCCGTCGCGTTCCAAGCCTTGGCGTCGATGAGCAGACCTAGAATTTTGATCGAGTCTACCCTCGGTATTGGCTGTCCGTTTTTGGCTTTGATAACTATCGGAAGACTTTCCAGAGGCTCGAGGTTTCTGACTCCCTGCCTAGATTGTCTGTACAGCAAGAGTTCCGATTTGGACGGGGAGAGATCGAGCCCCGTGTCGGAGAGGAATCCCTCGATGGTTTCTAGCGCGTTCTGTAATGAGTGTTCAATTGTGGCCATTGATCCTCCCGGCACCCAGATCGAAATGTCATCCGCGTAAATGACGTGTCCCACGTTCTGAATCTCGGCGAGGCGAGCGGAAAGTCTGTGCATGGCTATGTTGAACAGTAGCGGGGAGAGGACCGAGCCCTGCGGGGTGCCACGGTTTCCCAGCTCGTATGGACCTCCCGAAACTGTTCCTAGCCTGATGTGCGCCTGGCGGTTTGCCAGAAAGGATTTGGTGAAGTCGTGAAAGCTCCTTCCCAGGTTAAGGGCAGAAATTTCTCGCAGTATGTGCCTGTGTTTGACCCTGTCGAAAGCTTTGGCGAGGTCCAGCGCGAGGATTCCCCTTACATCACGGGTCTTATTATCAAAAATAGCCATCTTGAGAAGAAGCATAGCGAGTGTCCTCGTTTTTTCGCGCAGTTATATAAACGTCTAAACAGCCCTTATAGTTCCCTTCTATACTTCCGCATTTCGGGAAATATTGTGTGCAGATTTAATCACTCACCGCTGTGTTCAACAAGTTGGACGACCGGCTTCTCTCGGAAGATATAATCCTTCAGCATGGACGTGACTTGTCAGAAGACCGCGAAAGCACTGTTGTGCTTCTTGCGATACGCCGGACTCTGCGAACACCTGTACTGCTTGCTAATTTTTTTCTCTTTCTCTCCTGATTCCTTGTTCATAACTTCCTTTTCCATCATGCATGTGACAGGCAGAGAACCAAAAATTTGCATCTGGCTAACCTTCCTGCCTGTCTTCTGCTTCTTTCGCTCTCTCTTTCCGCATTTGTGGATCTGATATGGGTGAACTCCGCTTTACCATATAGAGCAGCCTGCTGACAGGACAACGCTGACGTCCATGCGGCTCGAAATCGACGTGCCCACGGTCCCCGGCAAAATGGCAAAAGCGAATGCATAGACGGCATCAAGGGCGCCGCATTTACTCGCCTTCGCTGAGCTCACAAAGGCGGTGTCTATTGTCTTCGTTTCCTTGGTGAGTCTGTCCCTTTTGCAATTGCCATCAACCCCCCCCCCCCCCCCCCCCCACACTCCTTTTTTTTTTCTATTTGACGTCGGTGTGTGTAAGGCATGCGCCAGCGCTCGTGTTGTTTTCTTAGTCCTGCCCGTCCTGCCATCCGGCTAGAGCCCCATCGTCGAGCAGCAACCATGAATGCATGGCAGCAAACCATCATTTTTTTTCATCATCTTTTTAGGTCGCCTCAGGGCCAAATGAAATGGTTTTATCCTGAATGTACTGCGCTGGAGAGCAATGAAAACAACAATGACTACAACGATACGGGGCGGGCACCTGATTCAGAGCAAAGAATACGCTTTTGCATACTCTCTCATGTGACGGTTCACGTCATGCCCCTTGTTTTCACTTCCGTCAGCTTCTCGTCGGCTTGATTCCTTTTGTTGCTGCTCTTGGCGCCTGTGTGCAGCCAGTGGTCGCATAAGCTCGCCTCTGTGTTTGTGTTGCTCGCGATGGAACAGAACCTCGTGTTTTTCTTGCCCGTCGAGACGGGTTTATTCAAGACGCCCCACCGGGTGGCCCGACGTACGCCTGATTTACGACAAAGCGAGCCGCTTTCACTACGCTCTCCTCTGACACGCGTTGTCTCGGCTGGTGCTGCGCAATGGACGCGGAACGAAGGCGCGCATCGAGATAGCTGAAGGAAGGGGGAGGGCATCTGTCGACTTATTCCCACTATACTTCTTTCCTCGTATCCAGGTAATTGCGCCCCGTACATCTCCACAAGCGATCCCCGTTACTAGACTGCTGTGGGGACAGTGCTTGCGGATTTTCCTTTTTCGAGGTGTTTTTTTTTTTCTTTTTTTTTTTTAAGAGCCGCCATGCGTATACCTTAGAGCATGTCCTTAATGGAGGCAGCACCTTCGTTACGTGATGAAAGTAAGAAAGAGTACGAAGGAGAAGCACGTGATACGGTTTTCAAATGAAACTATCTGTGCGAAACCTCGCAGAATTTGCCGACTCTGGCCGCTGTTCAGAAAACGTTTATTACATCACAAGTGATTCAGTTTTACCAAATAGCTCAACACAACACAGCAGACGTACGGGGTGATTATTTGTAAGTTTTACGGAGTTTATAAACATCGCCTGTGGCCGATAGCATTATATATATATATATATATATATATATATATATATCCTCGAGTTATATACGGACCTAAATCACGATATGATTATTAGGCACGCCGTATAATGGGGGACTCAGGATTAAGTTCGACCTCGTGGGGTTCTTTGACGTTCATTTGTGGTGTTTTTGCATTTCAGCTCAATGAAAATGTGGCCGCCGTGACCGGGGATTTGATCCCGCAACCTCGGGCGTCGCAGCGCAACACCAAAGCCACTACGCCAACACGGCACAAAGCGCCAACTAGCTTGTGCAGTCTAAAGGTTGTGCTTTATATGCTCCGCTCGGTGGCGGCACGCTCTTCGCCGGCGTCCACTGCGCGTCTGTTGTTGTTGTTGTTGCCTCAGCACACGGAACTGAATGGCTTCTTTCTTTTTCCTCTTGTTCAATAGGATAGGCACGGAAACGACAACTGCAATGTCCAGCACATCGCTGGTGTCATTTCCATGTGCTCTCCGGCTTAGAAAAATCAGTGAGTTATGTCCAGTCGTCGTGATACGCTCAGCTATTTCAATGGCCTAGACTTTGAGAACGCTTGGAACATGGCCTGTGAAGCGTGAACAAACGATCGCTACAAACGGACTTAAAAGAACCTTGACAAGCGGCAGGGAAAAGTGAACCCGAAGTCTATATCAGGTCAAATCGAGTAGGAACACCGACTGAAGGCAAATAATAATAATAACGCGGTCATCGTACGCCAAGGAGGATTAAATAATAAACCCGAACTAAAACACTCCTCACAGCTCAGGAAACTTCGTTCTTTTCCAAACGATGCCTTCGTCCCGAGGCTGAGAGGCGCGTCGAACAGCAAGGTAAATATCTTCATGACGAGGACTGCTGCATTCTCGTGGGACTGCGCTCAGCGTAAGGAGAAAAAAAATCTTAGCAGCCAACGCCCCAAGCCCTTTCCTTCAAAGACATCACGCGAGACGTACAAAAGAGGGAGACGTTGCATTTTCGTGCTTGAGCAGCGTGCTATTTCGAGCACAGTCTCGAGGGAATTGATGGAAATTGAAGAGCTCCATGGCTTATTACAAGACAATGCGCAGTCGCAGTAGTATACGCACTTCCGAAGAAAAAAGGCCAGTGAAGAGAAAAAAAATTGTGAGACAGCACGTCGTAACACATGGCTGAGTCTTATAACGAAGACCGCAAGCGAAACGAAACGTGCAATTCTCGTGGGGATTCCTTTTGACGTCGTTGCTCGCGCCATACCTGCAATGCGCCAGTAATGCGGCAGGCGTTTAGGCGACGGTATAATTGCACCAGCGTTTAATTTCAGGTAACACCACCGGTAGTGGTTTTACCTGAAATCAATCAGTTATGACGTTCTGCTGCTAGGTACGAAGTCATAGGTTCGCTTTCCGGCCGACCACGGCCGCATTTGATACACATGAAACATTTGATACGGTCTACCAATGCCGTCCACTGAACACTAATACATTAACTAGCTTTTGGTTTGTTCAAAAGCTAGTTGTCTTCAAGCACCCAGGCGATATTTATAAATAAAACAGCCTCGTCACCACGATTATTATGCACGGTGTATCCCAAGGGTGAGTTTTAGAGCCGTTAATTTTACCCGTTGTTTTTTTTTTTCACAAAATCTATTGACCGCATAGCCTCCACTCCATTGAAATTTAATTTTTTTCTTATCCTTTAGCTATAAATCTGACCGGTGAGAGTGTAAAATAAAGTGAAATTGGGGCATACTATAATACTTCAGGAATGGTTCGCGGATAAGTTCCAATTCTGGGTTTTTACGTGCCAAAACCCCGATTTCATTGATCCACGCTGCAGTGATCCGGATGATTCTACGGTTTAATTTTGACCACCAGGGGTCCTTTAGCGTGCCCCCAATGGATAGGAGACGGGCGTTCTTGCATTTCGCCCCCATCGAAATGCGGCCGCAGCCGCCGGGATTTGATCCCGCGACCGTGTGCTTAGCAACGCAACACCATAGCCGCTGAGCACCCGCGGACGGTTCTCTCATAAGTTCACTTTTAACGATAGGACAACAAATCACATTTTGGTGACGTAACAAGCTACAGGTGACTAGTTTCTAAAATTTGTAACCGCGAAAAGCTATAAGACATCCTTCAAATACATCTGCATAATAATAGATGGAATATCACCTTCAATGGCATGGCCGCCTTAGTACAATTTGCTCTAAGGTTTCTGTAGGCAGTTACAGCTGATATATCTTTATAGCTTTGTGTTGCACACTTGGACCAAATTGCAAGTGGTTATTTTGGTGCCAATGTGTTACGTAAAAATTATGTATAGACTCATGGGGTTGGACACACAAGACCTATCATAATATCATACGTATACTTCAAAAACGGGCAAAAACGGGCGAAATAAATTAGAAATAACACATTCGGTGGTGGTGGTGGTGGTGGTGGTGGTGGTGGTGGTGTCACGCTGAAAAGTGGGATGATACTGGTGATAGCGCAGAAAGGGTCCAAGCTCAATGGCACATACCAGGGACAAAAAAAGAGAGAGAGGGAGAAAGAGAGAAATAGAAAGAAAGAGAGAGAGAAAGAGAGAAAGAAAGAAAGAAAAAAAGAAAGAAAGAAAGAACGAACGAAAATCACCATGAAGGTCAGATACACACACGACAAGCTTCGCTTACTCCCATTTTCTCGACAGGGGAAGGGCTAGTGATTTTTTTTTTGTACACGTTTTTTTTTCTTTTTTTTTGTACTCAAAGAATTAAAAGCTTGACGGTAAAAGATGTGTAAAGAGGTGCGCTCAATCTCTGCAACCCTCCTGAAGCGGCCATTATTGGTCGGTGTGTTGCGACACATCAAGGCAATCTGGCACAGCATCGCAAACTTTTAGCATGACCATGGACCCAGAATAAGTTACCAGAAAAGTAGTACTTGGTGTGTGTAAATGTAGAGGCCGACGTCTGCAGCTTTGTCGTATGGGTATAGCGCCGAGACAAACGCTATAGTTTCGTTCTGATTAATTGGGGGCTCGTAGAGAGACGAGTAACGTTGACGCAAAGGTTGACGCGCATTACTGTATTTTGATGCATCAACATAATGTACCCTGGCCTTTATACTTTTTTTATTAATATAATTGAAAGAGATGTTGCCGCAGAAATACTGCGCCGGCTACTTCATGGCTCTTGAACAGGTGGTACAGTTACATGTATAGCTTTGTGTAATTTTTCACATATATATATATATATATATATATACGTTTGTAGGAGAAAAAGCAAAATGATAGATAACACACGCAGAAACGGCGTTATCCCATACAAAAAGAAAACAAAAAGAAACACCACGACATTACAAGTAGACTCTCAAATGAATAACGCGAATCACAACAATATCACATAACACAGTGACATTAGAAGGAAACACTGTTCGGTCCTCTTTATTGCGTAGATCTCTAAAAAAATGTCAACCACTCTAAGCGGAAACAAAAAAAACGACATCCAAAGTATCTGAGATTCATGATTCAACATTTACTCGTAAATGAACGCACACAGATATTGAAGCCTTGAAAACCGCGTGGCTAAATAGCAAATGCAGATGTGGTCGTCCAATACAGACACTCTGTCGAATTGCATTGCGAACCCGCCGTGGTTGTTTATAGTAGCTTTGGTGTTGCGCTGCTAGGCTCGAGGGCGTGGGATCAAAGCCTGACCGCGGCGGCCACATTTCGCGGGCGGCGAAATACAAATACGCCTGTGTCCTGTGCACGTTAAAGAACCCCAGGCGGTCGAAATTAATCCTGAGTCTGCCACTACGGTGCGTCTCATAATCATATCATGGTTTTTGCACGTAAAGCCCCAGAATTAAAAAAAAAGAATGCATTGCGACAAGGTGCCCTTTCCTACGTCATTGTGTATACCACCATGAGTCCTTCCGTCCATCAGCACCACTTCTTTTATACATGACTTCACTAATCAAAAACTTCAGGCATGTAATTCTCGTGGAATTGAAACAGCAGATTTATAACATGCGTGCATTAGAGCACATTATGAGTCGAAGTGTCCAAATTTTAGTGTTGTTTACACCAACCTACTCAACAATAGTTTATTCTTTCACAACGTTACCAGAATTTTATTATTCCTGCTGCATGTACAAAAACAAAGGGTCGTTCAAATCGTCGACGTGGTGGGAAGCTAGATTTACCTCGCTGGTAAATAGGGACCGACAGCCAGTTATCGTGAATAGAATTATGAAAGCTGAGCATAAAGCATTCAGATTTTAAATTATAACGATTGCATGCACACAAAGAGCAGTTGCCTAAAGCTCGCTCCTTTCTCGTAAAGTCGGAAGCTCTCAGGAATTTCTAAATCTTCATTCAATCTAGGATAATTAGGCGCGCGTGGAACGAGGGAAGTGTCAAACTCGATGGGACGTAACAGGAAAAGACGGTAATGAAGCTCGCGCGACGGGTTACGACAAACTGCGGGAGATCTAGTTTTACTACTGCTTTAAGTGCGCGGCCCACTGGGAATAAATAATCCCACTAACATACAAATGAAGTTGGAGGCCAGCTTCTAGAACCCGCACAGAAACATTAGTCGCTAATACAGCATGGTTAAGCGATGCGGCGTCGAGCGCTTGAGGCAGCTATCGAGGAAGCGTGTATCCAGCACTGCCGCGTGTATTCGGCGTGGTACATGTTCGAAATCCCACAGGCTCGTTGCTTCTGTGGGGCTGCGTAGAACAGCTACAGACGTTGATTCAATGAGATATGCCGGTTTCGTTTCTGGCCATTTCGAGAAACAAAATCAGATGCGACTAACGCCAAAAGTGCTTCCTATATATATATAATGTGCACTGCATGTCGCAGGAAAGAAAAGGAAATTCCGGATCAGCAACCAAATGAGGCAACGTGCCGTCGCTTCTCCTGTCTTTTCACATAATGTTCGGCCTGCTCCTAGAGGACACAAGCATCCCTTGGAGCACTGCCAAGTCTTAACGACAAGCGTCGAAGTGTATGCGGCTTGAGAAATGACGCCCTTGGTCTCGGGAACGCATATACACGTTTGTAACGCATGATGCATTATTTATATTAAATTCCTTTGACCTAGAAATACGCGTTGGGAACAAGCGCGGTCGTTGCGGTTCTCTTGCATCCCCCATCAGCTGCGCGAGGTTATAGCTATTGGAAGCCGAGAATTTCTCGACATAGGATAAACCTTTAGACCGGCTGTGTATGATAGTTATGTCACGAGATATGCAGAGAGAAATGACTTGTTCAATATCTCAAAATCTCAGTTGTCAATATTCAGTGTTCTAGTAGCAAAACGTAAGCGCGATGCCACGAAATGTGACTACCCGATGCTCCTTTCGTATATTAATCAACAAGATCCACCAGGTTTCACTAATTAGTTACTTGCTCCCCGATTTTGCATAACCTAGCTGCTGTCCCTGAAGATAAACAAGTCACGCAGTGTCGAGGCACTAGATGTGTCCCATTTGAAAACAGCTACCCAAAGAGAGAAATAAAGCAGGAAACATGGAGGCACTTGAAAGGAAAGGCTGGGAGGTAAACTAAGTTGCATCTTGTTTGCTACCCTAAACTGGGGAAGGGTAAAGCGGGCAGAAAAAGAACGAAAGAGGGAGAAGCAAAGGAATAAGAAGTGATGCGCGCACGCACGCAACAGTGTTTCCCCGGGCAATAAAATGCGGCCGCAGAACTCAGTCGTCTTCAAAAAGTACAGCAGGCCTCTTGTTGCCCCCTGCGCAGATGACGGTCGAGTTCTTAGGTCTAGCGAACCATAAGTGGCGAACGCTGTTAAAAATTTCACTCAATAAACAAAAAGCAATTAATAATATTTAATAAATTTAAACGGAAAAATAATATAGAAACGTAAAAAGGTTGGCAGGCAAATGAAGTAATTCCTGGCAATAAGTAGTTAATATTTCTCATTGTTGACCCTATAAAGCTGCACTGCATGACATCCATCGTTTAACCCCCGAGGCAGGAACCGATTTGCTCACAGAACGTTGGGTTCAATAAGTTCCAATTTTGGTTTGAAGCGTTGATCACGTCGTAATAAATATTCTAACAAGACAGGTAATTCTGTCAAAACGTTTATCTTGCAAATTATATTTTTTTTCTGTTCCTATGTACAGACTGAGTCAGAATCGTTTTTTTTTTACAAGTGCGCTGCTGTTGACAAATTTATTTTATAAAAGGCATAGGTGTTTAATTAGAAACGCGTATAATATAACAACCTTTTTACCATAGCATTGGAAATTAAAGCTACAGGCACCCGAAATAAATGCCACAATGCGAGTGGTAGCTTTGGTTGGCCCTCGCTCTGCCCTGCTTACACCGTTGATGTGTCTTCTCCGAACATTTTGCTAATTCGAAGGTACGTTCTCAACTTTCATCTGCAGCCCCCTCCAGCTTTCGACCTTCCTTCCAACACTCTTGACTAAGCTTCAGTGATGAATAACACAATATAGGAGATGACACCGCGCATTAAGCCCGTCTTTCTGTAGTTGAGCGTGAAGCGACGATGAAACACTCAGAGCTGAGAACAACTCGGCGATTATCTCATTTGCAGATCGTGTCGCCCTATCTGACCGCCGTTGTTGCCGCTCTCGCGCTCGAACCACGCAGTGAGTTCCACGGACGCTTTGCTGCGAGCTAGGCAGATCGTCAGTACGCCGAAGCGCCCTTTGCCTCTGCTGTGAATGACCGCAGTCCACACTTTTTTCTGAAGGCATGCCACCGATGCCTCCACCACGACGCGCTCTTCAGCCAACCCATAAACAGAAGAGCATGTCGGCGTGCACGTTCACCTGCCGCGCTGGCTCAGTGGCTAAGGCATTGCTCGGCTAAGCACGAGGTCGTGTGTTCGATTCCCGATAGCAGCTGCCATATTTGGCGCGTAATGCGAGAACGTCCGTGTACTCAGATTTCGGTGCGCGTGAAAGAACCCCGGGAAGTCAAAATTATTTCCGTGCTCGCCCAATAAGCCGTGGTCATAATCAGATCGTGGTTTTGCAACGTAAAACACCAAAACTTAATTCAAATGTTCTAGCCATCTTGTGCCCAAGAGAGCGATAACAAAAATGTAGTAGAAGAAAGCGTACATTCACCGATGCAAAATTTTAAAAAATATAAAAGCATGTGACTGACGTTTCAGCACCCATACGACTGTCTTGAATAAGGAAATGCACAGCCACCGCGGTTATACATATGCACTTGATCGCGTTACGTTTTTGAATAAATATCAGGACGAGGGCTCCTCGTTCTATTTGTAGCATACGCAGTAGACCATATGTGTAAGGATTTTCGAAGGAGCCGGGAGAACGAGTTCTTTATATAGGGACGTCTGACGCAGCGTTCCCGTTATTGTTGCTCTCTCTCTCTCTTTTCTTTTTTTTTTTCGTGGTGCACGGCCAGGTCATTCGAGGAGCCGTGTCCTTTCGCCATATTATTGTGGGGCTGTTTTATTCTTCTCTTTAAGTTACTGGTTTCACCAATATAGCTTGCCTGGCAATCGTGACAGAGAATTATGTAGGCAACACTAGGAAATTTTCCTTCTTAAACGTCGTTTTTGTTTCGGCTATTTATTTTGAGTGATTGATTGTCATGTGAGCCCGAAAACTTAATTGTATGCATGTCCCAATAAAACGATTAGCTATAGCCACTCTCTGACCTAGAAGATATATTGCGAAGCAACTACTATTAATGCCATTACAGTTATTCTGCAATTGCTGCTGTGACAAAATTACTGTGTGCTCTTAGCCGAAGAAAAATGCACAAAAAGATCGATCGTTTCGCAGCACGATTTTGCATGCGAAGGAAAAAAAATGGTCTCCAATCCATGATGTGAAGGTGGTTGGACAGCGAAGCTGTAAACGACAACTAGAACGATTACCCATTGCGACGTAGGGTGAAATTATTCACGTGGCGACATTCACATGCACTTTACCTAATTATTGTCATTTCATTGCCCCGCGACTTCGTTTGCGCCGCTACTTCGTGCCCCTACAAAGAGTGGACCAAAGAGAAGTGAAATTTGCCACGCCTCGTATGCACGCTACTCTTCCAGGAATCCTCACTATACTCACGGCCTTTCCATAGCACTGTCACAACACAAATCACTTGCCAGGCGGATTCTTCTATTACGTACGAAAGTGTAGTTAGGTTACTCCATGCTTCGTATGCTACAGTCAAGCTGCAATCACCGCGGTAGCTTGCGCAACAGTAATCTTTGCCGGGAAGCGGCGTATGCGGGGAGTGCAACGTGCTTCGCATTCCATGTAGGCGCAGGAGCGCCTTATCATCAATTATGTGCTTCGGATGCTTGTTTTGAGCTTGTTATTTATTGAAACGTATGCTGTTCGGTATGTTGTGTGCGTGATTCCAAAGAATGTATGCACTGTTCGCTTCACTTTGCTGAGTGCTTGTAGCCTCTGCCTTCCGGGGGCCAATGCATTTGGGAGTATGAGCCATTGATGATGATAGTTTTCTGTCGACGTTACGCCACGAAGAAATCCCGGGATCCTAGCCATAGGCAGCTTCGCCGTAATAGGCCAAATATTTAAAATCGAATATAAAAACATTGTTAGCGAGAATACGCCAATTTTTGAAAAAAAAGAAAGGAAAACACATAGAGCAGCTGACATGGCCATTCAGAAACCGCTCGCACTTCCTGAGACAATGGTGACCAGAGGTGCACTTCCTCGAGTGCTGTATCTACATTACATATAGGCGCATGCATATCTCATAATTTCCGGCCTTTGTTGTTACCACGTGTCTCGCATAGCGACGACAGTTCTGATTGAGGCCTCCTTGTGTGGCGGGCAGTTGCTTTCCTTCGGGGACTGCTCGAGAAGGCGGCTCTCGTGTTTCGGGTGTATCGTGTTCGTCGAAGAAGAGTGTGCGGGGCAGCGCTCAAGCATGAGACCGCGTTGAGCGCTCACCCACGCTGCAACTTCTAATCGGGGCCCGCCGCTAGGTTTTGGCTGCTTGCTTTGAGGGTAGGATGACACCCAGCTGCGCTCTCGTCTTTGTCTACGTGCGCCACCGGTGGATGTTTGTGTATGCTCAGTGAGCAGCCGAATACACATAGTAATACACACAGAGTAGGAAAAGCTAGGTCAACACTTATAGAGTTTCAACGTTAACTCGTTGTATGCAGAGCGTAACTGCGCTGTAACTGTTCTTGGTGGGATAGTGGATAACGAAGGTACAAGAGGGACACCGCCCTTCTTCGTTTATTTTCTTGTCCTTCTTCTCTGCTTGGCCTCCCTTCTTCTTCATGCTGTGTTATTTTAGTGGAATGACAATACTTCTTCTTGTAGATGTGGGGTAGAAAAAGAGGTAGAGTTAGAAGTATACGTAGAGGTAGAAAAATGTCGTAAAAATGTTGCTAACAAAAGAGAGATTGAGAGAACAAAGGAAAGGGATATAGGCTAAACCACTACTGAATCCGTAAAGCCTGTAGTGACTTGTATCCACGTGCCCGCCCAGATATTATATTTAAAGCGAAGCTTTCTATGCCTCACTGATTCGTGCGTGAGTGCCGAAAACGCACTGCAGGAAAGTTAACTCGCACAATGGAACTATCTGCGCATCTGCGCACACCACCGTAGAACACTACAGTTTACATTCGCAGTTGTACCAATAAGAACAATGAGAATGCTACCCAGACGAACCGTACATATCTGCATTGCATTACGCGCGTCACGCAATGCATTCTCGGCCGTCATCATGGGTAGGCCTCGTGTGCAGCGCATGGCAGAACAAGAGGCTGCCGTACGCGAACATAAGTGCGATCGCGATCGTGCACGTAAGGCCGATCCCGTGTATCGGCAACGGCATGCAGTCCGTGAAAGTGTGAGTGTGTACGTGTAATCAACGGCTACATGATCTAAAATAAAGGCTATGCAACTTAACGAAATGTGTCTTCATTCAACTGCAACGTTCAAAAAATGCAATCCTAAACAAGCGATCAAATAACATATCACATCGTATCGGGTCGCTCCGCATTTCTTGGATTCATTGCGTGGTCGTTGGCTTTGAACTTTGACTTTGATTCAGTTTGCATGGGCGAAAGCTTCGCGTTCAACCATCTTTCTTTAAGAAAGGGGCTTTAATTTTTTTCCAACTAGACTAGGTCCAACTAGACTAGAAACTTATTGGCACAGTCTCAATCAAAAATAGAAAGCTTTGTTACAATATATTGTTACAATATATGCCCCTGAATACTGTCGCCATTAAAACCTAGTGGTGCTTGCGCTCTGAATAGAAGTGGGCGCATCAGGTCGCCGGCAGTCGCAGCACGAGCTTCGAGTGACGACGGTGTGAGCTTCTTATATTCGGGGACAATCGTAACAATTTTGGCGACGATGATCATCTGGTAATTGAGAGATGCCAATGTACGGTTTCTTGATCCCTTCGAGTCCCACGTCCAGTCATGGCAAGAGTATTTGGAATGAATGGAGCAGTTATTCAATGCCAAAGACGTGCCAACGGACAAGCGTCACGCCGCCTTTCTAAGTTGCTGTGATTCCAGGACATACTCCATTCTGCAAAGTGTTCTTGCGCCGGAGAAACCACGGGAAACTACTCTGACGAATTGCCTACGAACCCCCATGAACCACGTTTTGCCGAAACTTTCAGTCGTGGTGATTCGTTTCAAGTTCCACTCTAGCATCCGCGAAGAGAACTAGTCGGTTAGCGACTATGTAGCCCACTCAAGAATATCTTAGAACACTGCGATTTCAGAACTTTCCCCAAAGACTTGTTTAGAGACCACGTCGTTTGTGGGATCAACGATCCTCAAATTCAAACCAGGCTACTGGAGGACCTAGCCTCATGCTAGAATCCGCATGGAATTTGCGAAACGTGATGCCTCCGGACTCTGTGATACTTCAGGAGCGTCTTCTGCAGCAATTAATGTTATCCAGGCTCCTCATACAAGGCATGTTAGTTGCTGCCGCTGTGGTGACACGCACAACGCGACTAGGTGTCCTCACATTCATGATGTTTGCAACTATTGCCACAGGAAAGGATATAGTAAAGCATGCAATGCAAAAAGTGGTAATTTCAATCAGAGATCTACCGTGCCCAAGCAAAAATATCACCAGAAAAGGAATACCGGCAAGCTAGCTGTAGTGCATGCAGTAGATGAGCCAGGAAGCCAGGTTGGAAGTTCATGCAGTAACGCAGAAACCTACGATATGTGGATAATTTTTTCGACGTCACACCAGCCCACCAAGGTCAATCCTTTCATTGTTCTACTTCAAATACAAGGATGACCTTTTAAAATGGAGCTTGACAGAGGAGAAGCATATCCATCATTCGGGAAAAGACATTACATTGTGTATTCTCGACGCGGCATTGCACACCTCACAAACATTCAACTAAAGATCGAGTTGCACCGGCGAAATGAAACCTGTCCTTGGACAGGTTACGGTATAAGCAAAGTACAACAATAACCATTACAACCTCCCATTACTGGTCGCACATGGTAAAGCACCGTTGCTCCTTGGACGCAAATGGATGGAGGCGTTGAACATGTCATTAAGCAAGCCACTCTTCAGCATCACTGAAGTCTGTTCCATAAGTGATGCCCCGCAGCTCGTAGAGAAACATGGTGCGTTGTTTTCTGATGATCCAAAAACTTTCCAAGACGTCACAATTAAACTTGCTATTAAAGAGGCAGCAAAGCCCCGTTTCTTCAAACCTAGAATAGCTCAGTTTGCACTGATGGATAAAGTGTGTGAGAACTACAATGGTTACAGCGGGAAGATATTATACAACCTGTACGCTCATCTGGAAGGGCAGCACCTATTGTACCAGTCCTCAAGAAAGGTGGTCGGATTTGCATCTGTGGGGACTACAAGGTGACTGTGAATAGCGTTGCAATTGTGGACAAGTATTCAATTGCAATGACTGAAGAGTTGTGGACGAACATGTCAGGTGGGATCAAATTTATTAAGCTATATCTCAAGGATGCGTATTAGCAACTTATTGTTGACTTGGCATCTAGGAAGTGCACAACTATCAATACGCCAAATAGTTTTTTTTTCGAATATAAGAGACTTCCTTTCAGGATTTCGTCAGCACCATTCATTTTCCAAAGGCAGATGGAAATCTTTCTCCCAGGTCTGCCGTCCATTCAAGGATTGCCGTCTGCTTTGACGACATCCTGATGACAGGCGCCGACGACAAAGACCACGTGAGCAATCTCTCGAAAGTATTCCAGCAAATGGAGAAGACAAGTCTCAAGATATAGCAATTCTCCATTCATGATGTCCTCTGTAGAATACGTAGGCCACGTCATTGATGCCAACGGGCGACACTCCGCTCCCGGCAAGGTTTAGGCAGTTCGTTGTACGCCGGTCTGCATCACCTTATGGCTAATAACGTCCCATGGACTTGGAAGAAAGAGCATGAAGATTCATTTCTGGTAGGAAAGCGACTTGTCACTACAGCTTCCGCATTAGTTCCCTATGACCCCAAGAAAGAACTTTTCTCATCGGCGATGCCTCTCCAACGGGTCTTGAGGCCGTCTTAGCTCATCGTGACTTTCATGGATTAGAACATTCTATCACGTTTGCATCTAGAAGCCTGCAATCTGCCGAGAAGAATTACTGCCAGCTCGACAAGGAAGCTTTAGTGTTAATCTACGGCGTTACAAGATTCCACCAGTGCCTCTGGGGAAGACATTCTGCCTCTGTTACAAATCACAAGCCATTACTTATACTTCTTGGCCAAGACAATTGAGGCAATTTCCGAACGCAGTTTTCCTAGAACTGTGCGTTGGGCGTTGGGTCTTTATGTTATCTGCTGCTTACAACAATGCTTTGATACATAGTCCAGGAATGAAGATAGAGCATGGTGACGGAGAGTCGTTTGCCACTGAAATGTGACAAATTCCCAGTCGAAGGTCCGTCTGACATATTCATGTTGGAAAAACGTTACCCACGTGTTTTGTCATCTGCAGCAGTAGCCCAAGCCTCGACAAAAGACCCTCTCTTGTCTCGAGTTCATGACCTACGTGCTTTTGCGAGGAGCTCGAGCAACTTCCACAGGAGGCTCAATGGAAACCAGGAAGGCACGTGAGCTTGAGCTTAGTCTTCAGGACAAAGCTATTCTCTGGGGAACAAGAGTCATAATCCCATCTGTACTTCATGAAAGAAGAAGTGCTGAAACTTTTGCATGAAGGGCATCCACGAATTGAAAAAATGAAGTATTGAGAAATGAAATAGGTCAATAACCTTAGCGCATGTCGATTACAAACATTTCATGGGAGTGATGGCCAGGCAAGTTCACACTGTCATTAAACAAATTGTAAGACCACATCAAACTTGTGGTATAAAATATCTATAACGATGAATATTCACATTGCAATGAATATTTTACAATGTTGTGAAGATTTTGAGTAGAATAGCGATGCTACAAATTGATCTCGAAAAGGCCTGTGACCGCGTAAGTCATGAGATACGTTTGTGTGTTCACGAGCACATGCATCTGTGGTTTTGGAGGAGGTTCGAATGGCACACACGAGATGCACTACGAGGACTGTTGTCAACAAACAGCTCGGTGAAAGTATTCACATCTTATCAAGTTTAAAACAAGTACGAGGTGCTACCCAAAAGTTTCGGGAATTTTAAAAGCACGGGAAAACTGAGTGTGGTACACGTTTCCACCACTAGATGTGGCTATCAGTATGCCTTGCGGATCAGTGTGCTGAACAACTTGCATCTAAGAAAAAGTACTGTTTTGCGAAGTGTTGTTTTCCAACGCAATATTTCACTAATTTGGCGCATTTCTTTGCGACCAATATGGAAGACTTCAAGAAGCGAATAATTTGCATCAAGTTTTGTTTTAAGCTTGGCAAAACTGCGGCAGAAACTTATCGTATGCTAGAGAACGCTTTCGGAGTCGACGCCATGAGCCGAAGTGGGACGTTCTTATGGCATAAACGCTTCAAAGAGGGTAGAATGTGTGCTTACGACGATGAACGTTCTGGATGCCCGTCAACGAGCACAAACCCGGAAACGATAGAGGAAGTTTGTAAGTCTATCCTCGGAAATCACAGGCTAACTATAATGGATGTCTGCGACATTGTAGGACAGTTGTACGGCAGAGTTGAGCGAATTTTGTCGGATGTTTTGAACATGAGGCGCATTTCTGCAAAATTCGTGCCAAGACTGCTCAGTGACGAACAGAAGCTGCACCGTATTTCTGTCTCTACAGAACTGAAACAAGTCAGAGACAATCCCACATTCCTCTCCAGTGTAATAACCGGAGATGTGACATGGGTTTATGACTACAATCCTCAAACGTAACAGCAGTCGTCGCAATGGAAGCCGCCAAATTCTCAGCGGCCGCAAAAGGCACGTGAAGTTTGTGGGAACGTGAAGTCCATGCTCACTGTTTTTTTTTTTTTTTTGCCTACGTGGATTTGCCCACAAGGCAATCTGACCTCCTTGACAAACCGGGCATAGCGAGCTTTACTGTGACATTTTGAGGTGCTTAAGAGAGAGCATCGCAAGCGTCCGGAGGAGTGGAAGAACAACTGGCTTCATCATCACGACAACGCCCCCGCTCAGACATCACTCGCTGTTCGACAGCTCCTGACTTCCAAACAAATCACAGTACTTCCGCACCCACGCTATTCATCTGACTTCACCCCTTGGGACTTTTTTTTTGTTCCAAAAGTTGAAGTTGAGGCTGAAAGGACATCGGTTTCACACTGTTGAAGAGATCCAGTCGGAATCGCAGGTGGTCCTCAACACACTGTGGCCTGCAGAGCTCCACGAACGCATGAAATCGCGGCAGAAACGCGGGGATGGTTGTATACATGCTCAAGGGGACTACTTTGAGATATACAGTGCTGATTAGGCGTTATGGTCAGCGCTTTCTTTTTTATGACTGAATCCCTGGAACTTTTGGGCAGCACCTCCTATGTCCTGCTTCAGAATTACACCTTTCTATCTATTTAGAACCTAGCTATTTGCCCCTTCCCCCAGTGCAGTGTAGCAAACTGTACGTGCGTCTAGTTAACCTCCCAGCCTTTCCTCTTTTCTGTTTCATCTCTCTCTCTCTAGAGCCTCTTTGTCAAAACGTGCTCCAGAGTGAACCAGTTCATGGTTTCTGCGTCATGATCGCGGAGTTCTAAGTGCTCAGTTACGCAGATGATATCGCGGTGTTTTGTGATGATCAAGAAAGTGTCAGAGTGGCACTAAATAATGTGAAGTCATTCTGTGAGCATACCGGTAGTAGAGTAAATTGGAATAAATGCCTTGAAATCTGGCATGGAAACTGGCTTAGAACACCCTGATCGTACGAAAATGTTGCATGAATGGTTTTACACCTGTCAAGTACTTAGGTATAACGCTCCAATACTACCGCAACTCAACAGAATATTGGAAGAATGAAACAGAGCAACTACTCGTCAAGACACAAAAATGAAAAATGAGGGAGGGTGAGATTTTTCTATTATTACGCGTTCAACTGTGTGCAATCTATTTCTTGATTCACGAGTGTGGTATGTTCTTCAAATGCTACCTATGACGTTTGATGCTGTTCAGAAGATACACATAATGCTGGCAGTATTTGAATGGGCTTCTACGTGGAAGAGTACGAGTCAAACAAATTTGTTCCGCTCGGGCCTGGTCCACCTCTTCGTGCGGCAAATCATGGCTAGGTTTATTTTCTTACGTGATCAAGGCAATTGCTTCTTGAGAAGAGTGTTATATGAGTGGTTGCCAAATTATTTTCCAGAAATATTTGTTTCAATGGTCAATTTAGAAAAAAAGACTGCCTAGAAGTTGTAGGCGCAAAATCCTTGGGTCTTTCGAAAACCGAAAAGTAGGCTATTTCGATCGAATATCTCTGAAGTTATGCGAAAGAAATTACACAAGATATTGTAGAAACCATGTTGTCATTGCCTGTTTATCGATCACTGCATCCAAAAGGTCCCGGAGACGATGACTTAAGAAGAGTTCAAAGAAGTTGCAGTTTCGCCCGAAAGGCGAAGCATCGATTGCGATAGCAAATTAGTAGAGAGCTATACGAAGCAAGGATAGTAGTTTAATGGGCCATATAAAGTTGTAAAAATTCGCTTACTAACTAAATAGACAAGCACGGTGTCACGCGCGCACAGGTAAACATGAACACATCGCGCTCGATGACCGCGGGAACTCGCTTTGAAAACGCCGGAGTGAGAAAGCGCACCAGCAGCAACGGGCAAACTGACCGTCCCTCGTCTCGCTCCAATGCGAACTAAACGTCGAAAGCACAGGGCATACGAAACTAACAGCATTCGGAACATGCACTTTGTCCCCATCGCAGATCGCTCCGAAGATGAGGTCCGCGCGGGCGCGCACTTCGCACATATCTCAGATCGAGTTCAAGATATGGCGCCCGCGCGGCAGCGCGGTGAGCAGCAGCGAACGGAGCAGAACGCAACCCCTCCCCCTCCCTCTCCGTTGCCTCACCCCCAGGCCTCGCGCGCGAACGAAGACCGCGCGCTTCCGGCCTGCCTTCCTCCCTCGCGGGGGCTACATTGAGCCGCGTTTGCCGGCTCGATCACCCTCGTGTGCTTTCACTCGCAGACGCAGCGTACGGCGCGCGGCGACGATTTTATCACCGTTGGACTTTATACGGAACCTCACGGCGACGGAGGAGTGTCCATAAAAGATGCCAGCACGACTAACAGTCAAAAATCGTTTAACGCGACAGCATTAAGGGCCCCATGTCGCAATACATCCGGCGCCGACCATCGTTTGGCGAAAAATCATTCCGAACCACAACCACGCAGGCTCTTCGCGTGGCGCAGAGGCAATACTGAACTGAATTTCTCAAAGTAAAATGCCTCAGAAAAATCGTAAATTACAACTTAAAACACAACCTACGGACATGATAGCGTCGGTTTATAATTTCAATATACAAGAAAACATAATTCTCTTACGCGGAAACTCAAACACAAGCCCCTTTTCCAACATTTCTGTCATTCATAAAGCATCGCGCCCAGCTCGGGTCCTTGCAGCAACACCCTCCAGATGGCGCTCGCCACCGCGCGCTGCGCCAAATCAGGGGTTACAGGGTTACATGTGATGGACGTCATTTGAGGGCAGCTAGGGAAGCCAGCAGCAAGATAGAATTTGAGGAGCGATTGAGAGAAATGGCAGAAAAGTGATGAGCAAGGAGAGTGTTCAGTTATTTGGACATGAGGAATGTTGACACAAAATGGACGAAGCTGACCAGAAAATTGTCAATCAAATATTTGGACTGCAGGAGGGGTGCAAACCAGGAAACAGCGATTAAGAAAAGGGTTAAAGAAACAGAGAGGGGACTGTGGAAAACAGGGATGCAGACGAAATCAGCACTGGGAACATACCGAACTTTCAAGCAAGAAATTGCCAAAGAAAATATCTACGATAATTCTAGGGGAAGCTCTTTGTTGTTTGAAGCCAGGACGGGAGTATTGCGGACTGAGATGTACCGAGTCAAGTACCAAGATATAGACACGTTGCGCGGTGCGTGTGGAGAAGAAGAGGAAACGGCTGAACACCTCATACTTTTCTGTAAAGGGCTTAACCCTGCATTGCAAAGCAACGGGGCTGATTTTTTCAAGCATTGGGGTTTAGGGACAGTGAAGGCAAAATACACTTTAAGCGGGTAGATATAACCAAACGGAGGTCATCTGATTGCTGGCTAAAATCAAGGCAGGGGTGAAATTTCCCCCACCACAAAATTACAAAATATGTTAATAGTCATGGCTACGTGGCGTATGCCACCGCCCGATATAAAGGGTTCAGCCTCATCCATCCTTCCATCCATCCATCCATGCGGCCGCGGAGGCGAACGTGGAGACAAAACAAGAAAGCTGCAGTTGCCGGGAAGCGTGACAAACAGTCAGGGATCTTTGAATGCTATCGAGTTACAGTCTTAAATGCGAAGCTTAAGCGTCCTCATTTTTTTTAATCTGCACAGTAGCGCACTCCCTACAAAGCCTACAAAGAATAATGTCATACCGTATTTACCGGCGCATTGTCGGCACTGTTCCTGTGAGCCGTTACTATCTAGCATCCGAATTCTGCGGAAGAGCAGAGATACGCTTTCGCGTGAGCTAAAGGAAGCGTACCATATCAAGGAGAAAGAGAAGGGATGTATAAATGCCACCTCCGTATTATTGCGGAGCAAATAAGAAATTATTTATTGTGATAGCGATTATATGGCCACTTCAGGCGAATTTCCGCCGGCGTCGTCGGTGTCATTGTCGCCGTGATGTCACGTATAAACTCATTGTCGCGCACTATGCTGTAGGTGCGACTGAAAGCGTGCGAGGGTTAGCCAAGAAGCATGGCGGCTCGATCTCGCGTGCAAGTACGGAAAAGGGGGAGAAAATGCTCCGTCTGGGAGGGGCGCTCTCATCCCGAATGTGACCAAAACCGAGTATTCGTGGTCTTTGTAATCTTCCTCTCCTGCAGCCCGTCAAAACATTAGGAAGGTGTAAACACACCACGAACGTGAATTGTTGCGTCAGCCGGATTGGTATCCACTTTTTATTAGGTGTTTAACTTCACCTTTCGATTTTTTCTTGTGATGGAAGGTGTTACTGTGTGTGACGTTTTCTTTATATGGACTGCTCATTGACGTGTGATTGCTTATGTCCACCGGGCGTTCATATTATTGCAAATAGTTCCTGTACATACATGATTTCATTCATTGTAATAAATACCATTTTCAAAAAAAAAAAAGCTAGTTGGTCTAGGGGTATAATTCTCGCTTAGATCCCGGGTTTAAATCCCGGACGAGCCCACTATTCCCCCTTTTTTTTTTGTTCTCAACCAGAATGTGACCAAAGCCTGATAGTCGTAGTCTTTGTCCTCTTCCTTTTCTGAAGCCCGCCAAGATATCACGAAGGTGTAAACACGCAATGAGAGTGATTTCATGTCGGCTCGTTGGTCTAGGGGTATGATTCTCGCTTAGGGTGCGAGAGGTCCCGGGTTCAAATCCCGGACGAGCCCACTATTTCTTTTTTTTTTTTTTTTGTTCTCAACCCGAATGTGACCAAAGCCTGATAGTCGTAGTCTTTGTCCTTTTCCTTTTCTGAAGCCCGCCAAGATATCACGAAGGTGTAAACACGCAATGAGAGTGATTTTATGTTGGCTCGTTGGTCTAGGGGTATGATTCTCGCTTAGGGTGCGAGAGGTCCCGGGTTCAAATCCCGGACGGGCCCACTATTCCTTTTTTTTTTTGCTCTCAGCCCGAATGCGACCAAATACGGATCGTAGTCTTTGTCTTCTTCCTTTTCTGAAGCCCGCCAAGATATCACGAAAGTGTAAACACGCAATGAGAGTGATTTCATGTCGGCTCGTTGGTCTAGGGGTATGATTCTCGCTTAGGGTGCGAGAGGTCCCGGGTTCAAATCCCGGACGGGCCCACTATTCCTTTTTTTTTTGCTCTCAGCCCGAATGCGACCAAATACGGATCGTAGTCTTTGTCTTCTTCCTTTTCTGAAGCCCGCCAAGATATCACGAACGTGTAAACACGCAATGAGAGTGATTTCATGTCGGCTCGTTGGTCTAGGGGTATGATTCTCGCTTAGGGTGCGAGAGGTCCCGGGTTCAAATCCCGGACGAGCCCACTATTCTTTTTTTTTTTTTTTTTGTTCTCAACCCGAATGTGACCAAAGCCTGATAGTCGTAGTCTTTGTCCTTTTCCTTTTCTGAAGCCCGCCAAGATATCACGAAGGTGTAAACACGCAATGAGAGTGATTTCATGTTGGCTCGTTGGTCTAGGGGTATGATTCTCGCTTAGGGTGCGAGAGGTCCCGGGTTCAAATCCCGGACGGGCCCACTATTCCTTTTTTTTTTTGCTCTCAGCCCGAATGCGACCAAATACGGATCGTAGTCTTTGTCTTCTTCCTTTTCTGAAGCCCGCCAAGATATCACGAGAGTGTAAACACGCAATGAGAGTGATTTCATGTCGGCTCGTTGGTCTAGGGGTATGATTCTCGCTTAGGGTGCGAGAGGTCCCGGGTTCAAATCCCGGACGGGCCCACTATTCCTTTTTTTTTTTGCTCTCAGCCCGAATGCGACCAAATACGGATCGTAGTCTTTGTCTTCTTCCTTTTCTGAAGCCCGCCAAGATATCACGAACGTGTAAACACGCAATGAGAGTGATTTCATGTCGACTAGCCGAACGAATTTGTTTCGCCGTGTTAAGAAAGGAGGGCTTGGTCTTGTTCATTTGTTTTTGAGACAGGTTGTGTCACGATTTGTGTATTTACGGGATCAAAATCCCCAGTTCCTCCGTACTGTCATGCAAATGAGGCTGCGGCGACTACTCCCGGAACTTATAGTGTCGTCGCGTGAAATGATTAACGGTTCTGTAACCGGGTACCTACGCGAAGTGGTTCTCTCGTTCAGGTTGCTGAACGCACGATTTTCTTTAGAGTATTTATTTAATGTTAGGAAGGAAAAACTATATAAGGACCTAGTGGAAAACATGCTCCCAGAGCCCTTGTACCGTATCCCACATAGCGGAGGCCCAGGACAGGATGTGCTCAAACGAGTAAAGAAAATGCCTATACAACCATCAGTTAAAACCTTCTTCTTTCAGTTGCACACGAACACACTCACTGTTAAAACCTGGCTTAAAGATAAAGGCATCTTTGTACCCTGCACTACTGACTGCTCCTCATGCAAGAAACCAGAATCGATCGAGCACGCATTTCTAGATTGTTGGGACCCAATCTTTCACTGGGATGTGCTTCAGCGCACATTAAAGAAACAATTACCCCTTGACCCATATGGCATTCGTTTCTTGCCGGTAGACGTATCCGAGGATATTCCGTACGATTTGATCATGGTCCTGGGACTCCACGCCTTGTGGAAAACGAGAATGGAATATCGGCATGCTGATGAAAATGTACGCCCTGTTCGCGAACATTTTATCGAAAGTGTTGTGCGTGTGCGAGATGTGTATCGTGCTCTAGCCGATCCACCAGACTGGATCCCTGTATTTGATGTGTTGGCTTGTATGAAAAGATTTTAATGCCGCGGTAGCCAAAGTCTGGCTGCCACGTTTTGTTCCCTGTAACGTGTTATTTCGGCAATAAAGAAAAAAAAAGGGCTCGTTGGTCTAGGGGTATGATTCTCGCTTAGGGTGCGAGAGGTCCCGGGTTAAAATCCCGGACGAGCCCACTATTCCTTTTTTTTTTTTTTTTTTTGCTCTCAGCCCGAATGCGACCAAATACGGATCGTAGTCTTTGTCTTCTTCCTTTTCTGAATCCCGCCAAGATATCACGAAGGTGTAAACACGCAATGAGAGTGATTTCATGTTGGCTCGTTGGTCTAGGGGTATGATTCTCGCTTAGGGTGCGAGAGGTCCCGGGTTCAAATCCCGGACGGGCCCACTATTCCTTTTTTTTTTTTTTTGCTCTCAGCCCGAATGCGACCAAATACGGATCGTAGTATTTGTCTTCTTCCTTTTCTGAATCCCGCCAAGATATCACGAAGGTGTAAACACGCAATGAGAGTGATTTCATGTTGGCTCGTTGGTCTAGGGGTATGATTCTCGCTTAGGGTGCGAGAGGTCCCGGGTTCAAATCCCGGACGGGCCCACTATTCCTTTTTTTTTTTTGCTCTCAGCCCGAATGCGACCAAATACGGATCGTAGTATTTGTCTTCTTCCTTTTCTGAATCCCGCCAAGATATCACGAAGGTGTAAACACGCAATGAGAGTGATTTCATGTTGGCTCGTTGGTCTAGGGGTATGATTCTCGCTTAGGGTGCGAGAGGTCCCGGGTTCAAATCCCGGACGGGCCCACTATTCCTTTTTTTTTTTTTGCTCAGCCCGAATGCGACCAAATACGGATCGTAGTATTTGTCTTCTTCCTTTTCTGAATCCCGCCAAGATATCACGAACGTGTAAACACGCATTGAGAGTGATTTCATGTTGGCTCGTTGGTCTAGGGGTATGATTCTCGCTTAGGGTGCGAGAGGTCCCGGGTTCAAATCCCGGACGGGCCCACTATTCCTTTTTTTTTTTTGCTCTCAGCCCGAATGCGACCAAATACGGATCGTAGTCTTTGTCTTCTTCCTTTTCTGAATCCCGCCAAGATATCACGAAGGTGTAAACACGCAATGAGAGTGATTTCATGTTGGCTCGTTGGTCTAGGGGTATGATTCTCGCTTAGGGTGCGAGAGGTCCCGGGTTAAAATCCCGGACGAGCCCACTATTCCTTTTTTTTTTTTTTTTTTGCTCTCAGCCCGAATGCGACCAAATACGGATCGTAGTATTTGTCTTCTTCCTTTTCTGAATCCCGCCAAGATATCACGAAGGTGTAAACACGCAATGAGAGTGATTTCATGTTGGCTCGTTGGTCTAGGGGTATGATTCTCGCTTAGGGTGCGAGAGGTCCCGGGTTCAAATCCCGGACGAGCCCACTATTCCTTTTTTTTTTTTTTTGCTCTCAGCCCGAATGCGACCAAATACGGATCGTAGTCTTTGTCTTCTTCCTTTTCTGAATCCCGCCAAGATATCACGAAGGTGTAAACACGCAATGAGAGTGATTTCATGTTGGCTCGTTGGTCTAGGGGTATGATTCTCGCTTAGGGTGCGAGAGGTCCCGGGTTCAAATCCCGGACGAGCCCACTATTCCTTTTTTTTTTTTTTTTTGCTCTCAGCCCGAATGCGACCAAATACGGATCGTAGTCTTTGTCTTCTTCCTTTTCTGAATCCCGCCAAGATATCACGAAGGTGTAAACACGCAATGAGAGTGATTTCATGTTGGCTCGTTGGTCTAGGGGTATGATTCTCGCTTAGGGTGCGAGAGGTCCCGGGTTAAAATCCCGGACGAGCCCACTATTCCTTTTTTTTTTTTTTTTGCTCTCAGCCCGAATGCGACCAAATACGGATCGTAGTCTTTGTCTTCTTCCTTTTCTGAATCCCGCCAAGATATCACGAAGGTGTAAACACGCAATGAGAGTGATTTCATGTTGGCTCGTTGGTCTAGGGGTATGATTCTCGCTTAGGGTGCGAGAGGTCCCGGGTTAAAATCCCGGACGAGCCCACTATTCCTTTTTTTTTTTTTTTTTTTGCTCTCAGCCCGAATGCGACCAAATACGGATCGTAGTCTTTGTCTTCTTCCTTTTCTGAATCCCGCCAAGATATCACGAAGGTGTAAACACGCAATGAGAGTGATTTCATGTTGGCTCGTTGGTCTAGGGGTATGATTCTCGCTTAGGGTGCGAGAGGTCCCGGGTTGAAATCCCGGACGAGCCCACTATTCCTTTTTTTTTTTTTGTTCTCAACCCGAATGTGACCAAAGCCTGATAGTCGTAGTCTTTGTCCTCTTCCTTTTCTGAAGCCCGCCAAGATATCAAGAAGGTGTAAACACGCAATGAGAGCGATTTCATGTCGGCTCGTTGGTCTAGGGGTATGATTCTCGCTTAGGGTGCGAGAGGTCCCGGGTTCAAATCCCGGACGAGCCCACTGTTCCTTTTTTTTTTTTTTGCTCTCAGCCCGAATGCGACCAAAGCTTGATAGTCGTAGTATTTGTCTTCTTCCTTTTATGAAGCCCGTCAAGATATCACGAAAGTGTAAACACGCAATGAGAGTGATTTCGTGTCGGCTTGTTGGTCTCATTCTGCTTCCGGCTTCCAAGCTAAACGGATTGCGGGATCATGGGCTCCAGTAGAGCGGCAAATGCGGCTTTTGACTGAGGAAGATAAGGGCTACCAGATTATTTTGCCACGACTACCAAACGGACGCATCGTATTAAATACGGTGTTTTTGCACGGTGACACTCGTGTTCGCCCGTTCCGTGTAGGACATTTTCGGGACGCGCTTCAAGCTGTTGGTATGCTCTCGGGCGTCGTCGCCCTTGGAGCGTACCAAATAAACCATGTGTGCGCGGTGACGATGAACACAGGCGAAGCTTCCAAAAAGCTGGCTGCGCTTAAAGGGCGTCGCTGCCTGGTAATCGACACGAAGGAACAACAGGTGAAGCGGCGTCTCCACTGGCTTCTGGATGGAGTGGAAGACGAGGACGTGAAAACGGCGCTGGCTTCATTTGACAAAGTGACCGAGGTGACCCGCGAGCGCTGGCGAGTGGATGGTGTCTCCGACAAGGGCTCAACGACTCGAGCAGTGCTACTGCAGCTGAAGACTGGGTTGAAGGTCGACGACTTGCCCCACCAGATACGCGTTGCCGGCGAGCTCGCGCTTGTAGTTGCCCCGGGTCACCCTATGCAGTGTCTGCGCTGTAAGGGTTCTGGCTACGTTCAACGAGAATGTGAGGTTCCCCGTTGCTTCAGGTGCAGGCTTTTCGGCCACGTCGACGCGGACTGTGTACGCTCTTACGCAGTAGTCGCGGGTTCGATGGAGAGCGAACCGTTGACATCAGAACACATGATGGACGTGATCGAGGCGGAGGACACGGCCAAGGGAGCCGAAAGCGGCAACGCGGCGGCAGAAGCGAGCGGGACGACCACCCCGACGAAAGGAGGATGGGATGATGTCCCTCCCCCCAAGGAGCCAGCAGCAACTCTCGGTAGCGGGACGGAGACACCGGCAGAAAATGAGCCCCCAGAAGGCTACTGACGCTACGCAGGGAGCGGAAGACAACACGGCCCCTACCAACGCCCGCGTCGAGGTCATCTCGGCATCGGTCAAGAGGTCCCTGCATCAGGACGAGAAAGTCGACGGAAAGGCCGGTGGTGACTCTGAGGCTCCGCTCGCTAAGACGATGTCCGGAAGGCGCTCGACCCTCAAGCCTAAGCCGAACCTGGAGGCCGATCGTAGGCCCGCCGCGAAACCGATCCCAGACGAACTCGACTGACGGCCACCGGATGGCCACGGAGGCGTCTAGCGGACTACTAGACGTTAAGGTGAGCACCATGCTCCGGGCCTTCTCCCCTCCTTTTTGTATCACTAATGGCTTCCAACCCGTCGCTTAGCCTCGGCACGCTAATCGTTCGAGGTCTGGCCGCCAAAAGGAAACAGTCAGGTGTACCGACTACTAGTGGACCAAGACCTCGACGCTTTAGCCGTGCAAGAAACCAAGGTAGACGGCGAGGAGGAGACCGAGAGCATGGTCCAGAGGTTCACGTATAAGTACTATATTTGCCGCAGTGAGCCACGCCTTAGGGACGTTGGTTGGGTATGTATTGTTCGTGAAGAACCGCCCAGGGCTTGTCATATAGAAGGTTACTTTTCATGCGCTTCTGGCCGACTTGTCGTTTGCGACTTCAGCTATTGCGATGTCCACTGGCGCGTGTTGTGCGTTTATGCGCCTAATACAGTAGAAGAGAGGGCAAATTTCTTTTGTAATTTCAGGCAACACTACTTTGCAAACAAAACAGTAGCCAGTGTGGCTGATTTCAATTGCGTATTGAATGCCAAGGATAGGTCTACGCGACGCGTTGTTTATAACAAAAGCAGCTACATCCTGGCGCAGATTATAAGCAAATTTGAATTAGAAGACATCACGGAGTGTTTTCGGGGGGACCGGGACGTGACTTACACTCACTTTCAGGGTGTAAGTCACGCACCATTGGACCGTGTGTATCTATCATATGATTTAGTAGATAAATACCAGAGTTGGAGGCCTCTTTGGACACCTTACCAGTGTCATAGGCTTTGATTACAGTTTTAGAATCGGTGATGATTATTCTGGTTGATGGGTTTGTGATTGCCAGGGCAATCGCCGCCATCTCTGCCTCCTCTGGTGAAGATTGTCTCACGCTACAGCTCGAGATTAGCTCGCCTTTGCCGCTCACTACTACTGCAGCGTAATGCCCTTCTGGGTACTCTGCCACATCGATGTACACTACTCCTTGTTTTTGGAGGAGGGAGCTTTGGAGTCTTTGGACTCTGCTTCTCCTGCGTTCTTCGTTGTGTGTGGGGTGCATGTTTCTTGGGATGGGGGGTATTCTTAACCTGTTGGCAATTTCTTTGGGGATGGCGGTTATCCCCTCTCGCGATTCTGGATTCCGGTAGCCCAGTTTCCTAAGGATGTGAGAGAAACGCTTCAACGGTCAATTAGTCTGCATGAGGTAGAACAGGCCATTGATGAGCTAAACACCAGCAAGGCACCGGGGCCTGATGGACTAGGTGCGGCCATTTACAAAACCTTCAAGAAAGAATTGGCACAATTAAGCGTTACATCGCGTGATAGATGAGTGCTGTGATTGAAAAAGGGTACCTTTATCGTTTAGAAAATGCCATGTAGTACTCATTCCCAAATCACATGATCCCAGGAAATTGATGGCTGTTGAGGCCTATCTACCAATAAGCCCCACCAATGTAGACTAAGATATTTACAAAGGTGCTAGCCAAGAGATTGCAGAGCGTTATCACACACCTTGTACTACCTCACCAGACATGGGGCATCAAAGGAAGGACAATTTACACAAATATACACACCGCTAGAACTATCCTAGAATGCGGTGACATAAATCGTGACAACATAGCTATGATACAACTGGATCTTCAGAAAGCATTTGACAGGGTTAATCATGGCATATTACATTTAGTATTAGAACATTGTAATGTAGGAAGTGTCATCACTAAAGGCATCAAAATGGTGTATGAAGAGTGTACCGTAAACCTTAAAATCAACAACACGTTAAGTGAAAACATTCCAGTCCTGTCAGGTATAAAACAAGGGTACGCGTGCTCGTCTCTTCTTTTTGCACTTTATTTGGAACCCTTATGTTTAAACGTTCTAAGAAATGAAAGGGTGCATGGTTATTCCTATTACACCAGTGAAGATACTGGCATATGCAGATGATATTGCCATATTCTGCAGAGACGAGGACAGTATTAAAGAAGCTGTTAAGGAAGCTACGGCATTCTGCAGTGCTACCGGAAGTGCCATTAGCTGGGATAAATCTCTTGGCATTTGGCATGGAAATTGGGGGGAAGCGCCGGAGGCGTATGCAAATATGCGATGGGCAAGTATTCCTGCTAGTTACTTCGGGGTGCCTCTTCAGCATTATAGAAATACTACAGAATACTGTGCAGGAGAGATAGACAGGCTCAAGGACCAGTCTGAAGAATGGGGAGGCCATAACTTGTCTATGTTTTCACGCGCAACAGTCTGTAATATATTTTTGTTGCAAAAGTGTTTTAGGTAGTTCAAGTGTTCAGTATGAGCAGAATTTGTGTCCAGAAATTACACAGAGTGTTTGCCACCTATATATGGAATTCTACATGGGAACGCACCAGTCAGTCAAACTTGCTCCTTTCCATGCGAAACGAAGGACTTGGTCTGTGTCATTTGTTATTGAAACAAATTGTTTCAAGATTTTTCTTTTTGCGAAGCCAAAGAGATATTTTCTTGCATGCTGTAATACACGTTAAACTGTGTAATCGTATTCCGGGATGTATTGTGTCGTCAAACGCAGAGACACGTGGAACACTGAGTAGCTTTTGGCGCGAAATTGTCTTAGCATACCAAGTACTGAAGCCGCAATTTTTCTTAGAATACCTGGGAACAGTTGCGCGTAAACGATTATACAATAATCTAGTTGATGTATTTTTGCCAACACCGTTATACCGCTCCATCTATCAACTAGGACAAGAACGTGACGTTTTAAAACGAGTTCGGAAAATGCCAGTAAGAGCGTCGTCAAAATCTTTTTTTTTTCAACTGCACACAGGCACGCTCCCTGTAAAAGCGTGGCTTGAAAGTAAAGGTATTGTAAAGGAGAGACACCGAGACAGCACCCGTTCCTGGGCCAGCTGTTCTATATCCTCCTGGTCGTCTTCCTCTCTCTGTCCGCGCCCGCAGTCCGAGCGCATGAGCCTAGGTGCGTCTTTTTCTTCATTACAGTCGGCCACGCTGCCGAAGATAGCTCAGATGGTTGTGAGGACACGCTGATTATGGAAACCAGGGAAAGCCGTCCTGTGCGCAACCAGCGTCTCTGGGGGTCGGCACTGCGTGTTACGATCAGGTCGCATGTCTCGTCGACGCATATCCCGTCGCAATTGGACACGTAGAGCAGGAGGTCGTGCACAATGAGCAACCGCTCTGCTCAGGCGTCGCCTACTTCTTCGCAACGTTGCCGCAAAATGAACGAGGCTCGTAGTTGCGCGCGAATCAGCCGCGCATGACAAAAAACCGCGAGCATTGCGCGACTGGTCTCTTGCGTGCCTCTTTCGGTGTCTTGCGCGTGCTACGCGTCTTTCGCGTGCGGGCAGCTCTCTGGCGATGATGACCTTCAGCGAGGCCTCTCTCAGTGCACTGTGAATGGCAGCAAATTCGGCGAACGACTCCGTGGACATGCAACGATGTGGCTCCGACGAGTCAGGAAGCATCTCCCTGCCACGATCCGTGGGTAGGTCGGGTTCCTGGAGTGATAGCGTCGGCGCCTCCATGCACCCTGGCGTTGATGCGTTTCGGAACCGTTTCGCTGACGGCTGCGGAGCGAAAGTGGTCTCCGTCTCTGGAAGTAATGGTAAAGCGGTCGGAAGTGGTAGACGCAGAGTCCGAGACCCATGGTGGTAAAACTGGCTCGCATTCTGGCTCTACAGCGGGGCAGGTGGCGAGGCAATCTGCCAAAACCCTCGCGGACACTGAATCCCGGGTGCCAGAAGAATGCCAAGTCGAAGTAGCAGTGGTGTTCTGCTGCGTGCTTATGGGTAGCAGTGCAGCCTATGACGCCGGTTTGTGATTTGCCGCTCGGTGGTGACTCGAAGCGGGAGCGGGCGTCGCCATGCGCTTCCCACCGTCTGCGATGGGGCCGACGACGACACTCGAGGAGCCGGCTTCTGCGGGGGGGCAGCCGGCGGGCCTCCATGGCGAGGCGCTGCAGGGAACTACTGCCGCGTCAAGGTGGTGCTCCTCAGGAGCTCCGGCCGTAGAGCACTGCTGGCCGGGCTCGACGCAGGCATACGTGAGCGGGCCGAAAGCAGTAATCAGAGCTGCACTCCATTCAGGCCACGACCCAAGTTTAATGCCTGCGTAGTTGTCCTATGCCTTGGCGGCACCGCAGAGTCGTTTCGCGGCAACCAGCCATCTTGTGTGGTCTGGCCAGGCATGACGATCACCCAGGGCATTGATGTTGTGAACCCAAAGGATGACGTCGTCTTGCAAGCCGCGAAACGTCGGTATGTCCACGAACGCCGGCTGCAGGGAAGCGTGGACTGCGTTCCCAGGCAGGACGCAACCGCTGAAGGATGCGAAGGCGGTCGTCATACCCTGCACCTGTTGTGTCAGCTCGGCGATGGCGTGGACGAGGGCATCGGTATATTCCTGTCCGAGAGCCGCCGAGGAGGCTTAGACGCCATCCCCGGACGGTGCAATGGGTACTTGCGTAGGGTGGCGGTCTCCATACCGAAGGAAGCGTGGACGGCGTTCCTGGGAAGGACCGTGCGAGGAACACTTAAGCTGGAAACGCCTTAAGGCAGGTTCATTGTAGACTGCGCCATTGTAAAGGAGAGACACCGAGACAGCACCCGTTCCTGGACCAGCTGTTCTTGGTATGGTATGGTATGCCTTATCTGATGGCGCATACCCACTGCGGGGGATTGGCCAAGATTTGGGTGGGATTAGGCAATCTTTTTAATACTAAAATCGGTAAAGCTAAATGGAGAAAATGAACAAAAATAAAATATTTAAGAATTCAAGAAAATCTATTTGAAGCATTTATAAATTCCTCCACGGCTGAGCAAATATCCCTGTGGCACTTTCCAAGAGAGGAGGTTCCTAAAGAAAGGATGTTTAGAATAGAAAAGCTTAAACCAAGCTGTGTAAATTTTGATTCTAGAATATTTTTCCTTAAAGAAGAAAAACGTCGGCAGAATATGAAAAAATGATCTATTGTTTCATCTTCTCCACAGAATGGGCACAGAGGGGAGGGCACCATACCAGCCCTGTGACGATAGAAGTTTAATATTGGTACCCGACAACGTAATCGGGTAAAGATGACTTCAGTTTTTCTGGTGTGAAAGGAATTTTTGGGCCAAGGGAATAGGAGGTGTCGATATTCTGAGAAATTAGCTACAGCCGGGTTCAAGAAGTCTTGAATAATTGAATATCTCCTGAATCTAGTAGTCGTTAGGTAAGCTATTGTAGGAAGTAATCGTAATACAGGGCCACTGAGGGCCGCTCTCGCGAGACTGTCAGCCATTTCGTTCATGACTAATCCTTTATGTCCAGGCACCCAAAGCAATCTAATTAAATTTATGTGGGCAGGCACTAGAAAATGAAATGTACGTAAAAGGTTAGTGACACTATCTGCTGTGAGCGAGGAACATAAAGATAAAGAATCTGTTATTATTACTACCGCTGATATTGATGAATTTAGTTTGCGTAGGGCTAGAACTACAGCTAGAAATTCAGCCAGAAATACGGAAAAGAAGTCCGGAATCCTGATTGCGAATGACCAATTTATAGCAGGAGAGAAAATGCCAATTCCAGATTTTTCTTCACACTGTGAGGCGTCTGTCGCAATGACCGTACTTATTGATAAACTTAATAAATGGTCATGTAATAGGCCGTTTAATATATTATAAGAAAGGAGTTTTGCGTTGTTTGGGTAGATGTCATCATATATGATTTGTAGGTTTTCTCGCACATCACAAATAGGCGGCACCTCCCAGATACGTACATTTAAGGGATTGAATAATGTTTGTACGAAGACCACCTGGGGTGTATGAAAACGAGGCCAGTGTATTCCGAAGAATAGTGCAGGCTGGGAAATGAATATGTATTCTAATCTTGTAATAGGGGATTCATACAATTTTAAGATTGTTTGCACCGTCAGTAAACGAAATCTACACAATATTGAGGGCAACCTGACTTCTTGGTGTAGTATGTTATTGGCAACACATTTGGGTAATCCACAACACAGTCGTAGGGCTTCCCGCTCAAGCAGAACAAGGGGACGTAATTTATAAGCTGGCGCACCGGAAAATAATACACATCCAAAATCTAAAATGGGCCGCACATACATTTTATATATCATTAAAAGTGGATCTCTCCGCATTCCGGACCGACTGTTGCACAGCTTACGAAGCATACCAACGGCTCTCACTCCTTTTTTAACTATTTGGTCAATATGGCCGAGCCAGCTGAGGGAACCGTCATATACTAGACCTAAATATTTCACAGACTCCACTTGAGGTATAGTCTCGAGGCGATAAGATAGCGATATGTTAACAGGATTGTTAAGAGGGAAAACCAATATCGAGCATTTTCTAACGTTAAGTGAAAGGCGAATTTTGTTTAACCAGGTTTCTATGGCATAGAGGTAGTTCTGTAGTCGATAATATAGAGAGTGGATATCACTGTCTGATGCGAAGAAAGCAATGTCATCTGCGTATACGTATGTTTGTACATCTTGATGAAGAGGAATGGAACACATCACAATGTTAAAAAGTAATGGTGAAGTGACAGCTCCTTGAGGAACACCACGTGATTGATTATAAATACTCGAGGAAAAGCCTCTTAGAGAGCAGTAAAATGTTCTTCCGTTTAAAAATTCATCAATCCAGTTTGAAAAATAATTTGGAATCTCTAGACTTCGCAATATATCTAATACGATTAAGTGTTCAACGCTGTCGTATGCTTTGGAAATGTCTAACGTCACGAGAGCACCTATTTGCCTCTGTCGCCGTGCTAATTTTATTCTACTTTCTAAGTCCACGTGAGCATGCCAAATGGAACATGATGGTCGGAATCCAATTTGGCAGGGGCTAAGCAAGTCTTTGTTCTGTATAAATTTAATCATACGGGCATATAGAATTCTTTCGATTAATTTAACCAAATTTGAAGTTAGGGCAATTGGTCTAATATTACCTATTGTATATCCTTCCCCATGATTTTTAAGAATTGGGATGATTTTAGCGATTTTCCACGCAGACGGAATCCATGAAAACCGAATTGAATAATTTACAACAGCTAAAAGGTCATTAGAAGCTTCCTTAAATAAGATTCTGATCATAGCAGATGTTACCCCATCTCCGCCGGGAGCTGAATCTGGAAGCCGCTCCACAATTTCAGCCAATTCCAACATGGAGATTTCTGTAAAATCATGTGATGCCCTACGTAAGCGAGAACAACTTGGCAATACGGAAGAAAATCTAAGCTCTAATCCCTTCGCAATTTCTTCTAGTGATTGTTTTATTTCATCGCTACTTAAGATTATAGAGTCAATATTAATTTTACGCGGAAGAACTTTTCTACTGCGGAGAAATCGGAACAATGCGCGCCTATTTTTATTGTTAGACAGGAAATCAAAATGCTTACAGTCGAATTCATCTTTGGCTTTTGAAACTGTATGTTTAAAGACTGCTCGAAAAAATTTGTAGTCACTCCAATTTTGCGGACTCTGGTTATGTAATAATTTTTTCCAAGCAGCTTTTCTCTTTCTGTAGTCTCGGGTGCATTCTTCATTCCACCAAGGGCTGTAAGAATTTCTTTTATTCAATCTAATCTCAAATTGAGCCTTTTTTTGAGAGTTTTCCAAAGCAGAACAAATAATCGTGGTTTTTTGTTCTGTAGGCGCATCAGACAGAGATGAAAGGGCATTTCGTAAGCATTTTTTAAAAATGTCGTAGTTTATAAAAGTTCGAACCTGGTCACTCATAAATTTTACAGGACGGGCAACTTCAAATACTATTGGAAGGTGATCACTGTTTGTGGAACACTCAACAGTCGACCAAGAAGTTACGGAAAGACTCGGGCCACAGAATGTAAGATCTATTGAAGAGTAAGATTGACCTCGCACAAACGTAATAGATCCGGAGTTAACACACGTTAGCCGATTGTCCAACGACCAGTTCCATAATCGGGTGCCGCACAAATCTGTTCTTAAACCCCATGAGATATGGTGAGAATTGAAATCACCTGCGATTAGAATTTCACGTCCGCAAGAGTTAATAACACTATCCAGTGTGCTAATGTCCTGTACGCCAGATGGAAAATATGCATTAACTACGGTGAAGGGACAACATCCAGGAAGAACTAGCTCTATCGCTAGGATTTCACACTCTGGAGTAGAAACTTGAAATGAAATTTTAGCCTTATGGCAAATTCTAGATGAAATGAGTGTAATTAATCCGCCACCTCTTGTAGGACGGTCTAAACGAAATGATCTGTAGAATTTTATTTGAGAAGATTTCGCAGAATTTAGCCACGTTTCTTGTAGCATAATTAAATCAGGATTAAGTTGAGAAGTTAGACAAGATAAATCTACTGAAGCAGAGTATAAAGAGCGGCAGTTCCACTGAAGCACTTTTAGCGATCCTATGTTTTGGAAAGTGCAGCAGCCGAAACTGCCTTCTGTAGAATGCTTTGCTTTAGCACAGCACTGGACTGACTTTTCTTAGCTTTTGAGTGAGGACCGGGGGAAGAGTCTTCATTGATAGAAGACATGGTTCTTTTATATGCTCGAGAATTTAGTTCCACCTCTGTCATTTCCAAATCTGTGTTAATCAGATTACCAGTTGTAGGGCCCTTGGAAGATGAAGTGGAAGGTTCAATATCATCATTGGAAGGAATGGTATCTGAGCTTTTATGACTAGCTTGGTGCTCAGGATCAACTGTTTGCGTTGTCACAGGAGTTGAGCAGGTAGTTTGCATCAAATGAGACAAATGACTAGAGATGGCCTGTGAGATACATTCACCCAGGCTCATTGCCAACCGTTCCATAGCTTTGGTAACTGCCTTTTCCACAGCGGCCTCTATAGTTGCAGTAAGTGATAGGTCCGCGGTAAGATTTTGTCTGCCAATAATCCCCGCATAGCCAGATGCCCTTTCTTTCACAATGTTTATTGCCTCCATCCTAGAGCAGCGTCGTTGGTCTATTATTTCAATCACTTGTAATTCTTGAGCCCTAACAGAACAGTTAGAATAATCGGCTGGGTGATTTCCATCACAGAGACAGCATCGCTCTTCTTGGGCACTACAATCACTTTGAGCGTGTTCGTCCCCACATGCGCAACAACGTTGTTTAGACTTACACCCTGCCATACTATGGCCGTACCGCCAGCAATTACGGCATTGGAGCGGACGCGATGCCAGGGGTTCTATATCCTCCTCGTCGTCTTCCTCTCTCTGTCCGCGCCCGCAGTCCGAGCGCCCGAGCCTAGGTGCGTCTTTTTCTTCATTACAGTATCTTTGTTCCATGGGGATTGCACTGTTTGATATATCAGAATACCGAAACGATAGAGCACATCTTTCTGGACTGTCACGATGCTGTTTTCCTGTTGGACATTCTTCAGCGGACAGTCAAAAAGGAGTTGCCAATATCACCATTTGGTATCCGACTTTTGCCATGTGTAGATACAGAAGACGTGCCATGTGACATGTTAATGCTGTTGTGCTTGCACAGTGTATGGAAAACGAGGATGGCGGTCAGGAATGCGGATATAAACGCACGATCGGCAGTGCAAAACTTCATTGAATACTGTGTGTACATACGAGATGTTCTCAAAATTAAGAGTGACCCACCGGATTGGTTACCTGTTCTTGATAAGCTGGCTTCTCTGAGGCCATTTTAACTTCCCACTCCAGCCATGAAAAGGCTCAGGTGTCTTTTATTATAATTGTATCCTTGTCTGTATGAGTTGTGTGTTTGTAAGTGGCAAACCGGTAATAAAGAAAAAAAGAAGAAAGGCTTATTGGTCTAAGGGTATCATTCTCGCTTAGGGTGCGAGAGGTCCCGGGTTTAAATCCCGGACGAGCCCACTATTCCTTTCTTTATTTTTGTTTGTTTGTTTTTTCTTGTTTTTTTTTTTTTTTTTTTTTTTTTTGCTCTCAGCTCGAATGTGGCCAAAGACGGATATTTGTAGTCTTTGTTCTCTTCCTTTTCTGCAACTCGTCAAGATATCACGAAGGTGTAAATACGCCACGAAGGTGAGTGCTTGTCGGCTCCTTGGTCGAAATGGTTCGTGAGAGTACACTTAAAGGGGGCATGACAACCAATTTTCGATCATAATTTGTATTGCGTGAGGTAATCCTTGTGCGTTCAAGAACACGTTGGCAAAATTTTTGCGCATTTGAGCCAGCACGTAATTTGTAATTGATTTTGTTTTTACACTCGAACGGCATAAGTCCAGCAAAACCGGCACGCTCGCGAGCCGTCACGTTAGAAGCTGCATGCTTGCCGATCGAGCATGTATATTCCGGCGAAGAATCCGTGTTTCAGCTGTGCGCGCATGCGGGAAACCTGCTTTGTTCAGCTTGCCATTGGAATTGTTCAACTTGCTGCGGCTGAAACAATGCCACCGCGGAGCCTATGTAGCGCTGTGGGATGCCATAGCGAACGGAGCAAGGAGTGCTCCGTATCGTTCTTCAGGTTCCCCAAGGAGCCCGTCAAGCGTAAGGCTTGGGAGATGAATGTGGGCAGGAAGGACTGGCGTTCATCTGACGCTTTTTTGTTCTCGGAACACTTCGCGCCAGACAGCTACAAGGGCGATTTGCGCTTGTCGCCGAGTTTGGGATAGCCGTGAAGAAGCTGAGGCTGCGGCCAGACGCGATGCCGACCGTGTTCGCGCACCGACCCATCCGAATGGCAGTGCCCTGGCGCAACGTCAGCCTTGCCACCCCCCCCCCCCCCCACCGAGGATTAATGGGAGGCCCTTCTCTCCAGCACCGACCGAGACATCCAGGCACGGGTCCTGGCACGAGCTGAAGACGCCATCGTGAAGCATAGCCTGGCAGCCTACGTAGCTTAGCCTCCTTTACCATTCACCCCTTCGATTAACAAAGTTGTCCCTCACTCACTTGCTAATTTTTTTTACCGGTATCGGGGCATAATGTAAATTCAAGTAAAGGTTCAACCAAAGCGCACATCGCACAACATCCTTGCGCCACAGACACATGTGCGCGGGCATTTGTTTACATATGCCCCACGCAACAACAGGTTTTGTTGAGTACGGATCCGAGAGACATGCATGCCAGCAAACAATCTACGCGCATAACAATTTGCATTGTACGAAGTAGCGCCGGACTTCCTCTCCCGTGAACGGCTGGCTAATCCGCCCGTCCGCTCCACCCGCGTCCGCCTGCGGGTGGACATGGTGCGGATGGCAGTTGCGGCTGTCCGATCGGACGAGCGGTCTCAACTTTGCCTGCTTTGCTATCCGCGTGCCTGCTCGTCTCTCATTGGCTGGTCCGAGGCGGACAGCGTATATGACGTCATCACGGCAAACATAGCGCTTGCTGTAAGCGGCGACGCGAGGCCTAAGCTACAGCCTCGTCAGAAACAGTCTGTTTTGCTAGGGTTATCCAGCACCCATAGAGATAGCTATCGAATGCAGCCAGCTTGTGTACCCGCCCAAGCCTCATCAGTGCGTGCGATAGCCGACAGAAACAGACGGAGCGCAGGAAGTGTGTTGTGTTTACGCGAGCGTCGGAAGAAATAATTGTAGACTTCGTGATCTTTTGCGCCGTACTTCGTGTGTGCATTGCAACTGAGAAGTCCATCAAATACACGTGCGTTCTGAGTACGACACATGTTCAGCGCGTGGCGAAGTGAAAAGTGTCCGATCGGCGTACCCAGAGTACGTGACTTGTATGTGTTCTGTGTACGCGATTCGTTGCCGCGAAGTGGTGAACGTCAGTCCTTTACAACCTTTAGAAGTGATGCCAAAATCAGTAGCGATACAATTTATTGCTGCGTTATTGCTGTCATTCCTCGTGTGCTATACTGCGTGTGAGCCGTTTTGCCGGCTGCGATGTGCCGTGGTGACCGCGATGTTCGAGCTGTGTTCTTGCTATTACGAAGTGTGTTCGTAAGATACAATCGTGATATATATGTCCGATGTGTCGCAGCGGGGGCGTAGGCGTAAAAGTGCTCGTTTGATGCGATGTGCGTGTGCTCAGAAGTGAACTGTGCATAAGTGTTGCCTATCGCGTTTTCTTATGTAGTACCTCGCTAAAGAAAACCCTATCACATCGGCCTTTTCTGCTTCGTATATGTATCGCTTGTTTCAAATGTTACTGAACTTTTCAAGATGCTTCTATCGGTGAGTGGAATTTACGGAACATCTTAAAAGTTACATCTTACATACAGCGCTGTCGTGAAATGTGGAAACGCCTGAGAGCACTAATGCCATGAATGAAAATTTCGGGCAGTCTTGATTTTTATCATGTGGAAATTGGTGTGAATAGCAGGAATTTCCAGATAGCACGAAGTAAAGTCCAACGGCGATGAAATCGTCGCCGCGCGCCGTATGCTGTATGTGCGAGTGAAAGCGCGTGAGGGATGCGCGCTTTCACGGGAAGTGAACGCACGGCGGAGAGCAAACGTGGCTTCTTCCGTCGCGCGAAAGGCCGTGGGAGGACGGGAAGGAGGGAGGGGAGGCGACGTTTTGCTGCGGCACCAAATGTGTATTTATATAAAAACGTTGCGAGGCGAGAAGGTGGTAAAGACTTCTGACGCTGCTCGACGAGTGTACGGTTCTGATCTCGTCGAAAATCGAGAACCTCTGAGCCGCCGCCAGTGGCACGGCAACAGTCACCAACGCCGCGCGCGTTCGGTGCGAACGCGGGCAAAACGCCGACGGCGTCGACAACACTTCTGCTCGTTGCTGGTGCTGCCACATGTCCAGGTTTATACAGCTGATAAAACTACTACCCTTACTCCGTATAGCTGTCTACTAATTTGCTATCGCAATTGATGCTTCGCCTTTCGGGTGAAACTGCGACATTTTTGTAGCAGACGATGGCACGGTTTCATGCAGCACATTACGTCACACATGTCATGGCAATATGGCGGTCGGCGCCGGAGGGCCGGGCTTAGAGCCGGCCCAACTATCATGCAACAAGATTTTTTAAATATGCAAATGCCCCGTAGCTGGACAGAACCAAGGCAGTGTTGTTTGCCGTCGCCTTCTAGATACTCAGATTATTTCTTTTTTGAATTCCGCCTAATTACATAATTAGTGTTAATTAATTAGTCAACTTGTCAAATATTATAATTAGATGAAAAGTGTCCATGAGAAAATTGTAGAGCAACTTGAAAAACTACCGATACAGCTTTCTGTTGCTCAATACGCGCTGCATAAAAGTGTTTTTCCGAGGGTGAAAGAAGCCAGCGAATACACGCAAAATTGGCGAGCGACTAGCCGCTCGAGGCACTTTGCGTGTATTCGCTGGCTTCTTTCACCCTCGGAAAAACACTTTTATGCAGCACGTATTGAGCAACAGAAAGCTGTATCGGTAGTTTTTCAAGTTGCTCTACAATTTTCTGATGGACACTTTTCATCTAATTATATTTGATAAGTTGACTAATTAATTAAGACTAATTATGTAATTAGGCGGAATGCAAAAAAAATAATCTGAGTATCTACAAGCGACGCAAACAACATTGCCTTCGTTCTGTCCAGCCACGGGGCATTTGCATATTTTTAAATGTTGTTGCATGTTAGTTGGGACACCCCGTATATTGAATCATATAATCAAGTGCTGCATGTCGTCCTTTTGAGTATTCTTCATGGTCACCACCATTCTAGTTCATCGCATTGGTGACTAAATTAAGCTTGTTTACTTAACTCCTACGTGGAATTATTTCTAAAGCATCATATATTGGTATTAACCAATTTGACGAGCAGGATGCAGTGCGTCGCAGTAAAATGACTTAAGGAGCTCTTCACTGCGAGCCTAGAAATCGGTGCAGCTTTCTTTACCCACACCACTAGCATAATCTTCTTCGCATTAGCTGAAATCATTTTGTTCACTCCCGACGATTCGGGAAAGCACGTAGAACGCGTGCGACCGAGACGAACAAAAGATATTCGTGCCGACCGTGACGTGCCTGAAGCGAATGCATCTTTAACACTTGACCACTCATGAGAGGATAGCTGCTAGTCATTTATTGTTTCCTCTACTAACAAGGTACGGTAGGCATTATCTTAACGCTAGTTATGTCAAATATGCGACCACTAATTGCGAACAGAAACGCGCGCTTCGAAACCCGCGGCACCAACCGCCGTGCCTCCGCGCCCGGGGAGCGATCTTACTGGCGACTGCAGCGGCGCCGCTGCTGTCATGATTGCTTGCAACACTCCGCCGCCGCCGTTGCTCTCACCTCCCCCTTCTAGCCACCGTAGCCTGGGTTTACAAGTTTATACGGCCGATAAAACTACTATCCTTACTTCGTATAGCTGTCCACCAATTTGCTATCGCAATCGATGCTTCGCCTTTCGGGCGTAACTGCAACTTTTCTCTTTTACTTCTGTTTCCGCTTTCGAGGGGAGGGGGCATGGCTTTTGGCATTAAATGTTTTGCGAAAAGGTACTGCATTGCAGATAGCAGTCTGAAGAAGTAGATATAAGCTCTAGGCAGCGTCACTGGCGCAACAATTCATAATTCGTGACTGTTTCCCGCTTTAAAAAAAAAAAGAAAGAAAAAAAGAAAAAGGGAAAAAAAAAAGTCGCCATTTTCCTCCACTAGTATGAACTTCCTTGCGCTAACGCGATATGAATGATATTTTCAGTTATACACGTCGGAGCTCGCATTTTCCCTCCCTTTGTTCCACGTCTTTTGACTTATCTCATAAATATTTTCAAAAGAAAAAAAATCACCGCCCAAGCACTCCGTACAGATGGTTAACCAGCGGAGCTGGTTAACACAAAACGCGTGGCAATGGTAAAATTAGGCAAATAAAGTGAACTCACAGTGACACTCACAGCATGGCTATACCGGGTGTTCCACTAAATGCGTTAGAAATTCTTTAAATAAAAAAAAATAATGATTTCCACTCGATTTGACCACAGCATCACATATATAATCACTCATCACGCCATCACTCTATTTTCCTTAAAGACCCCATTTGGGGTGTTACAAAAGGGTGGGGTTTATAAAATGCAGGAGTTTACAACAGTCGAAAATGTTGATGGACAGGTCATGTCAGCCATATGATGGGAAAAGCCGTTCCAGTCAGTTGCTGTTCGTGAAAAAAAAAATCAACTCACAAAGGTAGTAGTGCGGGCTCGTGGACGCAAAACTTGAAGAGGGTGAACAATGCGATGGGATCTGCGTGATGGGGGAGCAAGTTCGATTACTTGACCAATTTGTCTATTTCGGTCAAGTTCGCACATTTAAGGCGACAGTGATGTTTATCACTGGAATAATGCCGACCGTTCGTTAAAGTATTTCTCAATTATTGGTTACGTCGTTGTTTTCTTAATGAGGTTAGACACACGTTCGGCGGCGACGGAGAGAACGACGTCACTGACGGTATGCCCGCAGTCCGCCGTTGTCGCTCGCGGTCGATGTCTCGAGTTTGCTCGGCGACGTGGTTAGCAGCATTCGCCCGCCCATTGCCGCTTGCGATTCTTCGAAATCAAATTGCTTCAAAATTAAATCTGTCCGTTACGTAAGGTAATGAATGGCTCATACTGCCCATAAACGCGGCCTCCCCATTACGACGACAGAAGTGACATTCTACGCTGGAATGATGAGCGGCAACGGAGCCAGCTGTGGGAAGACGACGACGACGACGAAGAACGCGGGAGCAGTGGCACGAGCGCCACAGCGCTGAGTCTGCATCTGTTACTGACCTCCTCTGCACGTGTTCCGGCGTGGTCCAGTGGCTAGGATATCTGGCTTTCACCCAGAGGCCCGGGTTCGATTCCCGGCGTCGGAAGCGCATGTGGTCTCATGGTGTAACGGTTAGCACTCTGGACTTTGAATCCAGCGATCCGAGTTCAAATCTCGGTGAGACCTTTCTTTTTTTTTTTTTTTGCCTGCAAATTTTAAAGCCCATTGCTTCCCTCCGTATGCGCTCCCTGTGGGCAGGTATATATTTCTGTTCTACGTTCTCCTATGCTGAAGCCAGCCACCTTCGACAAAGCAACAGACCGAACCCCAATAGGGTTTGGTATTTATTCATTTATTTATTTATCTAATAAAAGTCTATGTCTCTGCTTCTCTTCTGCGTTCATTCGTTTGTGTTCAAGCTCTGTTATCGAACGTTTTCTCGACACTCAAAGGGAGTGATGGAGAATAAGAAAAGTGTCGGTGCATGATCATGGCACGTTTAAAAGCCCAAAACGCGTGGTCCGGTAAAGTTAGGCAAATAATGTTGAACTCGCAGTGTTAAAAACAAACATGAAGGAATAACAAGAAAACAGCAAATATCTATTTTTATTACAAAAAGTTTCTTTAAACGGAAAAAAACAGGAGTTCTTTGGTGTGAAGAAAACTTTTTTTTTTTAGTTTATGCCAAAAGACAGTTTTCCTTGATTTTAACAGTTGTGATCACCACTTGCGGTAAAGGGAAAATTTTTCTATAAATACTGTGATCGAAATAAGATTTGTTCATTTCTTACTATCCTCAAATGACATCTGCTTGAAGCTCCACCATACCGTAAGTGTAGGCAGATAGATAGCATATCAGTGAGCCAAC